>NC_092393.1:53921306-54238806 GCF_030028105.1 Mobula birostris | reverse complement strand
CCTTCAGCCCACAATGCTGTGCTGACCTTTTAACCTACTCTAAGATCAATCTAACCCTTCTTTCCTACATAGCCCTCCATTTGTCTGTCATCCACGTGCCTATCTAAGAGCTTCTAATGTATCTGCCTCTATGACACCGTGCTCCACATCCCACCACTCTCTGTGTAAAAATCTTACCCCTGCAACCCCCTATACCAGCGGTTCCCAACCACCGGGCCGCGGACCGGTACCGGGCTGCAAAGCATGCGCTACCGGGCTGTGAGGAAACGATATGAGTCAGCTGCACCTTTCCTCATCCCCTGTCACGCACTGTTGAACTTGAACATAGGGTTGCCAACTGTCCCGTATTTGCTGGGACATCCCGTATATTGGGCTAAATTAATTTGTCCCGTATTTCCCCCGCTAAGGTAGAGCATTCCTATGAAGCCTTTCGTGCCGAAATGGCGTGAAGCGAAGAAGCAATTACCATTAATTTATATGGGAAAATTTTTTGAGCGTTCCCAGACCCAAAAAATAACCTAACAAATCATACCAAATAACACATAAAACCAAAAATAAATAACACTAACATATAGTAAAAGCAGGAATGATATGATAAATACACAACCTGTATAAAGTAGAAATAATGTATGTACAGTATAGTCAGGAAGATGAAGACAAAACCGATTTGTGGGGGGAAAAATGAGCACATATGCGCATGCGCACATCACATGCGCACAGCATGCATGCAGACACAGGTGCCTGCGCAAGGCTTCATGGTCATGGTAGTCTTTCCTGGGGTAAAGTGTCCCGGGATTTGACTGGTACTTTTGTCCCTTATTTGGGAGTGAGAAAGTTGGCAACCCTAACTGTGAAAGACATGTTGAGGTAAGTTTAACCCTACTTGAACACCACCCCCCCCCCATGGTCGGCTGGTCTGCAAGAATATTGTCAATATTAAACCGGTCCGCAGTGCAAAAAAGGTTGGGGACCCCTGCCCTATACTATCCTCCAATCTCCTGAAAATTATGCCCTGTTGTGTTAGCCATTTCCACCCTGGGAAAGTGTCCCAGGCTACCCACTCAATCGATGCTTCTTATCATCTTGTGCACCTCCAAGTCACCTCTCACCCTCCTTTGCTCCAAAGAGAAAAGCCCTAGCTCACTCATCCTGTCCTTATAAGATGTGCTCTCTAACCCAGGCAGCAGCGTCCTGGTAAATAGAGGAGGCATTTAGACAGGTGCAATTTCAGGCAGGGAATGAAGGGATGCAGAGCCTGTGCAGCGAGATGAACTGGTTAAGAACAATGTCATGGTCAGTGATGAACCTGTCCCTGTGGAATATTGTTCTATGTTCTGACCGACCTGTGTGCCTTTCGGATTTGGGCGGAAACCGGAACATCCGGAGAAAACCCGAGTGGGCTCAGACTGCACCGGAGGCCAGAAATGAACCCAGGTCTCTGGCACTGTGAGGCTGCGGCTCTACCAGCTGCCCTTATTAGATACTGGATAGACATTCAATACCACTCAGGTCAGAACCACGAGTGACTGATTATCCTTGGCAATGTACAGAACTCTTTGAAGAAGCGGCAGATAGATTAGCTTCAGGAAATGCAGCGAACATAGTTCATGTGAATTTCCATGAAAGCATGGAGATCTACGGCAACGATGTTGACACATTGAAGTAATTGGCTTGGATTCACAGGAACAGGGCAACCAGTCAAGAAGAGGAGAGTGGGGGGCAGGTAAAAGGGAAGTTTCCGTAACTGGTAAAACATGCTAAGATATGTTCCACATGGTGTGCCCTGCTTTACAGAACGAACTCAAATGTGTCAGGAACAGAGCATAGCAGACTGGAATTTCCTGATAGACACAAAAAGGGGAATAAATGGTGGACCCAGTACAAACAGTAGAAAGTAAAGTACAGGACTATGCAGGCAGTGGCCACTTTTTAGGTACACCTTGTTAATGCAAGATTCTAATCAGCCAATCATGTGACAGCAACTCAATGCATAAAAGCATGCAGACATGGTCAGGAGATTCAGTTGTTCAGACCAATCATCAGAATGGGTAAGAAATGTGATCTAAGTGACTTTGACCCTGGAATGATTGTTGGTACCAGACGGGTGGTTAGAGTACTTCAGAAACTGATCAATCTCCTGGGATTTTCACACCCAACCGGACAGTCAATATAAAATAGAAATACAATTGTATCAGCATGAATTAAGCAGTCTGATAGCCTGGTGGAAGAAGCTGTCCAGGAGCCTGTTGGTTCGGGCTTTTATGCTGCAATACCGTTTCCCGAATGGTTGCAGCTGGAACAGTTTGTGGTTGGGGTGGCTCGGGTCCCCAGTGATCCGTCGAGCCCTTTTAACACACCAGTCTTTGTAAATGTCCCGAATAGTGGGAAGTTCACATCTACAGATGCACTAGGCTGTCCACACCACTCTCTGCAGAGTCCTGCGATTGAGGGAGGTACCGTTCCCATACCAGGCAGTGATGCAGCCAGTCAGGATGCTCTCAATTGTGCCCCTGTAGGAAGTTCTTAGGATCTGGGGGCCCACATCAAACTTCCTCAACCGTCTGAGGTGAAAGAGCCGCTGTTGTGCCTTTTTCACCACACAGCCAGTACGTACAGACCAAGTGAGGTCTTTGATGATGTGTATGCCAAGGAACTTAAAGCTATTCACCCTCTCAACCCCAGATCCATTGATGTCAATATGAACTTTAACGAGAAGGTGCAAGGGTAAATGTAGGTAGCAGCACAAGAGAATTCACAGAATCACAGAACAGTGCAGCAAAGGTATAGGCCATTTGGCCCATCGAGTCTTTGCTGACCATGGCGCCCACAGAGCTCATCGCAATTTCAACCCATATCCCTCCAGACCTCTCCTTTCCATGTACCTATCCAAGCCCCTCTTAGATGATACTATTGTATCTGCCTCAACCACTTCCTCTGGTAAATTGTTTTAATGTTTTTTATTTTCTTTATTCATTCTGTGGTTTGCCAGTGAGGCTTTGTGTATGCTGCTTATCTTTCCTTCTGCGAGGGTGATGCTGAGCTGCCTTTCTGGAGCGTTGCAAGCACTTCTGTTGTGCTGTAGAATTGGGCTGGTTCCTGTATGGACAAATAAAACCAGGAAATAACTGACCATTTTAATTCCTATCCCTATTCCCTACTCCGACATGTCCGTCCATGACCTCCTTTTTTGCCACGATGAGGCCACTGACAGGGAGGAGGAACAACATCTCATATTCCATCTGGGCAGCCTCCAACCTGATGGGATGGATTTCTCCTTCTGGTAATTCTTTTTCCCTCCCCTGCCCTCTTCTATTCCCCACTCCAGCCTCTTATCTCTTCTTCTCACCTGCTGACCATTTGGTGTCCTTCCTCCTTCCCTTTCTCCCATGGTCCGTTCTCCTCTCCTATCAGATTCCTTCGTCTCCAGCCCTGTACCCTTCCCAACCACTTGGCTTCGCCTATCACCTTCTATATTGTGCTCCTTCCCCTTCCCTTACTGTTTTATTCTGGCAGCTTTCCCCTCCCTTTCCAGTCCCGAAGAAGGGTCTTGGTCCGAAACGTCAACTGTCAATTCATTTCCATAGACACTGCCTGACCTGTGGAGTTCTTCCAGCATTTTGTGTGCTTTCCTCTGGATTTCTGGCATCTGCAAAATCCCTTATGTTTAATATCTGACAGTAAGTGTTTACTCCAAAAAAAAATGGGAACATTAAAAAACAAGTTTCCTGCCCTTCTGATCTCTGGTTTAACTTACCTTCCGAACCAATTTTGGGGAATTATATTTGAAGTGCATCACCTATCTCATTCCTAATTGGACTATAGGAGTAATACAATGGCACAGCTTGCAGAGACACTCTCTCATAGTGCATGAGACCTCGACTCATTCCTGCCCTTGGGTGCTTTTGACTAGTGTGTAGATGACTGGTGGAATCTGTGGAGACTAAAATTCTTTCAGCCCTAGTCATCACTGTTGGTAACTGGGGTGACAAAGATTATGTCTTCCTCAGCCCTTTACCTGTTCCACCTATCCCCTCCCTGCTTCTTACTTCATCCCCAACCCTCCTCACCGACCTAACCACCATCCCACTCCCAAGGTCTCACCTATCACTTGTACTCCTTCCCCACATCCCGCTCCCCACCTTCTTATTCTGGCCTCTGCCCCATTTCTCTGCCTGAAACCTCAACTGTTTGTTTCTACCCCACTGTAGATGCTGAGTGACCTGTTGTCGTCCTCCAGCACTTTGTGTGTGTTACTCAAACTAACCATCTTCCTTTGTGTTTGGCCAGTGGAGAGTCTCTCTCCCATTCTCTCAGCTGACTTCATTTTCATTTTCTTTGACACTTTGGCCTTATCTCTGGAATTTGGCTCCTTATCATGTTTGTAGTGACTTATGGAGCCAAGAGGCCTCACCAAAACCTCTGGTGAACTCGGCTGGTGAATGGCTGAAGGTTGTTGGCACCATCAACACACCTTGCTCTGTATTGTCCATGAGAGGCTGGACGATGGGACGATAAGTTGTCAGATTGTATTTAGAACATAGAACATAACAGAGAACAATACAGCACAGTACAGGCCCTTCAGCCCACGCTGGTGTACTGACCTTTAAGTTCGAAGTTCAAAGTACATTAAACAACCTTAAGATTTGTCTCCACAAAACAAAGAAACCCCAAAAGAACCCATAAAAAACGACCCAAAAAAGACTGTCAAACACCCGGTGTGCAGAGAGAGAGAGAAATAAATCATGCAAACAATAAAAGTAAGCAAATAGCACACAGAACAAAAGTGAGTCCATAGACACGAAGCCTAGAGCAACCAGTACCAATCCAATGCTTCCTTCCTACACAACCCTCCATTTTTCTCTCTATGTGCCTGTCTAAGGGTCTCTTAAATGTCCCTAACCATGATCCCTAGCACACACCCACCACTCTCTGTGTAAATAAACCTGCCTCTGACAGCTAGCCCCCCTATACTTTCCTTCAATCACCCTCAAATGTTGTCCCTTCACATTAGCCATTTCTGCCCTGGGAACAAAAGTCGCGCAGTGTCCACTCTATCCATGCCTCTTGTCACCCCTATCAAATCACCTCTCTCCCTCCCTCTTTCACTCCAAACCTTAGTTCACTCAACTGATCCTCAAGAGACATGCTCTCTATTCCGGGCAGCATCCTGGTAAATCTCCTTTGCATCCTCTCTAAAGCTTCCACATCCTTCCTATAACGAGGTGACCAGAACTGAACACAGTGTCCCAAGCGCGTGCAACCTGGGTTTTGTCCTATTCTGTGCATCACTGAAGTGGGAAATCTCGTGTTAGAGTGTTGTAGCAATACCATAAACACGCTCATGTAGGGTTTGCCTGCTGACTATTTTTATTGGAGTGGTAAACACGTTCTTTATGTTCATGCTGTCACACCAAACAAAGGAAGTTTTGAACCGAGATATTTACAAGTTAGCAACAGGGAGAAGTCCTAATTCGGCCTTCATCATGTTGGAACTCTTTGAGCTATGGTGGTCAAGATAGCTGCCTGTACATGAATGGGACTATGAATGGAAATGAGGAAATATAGTTTCTATGGTAACACAATGAACAATTGTCAACAATGATTCTTAGATAAAATTGGGAGCAAAATAGCTTGTCCAGTCCAGGCGAGTTTGAGCTTGAAGACAGGAAAATAGATCTACCCGCTTTTTGATGTCCATTCCCAACTGTTCTGACTCTCTGAAATGGAATGCAGAGAGGGAGTATAAGTAATGTACGATCCTGCAGTACAAAAGATGAAAAAGTTCAAGAGGGTGTGTATCTATATTAAGTGCCCATATGAGTGATGGTGGTGTTTGGGTAGTGGAATGATCGAGCCATTAGGGGAACTGGAGATGGGAATGATGTTCTGTTTGGTTGCCTGATTGCACAGAGTGTCTCAGAAGGAATAAAGGTGCAAACTATTGTATAAACGGAGAACAAATTCAGAAAACAGAGGTGCATAGGGACTTGGGAGTCTTCATACAGGATTTCCTGAAGCTTAACCTACAAGTTGAGTTGGTGGTGAGGAAGGCAAATGCAATGTTAACATTAATTTCGAGAGGACTAGAACATAAAATGAAGGAGGTAATGCTGAGGCTTTGTACGGCATTGGTCAGACCACACTTGGAACATTGTGAGCAGTTTTCGGCCTCTTATCAGAAAAGGAGGGGGTCCAGAAGAGGAACACAAGAATGATCCCAGAAATGAAAAGTGTATGTGAAGCGTTTGATGGCTCCGGTCCTGTATTCGCTAGAGTTTCAGAATGAGTCGGAAACTCATTGAAACCTATCGATTACTGAAAGGCCAAGATAGGGTGGACATTGAGAGGTTGAGTCCTATAATGGGGGTGTCTACAGGGTCTTAGAATAGAAGGACGCCCCTCTGGAATGAAGATGAGGAGCCATGTTTTTCGCCAGATGGTGATGAATCTGTGGAATTCATTGCCCCAGGTGGCTGTGAAGGACAAGTCATCGAGTATTTTTAAAGTGGAGGTTGACAGGTTCTTGATTAATCAGGGTGTCAAAGGTTACGGGGAGGAGGCAGGAGAATGGAGTTGAGAGGGATAATAAATCAGTCATGATGGAATGGTGGAACAGATTAGATAGACCGAATGGCCTAATTCTGTTCCTATGTCTGATTGTCTTATAGTCTTACAGAATGCAATGGTTTTGTTTCGAGACAGCGCCCTCTCAGAAGAGCAAAACATCCTATGGAGTGTTTGAAGAAGTGTGGGGAGGGAGGTGTGGGGAAGGGTTCTCCCCTACATCCATTACCAGATTTGCATCTCCCACAAATTTGCAGAGACACTGCTGTTTTTGGGAGCTTGCTTTGCACAGACAGGCACCAGCATAACTGTGCTACCTCTTGCTGTGTTTCAAGTGCTTTGGAAGAGGTCCTGAAAGTGTGAAATCTGCTATGGAAAAGCAGTTCTAGTTCCCGAGCGAGGGGGAGGATGGTGTTGGTGCTAAATGGTCATGTGTCAGGGAATCCACCTCGTTACCTTTCTGCTTGGTATGTCTTCTGAGGTACCAGCACCTGAGTGGAAATAACTGATCCTTTTTATCCCTGATATGAAACTTCAGCCAACACATCAAAGCAATCCTGATTAATTCACTTAATGGGTTCAATAAAAGGGTTAGATCCTGAAACTCTTCAAAATTCAACTAGCAATTGGAGTGTGACCATAAGACACAGGAGCAGAATAGGCCATTCAGCCCATCGAGTCTGCTCTGCCATTCAATCATGGCGGATTTAATATCCCTCTCAACTCCATTTTCCTGCCTTCTCCTTGTAGCCTTTCATGCCCTTACTAATCAAGAACCTATCAACCTCCGCTTTTGAATATACCCGATGACATGGGTTCCACAGCCGCCCATGGCAATGAATTCCACAGATTCACCACCCTCTGGCTAAAGAAATTCTCCTCATCTCTGCTCTGAATCATTGTCCTTGTATTCTGATGCTGTGCCCTCTAGTCCTTGACTCCCCCTCCTCATTACAGGGAGCTTTGTTGGGTTTCACTGTGGACAATGAATGCTTTATCCTTTTAAGACAATCATAAAAAGCGAATTACTGCAGGTGTTGGAAGTCAGTTATAATGAAAGTTTGTGGTCTGGAGATGTGAATCCCACCTTCCCTTTGCAGTTTCACAAACACCTGACTTAGCTGTTTTCAGAATTTTAGTTACACCCAGTGACCACTTTATTAGGTACCTACTGTACGGCATGTTCATTCAGAGACGCTCTTCTACAGAGATGTACTGTGATAATGCATGGTTATTTGAGTTACTGTCATTTTCCTGTCAGCTTGACTAGCCTGGCCCTGGCCATTTTCCTCTGACCTCTCTTATTAACAAGCCATTTTCACCCACAGAACTGACACTCACTGGCTGCTTTTGCTTTGTGCACCACTCTCTGTAAACTCCAGAGACAGTTGTGCATGAAAATCTCAGGAAATCAGTAGTTTCTGAGATGTTCGAAGCTCCCTATCTAGCACCAGCAATCATTCCCCAGTCAAAGCCACTTAAATCAGATTTCTTCCCCGTTCTGACATTTAATCTGAACAACAACTGAACCTCTTGACTGTGTCTGCATGCTCTTCTGCATTGAGTTGTTGCCACATGATTGGCTGATTAGATATTTGCATTAACGAGCGGGTGTACAGGTGTACCTAATAAACTGGCCTCTTGTCACTACACAGAAGGGAAGCATTCAGTCCATCAAAACTGCAAGCATCTGGTAGAGCAATACCCTCTTCTTACTACTACCATTGGGAAGGAAGAACAGGAGCCTTAGGTCCCACACTACCAGGTTCAGGAACAGTTATTACCCTTCACCCGTCAGGCTCCCGAACCAGTGTGGATAACTTCACTCACCTCAACACTGAACTGATTCTGCAACCTACAGATTCACTTTCAAGGACTCTACAACTCATGTTCTCATATTATCTTTGTGCTCTTTGGTTTATCTTGCACATTGGTTATTTGTCGGTCTTTATTTATAGTTTTTCATAAATTCTATTGTATTTCTTTATTTCTTTTGCAAAAACCCATAAGAAAATGAATCTCTTGGTAGTAAATGGTAACATACACATACTTTGATAATAAATTTTACTTTGACCTTGATGTTGACTGGTTTGACCATAGCTGAAATGACATACGAGGGGTGAATGATATGTTCATGGCCTAAGGTAGAAGGAGCCAATTTTAGAAAACCTAGCACATTTATTTTTCAACATAGTCCCCTCCTACACTTACACACTTAGTCCAGCGGTCATGGAGCATATGGATCTTGGACCTCCATTGATAAGTTTGTGGCCTAAGGTAGAAGGAGATGAGTTATACAGCTCTTGTTACATGCACGTGCAGGTCAACCCTTTGTGTGATTATGCAGAAAATTTGAAGTTAATAACTCATCTTCTACCTTAGGCCACGAACTTATTGATCAACCCTGCTGTGGAAACTTTCTGGAGGTCCAAGATCCGTATGCTCCACGACCGCTGGACTCAGTGTGTAAATGTAGGAGGGGACTATGTTGAAAAATAAATGTGCTAGGTTTTCTAAAATTGACTCCTTCTACCTTAGGCCATGAACTTATCAAAAATCACCCTTCATAAGTTGGGAGGTGATTTCTTCAGGCCCCTCAGGTTTCCTATGGGACCTTGAATGAGGAGCTGCTCCTGTATTGTGGGCTTGCTTCAAAGTGAGGTCTTGGAGATTAAAGGAATTTCTGCTACCCAGTCTCGGATTATATATGCTTTTATTGTGGAATTGCCACTTACGTTCTGCTTATCCTTTCAATGTGTAAATGTTGCTTTATGTGGCTGTGCTGAAAATCACTATTATTACACACTTCGCATACAAAGGCTTTTGAAATAGTACAGAATGGTTTTGTTCATTAAAGTTATGAGAGGCCTGGCAGAGAAGTCGATGGCTGGAGGGCATACATTGAACATAATTAGACGAAGGATTAGAGGGGATTTGAGAAAATATTCCACTCAACGAGGCAAGGGGGGTCTGGAACTCATGACGTGAAAGGGTGATGGAGGCAGGAGCCTCCTTATGTTAAAGAAAGGCATCATAGGTAGATCGGGTGGTAATGGAAGTTTTTCGGCACATTGGCCTTCATAAATCAAGGCATTGAGTACAGGAGTTCATACACACAAAAGAGATTCTGCAGACATTGAAAATCTTGAGGAGCACACACACAAATGCTGGAGGAACTCAGCAAGTCAGGCAGCGTCTTTGGAGGGGAATAAACAGTCAATGTTTTGAAACCCTCATTAGTACTGGAGATGAAGTGGGCAGAAGCCGGAACAAGAAGGTGAGGGGAGGGCAAGGAGCATAGTTGGCAGGTGATAGGTGGGACTAGGTGAGGGGGAAGGTGGGTTGCCGGGGATGAAGTAAGAAGCTAAGAGGTGATCAGTGGAAGAGGTCAAGGGCTGAAGAAGAAGGAATCTGATAGGAGAGGAGTGCGGACCATGGGAGAAAGGGAAGGAGGAGGAGGAGGAGCACCAGAGGGAGGTGATGGGCAAGTGGGGAGAAGAGAGGAGCCGGAATGGAGAACGGACGAGGAAGTTTAGAGAAATTGATGTTCATGCCATCAGGTTGGACTGTGAGGTGTTGCTTTTCCAACCTGAGTGTGGCTTCATCGTGACAGGAGTCCAAGGACCGACATGTCAGAATAGGAATGGGAAGCTGAATTGAAATGGGTGACCACACGGAAATCTTGTACTGGAGTTAGGATGTTATATTGTAGTTGTACATGATATTGGTAAAGGCGAATTGGGAGCTTCATGTGTAGTTCTGGTCACCTACCTACAGGAAATATACTGATGACTTTAAAAGAGTGCACAAAAGATTGCAAGGATGTTGCTGACACAGGGAGCTGAGTTCTGGGGAAAGGCTGAATTGGTCAGGACTTAATTCTCTGGAGCATAAGGGAATGAGAAGAGATCTTGTGCAAAATTATGACGGGTAGAGATAAAGGTGAATGCAAGCAAGCTTTTTCCACTGAGGTTGGGTGAGACTACAACTTGAGGTCATTGGTTTAGGATAAAAGGTGGAATATCTAAGGAGAATCCGATGGGAAATCTGTTCACTCAGAGGGTGGTGTGAGTGTGGAACGGGCTGCCAGCAGAAGTGATAGATGTATGTTCATTTGTAACGTGTAAGAAAAGTTTGGATCGGTGCATGGATGAGAGGGGAATGGTGGGCTATGTCCAGGTGCAGGTGCAGATAGATGGGACTAGGGATAAGACCAGGATGGGACAGAGTAGATGGGCCAAAGGGCCTCTTTCTGTGTTGTAGTATTCTATGGTACTAATAGCCAGAATAGAATAGCTTCCATTACATTGATGTTCTGATCGCCTTGTCTAGTTGAAGTCACTGAAGGCCCTGATTGCATCCTTGGCTCACTGTGGGTCCTATTACCGTAAAGTTGGATAAGCACGTAGAGCAGTGACACGCACAGTTACAGACATGCAGTTGGGAAGTGTTGCACTCTACGAACCAAAGACTCAAGAACGGATGTTTTATTAAGTGTTTCGAGAGCAAAGAAGAAGAAGTGTTGAGAGAATTTAAAGAACTTACTTTTTTCCCATTACGCCACTGTCATTTGGGGCAGCAATGAAGGTTCTCCATTTCTGGTGGTGTTCAAGGCTTCCTTCGTCATGTCGGTAGCTTCCCCTCAGTTTTCAGTACCGTCGGTCACGCAAGTCCCAAATGAAGATTCAGGAATACCATCGCACTCAGATGTAGAAGGATTCTTCATTGTTGTTTTTATAACAGTTTTGTTTTGCCATTTGGGGTTGTTAGCCTTGAGCTGAACCCCCAAACCTGGAGGACTGGTGGACCACTCTTATTCTGGCCTCTACCCTTTGACCTGTTTGATATGGGTGACCCTACCAAGAGCCGAAACATAAAGCCCTGACTCCAGCCAAGATAGCTCTCCGGGTCATTGAGGCACACAAGCCTCAAAGTCCAATGACAAGGTTGTGGTCCTCTTGGAGGAGAACAAAGAGCAGATTAAAAATTAGGGTAACCTTCTCATTCTGGACCAGAGATGGTGGAAATTCCATTGATAGCAATTAACCAACAAGATAAGTAAATGATCTAAATTTTGCTCCTATGTCTTATGATCTTGAAGTTGCATTTTGCAACCTGACCAACAGACCCACAGCAAATTCCAAATACATGTAAATGTATATGGTGAATAAAGTTGGTCTTTAATCCTTAGTATTTTTCTTGAAAGTCTACAGTTTTAGTAGTAGGTATCACATTACTTGAATCTGGCTATCTTATTGGTTAAGTGTTATCAATGGAATTTCTGTTCCCTCTCGTCCTGTGTAAGACCAGAACTACTCTTTAGGAGTAGCAATCTTCAACAATTATGAAGAAAAAAGAATAAAGTAAAATAAAGTTCAGAGTTCGAAGGAAATTTATTGTCAAAGTACGTATATGTCAATGCCTTGAGATTTATTTTCTTGCAAGCGTTCTCAGTAAAATGAAGAAATGCACACAAAGATTGACAAACAATGTGTACAAGAGGACAAACCATGCAAATAACATAAATAGGTAAACAGATAGATAGATAGATAGATAATACTGATAGCAGGGATCCTAGAGACCTTTAATGTGAGTCTGTAGGTTGTGGAATCAGTTCAGCATTGAGGTGAGTGAAGTTATCCACACCAATTCGGGAACCTGATGATTCACGGGTAATAACTGTTCCTGACCCTGGTGGGACCTAAGGCTCCTGTAACTTCTTCCGGACGGGAGCAGCGAGAAGAGAGCGTGTCTAAGTGAAAAGTATGGATATGGAATAAAAATGTGTATAAATACAGAAATACCATATGTATTAACAATGTAAACAGCTCTATAAAGTGTGATTTGAAGTGTTTACACTGGGGTAAACTTTCATGAAGATCCTGGGAAATCTCTGTTATTTAACATTCAGCACTTCAATAATAAGTAAAAGCACTGAGGAAAGTGAGAGGCACACAGGAGGACCACTTTGATTTCATCCAGAGCAGAAGGCAACAAGTTGTTGAAAGGGAAGGTTTGTCCCTGCAACACCAGCCTGAGCTCCATCCCATGGTCCTGTAGTCTTCCTTAGATTCAGATTTTTTAAAAAATCATCGCAGAACGCATAAAATATTTTAATCCTGCGTGATGGGATTTCCACGTGCGCATGCAATACGTGACATCATTCCAGCAACTGATTGATGTTGGCGTCGATTTTCCAGTCGAATGCTTGCCACAACAGCTGGTTCACACACGTTGAAAGGAAGCCAGGCGAGCTGTTTTGATATTTCTTGGAAGGGGGAACTGGTGCACAGCAGTTGTCATTCTTTTCATTACAGTGCTCGAGCCCTTCCTTCAACTACTGGGAACGTACCTCAGCTGTTTTTCATTCTTCTCCCCTTTTATTGCACAGCCTTTCATTTTCTCTAGCAACTATGATGGCGTCATGCAATCAAGAACATCCAGTCACTGAGTCATGTCAAATGAGCATTTTAAAAAAAATGGAGATTCATATTCAGATTCAGGTTTACTTATCACACCTACATCGAAACATGCATAACCTTGTGGTGATCACTCAACAACAATGCATCCCACTTTGACTGATCGTTTTCCCGGCAGACATTGGCCGTCTGGTTGTTCGTACAGTATCCATTGACCCTCCCTTTCTGCTCTATTGCTGCATGTATCTCATCGTTTTCGCATAATTGTATTTCATCAAAGACACACTCACGTAGGCCGGTTTGGTGGTGTAGTGGCATCAGCACCGGGCTTCAAGGCAGATGGTCTTGAGTTCAAATCCAGCCAGGGTCCCAACCTGGGCAGCAGCAGTGGAAGAAAGTCCTGGCAATCTACTTCTGTACCTTGCCATGAAAACCCTATGGTCCATGAGGTCTCGAAGAGTGGGACACGACTTAACGACTGAACAAGAACACTCACCTAAAGATGTAAGAAAAGTCGCTAACGGCAGGATTCAGAGGACCTGTTCTGGGCCTGGCACGCAAGTGCAGTTACGGAGAAAGCATTACAGTGTCTCTACTTCCTGGCAAACATTTGACATCTAAAACTTTGCCAAGCTTTTAAAGATGTGTCGTGGAGAGGACACTGACTGGTTGCATCGCAGCCTGGTGTCGAAACACCGATCGCCCTTGAACGGAAAATCCTACAAAAAGTAGTGGATAAGCCCAGAACACTGTGGGTAAAGCCCCTCCCACCACTGAGCACACCTAGAGGAAATGTCGTCACAGGAACGCCGCATCCATCAACAAGGCCCCCATCACCAGGTAATGCTCTCTTCTCGCTGCTGCCATCAGGAAGAAGGTATAGGATCCTTAGGACTCACACCTGGGTTCAGCAACAATTTTTACCCCTCAACCATCAGGCTCTTGAACCAAAGAGGATAACTTTACTCAACTTCACTTGCCTCATTATTGAAATGTTCCCACAACCTATGGACTCACTTTCAAAGATCCTGCATCTCACGTTTTCAATATTTTTCACTTATTTATTTGTTACTATTCTTTCTTTCTTTTTGTACTTGCACAGTCTTTTTTTTGTTTTGCAATGCAGGGCCCTGGTGAGACCACACCTGGAGTACTGTGTGCAGTTTTGGTCTCCAAATTTGAGGAAGGACATTCTTGCTATTGAGGGAGTGCAGCGTAGGTTCACAAGGTTAATCTGGGATGGCGGGACTGTCATATGTTGAAAGATTGAAGCGACTGGGCTTGTATATACTGGAATTTAGAAGGATGAGAGGGGATCTGATTGAAACATATAAGATTATTAAGGGATTGGACACGCTGGAGGCAGGAAGCATGTTCTCACTGATGGGTGGGTCCAGAACCAGAGGCTACAGTTTAAGAATAAGGGGTAGGCCATTTAGAACGGAGTTGAGGAAAAGCTTTTTCACCCAGAGAGTGGTGGATATATGGAATGCTCTGCCCCAGAAGGCTGTGGAGGCCAAGTCTCTGGATGTTTTCAAGAAAGAGACGGATAGAGTTCTTAAAGATAGCGGAATCACAGTTTATGGGGATAAGGCAGGAACTGGATACTGATTGTGGATGATCAGCCATGATCACAGTGAATGGCAGTGCTGGCTCAAAGGGCCAAATGGCCTACTCCTGCACCTATTGTCTATTGTCTAACACCCAAGTTGGTCCGATCTTTCATTGATTCGATTATGGATTTATTGAGAATGCCCACAAGGAAATGACTCTCAGGGTTGTAAATGGTGACGTATGTACTTTGATAATAAATTTACTTTGAACTTTGAAGTGTGGAGGAACAGAGTGATCTTGGGCCCAGTGTCCATAGATCTCTCAAAGTTGCTGTGCAAGTTGATAGGGTTGTTAAGAAAGATCATGGTGTGCTGGCTTTTATTAGTCAGGGGACTGAGTTCAAGAGCCATGAGGTAATGTTGGGGCTCTATAAGGCTCTGGTTAGACACATGGAATATTGTGTTCAGTTCTGATCGCCTCATTGGAAGGATGTGGAAGCTTTAAAGAATGCAGAGAAGATACACCAGGAACACACATAAGTCAATCTCAGGGTAGTATTTGGTGACATATGTTCTTCAACAATAAATTTACTTTTAATTTGCAGCTATTATTACTCTGAAATACTTTGGGAAGAGAAGTGCTTGGACTGAGGAGAGTTCAAATTAGATTTGTTATCAAAGTGTGTAAATTTTATACAATCTTGAGACTCGTCTCTTGAAAGGTAGCCACAAAACAAAGAAACCCTGTAGGCCCCATATTGAAAATGAGGAACTGTCAAACACCCAGTGTGCACAGAGAAAAATAAAAAACAAATCGTGCGAACAGTAAAAGTAAGCAAAATAGCACTCCGAGCTGAATTTCACAAAGGTGAGCCCACAGAAGCCCATAAGTTGCCTTAGTTCAGTGCAAAGATGAGTAAACTTCATTGAGCAGTGAACGGAACTGACCCATCCTCACCTCTGGCCCCTATGTTTTCAATCTGGCCTGGCGTTTAATCGTCCAACCCTCGGGTCATTCCTCGCTCTCAGACTCGGGCCCTGCCGCTTTGATGCGCTCGGAAGACGGTACGGTTGGTGGATGTGTCTTGCTGGTGCCAAAAGCTGGGACTGTGCCTGTGTTTTATTAGATCATGTGAAGCAGAAACACGATTGGGTTGTTTCATCCCTTGAGCCTGTTTTATCCTTCAGTGAGATGACGGTTAATCCTGTACCTCACCTTCACTTTCCCAGCCAATCCTGCAGTAGCATGGCGGTTAGCGCAATGCAGTTACAGGTTGGTGCGTCCCGGAGTTCGGAGTTTAATTCCAGTACCCCGTAAGAAGTTTCTACGTTTTCCCCGTGAGTCCCTAAGTTTCATCTGGGTGCTCCAGTTTACTCCAACGGTCCAAGGATGTACCGGTTACTAGGTTGGTTATTGGAAATTGTCCTGTGATTGGGTTAGTGTTAATTAGGTGGGTTGCTAGGCAGTGGGGCCTATTGTACGGGAATAGCCTGTTCTGCACGATATCTCTAAATAAATAAATAAGTACCCACAACTAATCTAGGAAATCTAAGGTAGCAAAGTATATCCTTTGAGATTTTTATTTACAAAGCTCTGAGAAAAGAACTTTTGCCAAGTAATTACTATTTGTAAACTTGCTTCCGTTGAAAAATAAAAGCATGCATTGAAACGGTAACTTTCATCACCTTTCACGGTACATAGAACCATGGGGCAGCACTGTGGCTCAGTGGTTTGAGCCCTACCTCAAAACTCCAGCAACCTGGGTTTGATCCTGACCTTGGGTGCTGTCTGTGTGGAGTTTTCACATTCTTCCTGAGACTCTGTGTGTTTCCCATAGGTGCTGGGGTCTCCTCCCACCAATGTTCCCTCTGATTTTTTTTTTAACAGCTGCACGGACCAACCATTGCTCTGAGCATAAACAACAGGAATTCTGCAGATGCTGGAAATTCAAGCAACACAGATCAAAATTGCTGGTGAACACAGCAGGCCAGGCAGCATCTCTAGGAAGAGGTACAGTCGTCGGCCTGAAACGTCGACTGTACCTCTTCCTAGAGATGCTGCCTGGCCTGCTGCATTCACCAGCAACCTTGATGTGTGTTGATTGGTCTGAGCATGACATTTTTGCCCAGCCTGAAAATTACATGGCACTTAAAAATTTTTTTTTGTAAAATGCATAGTATGAATATTGACTGGATGGTGTCGGTGTTCAGCAGGCCGGTGGTTTATTAAGAATGAGCTTCTGACTTCCATTCTGTGTTTATTGTCACAATTTGTAACAGTGTTGTAACTTGAAAACTGACAATTTAAATACTATTCGTTGGAGCTTTAAAATGTTTCAAATTAAGAAATGTGGATTATATTCATTAACACATAATTAATGACAGGGTACTTCATAATTAAAATAATTCCAAAACTATATTAACATTACATGAAAGAAAACTCCAGCTGCACGGCACCAAAGGGTATGTTCATGAGAGCATTTCAGTTACTGCACGGTAACGCAGCATAGAGGGAACAGTGTCTCCCACATCCCAAAGGTGTGCTGGTTGGGAGGTGAATTTGGCCCCTGTATTCGGGGAGAATCTGAAAGGACTGTGTGGAGAATAAAATGTGAGGAATATAGATGGGAGAGTGATGGACGGTGTGGATTTGATACAATAAGTCTGCTTTTCAAGACTTCAAGATCATTTGCTGTCATTTCCAGTACAAAGGAGAACAAAATAGTTGTTAGTCCAGCTCCAATTCAGCACAAAAGAACAGCTGAAGATGAAGAACAGAATAATAATTAAAGAACAATAAACATAAATACATAAGATAGCTTATATATATAGATTACTTGTATGTCCATAAGTGACACTAGGCACAGGAGTGTCCGTACATAAGGTGACTGACAGGAAATGATAAGTGGAAGTGGTTGGGGGTATGGAGGGGTGGGTTAGTGGATGTTGGAGTTGATCAGCCTCACTGCTTGGAGATAGTGGCTGTTTTTGAGTCTGGTGGTTCTGCCGTGATGCTGTGTAGCCTCTTCCCTGATGGAAGTGAGGCAAACAGTCCATGAGGAGGTTGGGTGGGGTCCTTCCTGAAGTTACTGGCCCTTTTCCGGCACCTTTCTGTATACACTGTATGTCCTTGCTGGCGGGGTAGGCTGCTGCCAGTGATGCACTGGGCAGTTTCAACTACCCATTGTAGAACCTCCCCGTCCGCTGCATTGCTAAGAAATGCAACTATTTAAATTATAATCACTTTTATAGTCCAGGCTTCATCACAGACTGTGTACTTACTTAAACCCGTCAGCCCCACTGGGGCATCAGCTGCCAACAGAGTCCACTGTCCTGGGCCAGTCTTCCAACTTGTCCCCAGGTGGAGCCCATTTTCGAAGATCCTTCCTCTCCCCAGGAATGAGGTCTCCGGAACTTCTGTTGGCGTTTCTGTAGCTCTGGGTTTTTACAGGATGGGGTTGCTGTCTCCATGCCCAACCCTCCTCCTTTCGCAGCCGGGATTTAGACTGTCCACGGTGGAATCACAGTGTGGCAGCTTGGAATATTGTGATGCACTCTATATAAATGCACACCTGGGTTATACCCTCTTTCATTTAAAGAAACTAATAGTTATCGAACAGAATAATTCATTGTTGCTAAAAATAAATGCTGGAAGAACTCAGTGTCAAGTGTCAAACAGAATTATCCCCTCCCCCATCTGTCAATCACACCTTAATCATCTGGTTCCACCTATCAGCACTCAGCCCTGTCACAACACTCCCCCTTCCCCCCTCCTTCACCTGTTCCATCTGCCCATCACTTCTCTGGTTCCACCAATCACCTGCCAGCTTCTCCCTCGCTAATAGAGGACGTCTTCCCTCTCCACTCTCAGCACGGAGGTAGGGTCTCAACCCAAATCGCCAGAATCAGAAACAGAACTGGGTTTATCAAAAAAGAAAACATTAGATAAAGGTTGAAGATTAGTTTTTTTTTGTCACAGTGAAATGTGTTGTTTGCCTGAAATCAAATCAGTGAGGATTGTGCTGGATAGCCAGCCCACAGGTGTGGCCACTCTTCCAGTGCCAACGTCGGATGCCAACAACCATCAGAGCATGCCCACAAGCTGATATATGTTGTGAATTTTGTTGTTTTGTGGCAGCAGTACTGTGCAAAATAGCGAGGTAGTGTTCATGGGTTCATGGACCGTTCAGAAATCTGATGGCGGAGGGGAAGAAGCTTTTCCTAAAACACTGAGCGTGGGTCTTCAGGATCTTGTACCTCCTCCCTGATGGTAACAATGGGAAGAGGGCATGTCCCGGATGGGGAGCATCCTTCAGGATGGATGCCACCTTCCTGAGGTGTCACTGTTTGAAGATGTCCTCAGCCATCCCTCTGCCTCCACCGATGCTGCCCGACCCACTGTTCCTCCAGCCGTTTGTTTCTCACTCCCAGTCCCAGCGTATGTAGACCCTCGTGTTTCTAATAATTGTTGTACTTTTTCAATGATTAAATTCTTTGGACAAATGAAGTCTGTAAATCAGAACCTTTTCTCAAAGTCGGGCCCTTCAAAGGGTAACAGAAATTGGAATAACTTGCTTTCAGGTTATTGTCTGCCTCCAGTGACTCTACAGTACAGTGCAGAGGCGTATATACAGACCATAGCCAGGAAGCTTTAGACTTCTGCACAGTGCGGTATTTGTCAACGTGGAGTGGGGAGCGAGCTTGTACATCCAGCGGGAGCAAAGGATGTTGGGAGTGGTGAGGCTGGGGCACCGTGTTGTGGGACAGTTGGCAGAGAAGGAGTGCCAGGGGTGGGGGGGGGGCGGGGTGGGAATGGCATGGGTGCAGACACACCCAACCCTGAGACACCAGTCCAGGTCATTTGATTCCAAACAATTGGTTTATTGATCATTACAGAATGTCTCCCTGGTGCTCCCTGCTCCCTCTCCTCTCCCCTTTTCCCAACCATGATTGCCCTTTCCCTGTCCCCTTCCCACTCTCTGTTCTCAATACACACCCAGATCAGAATCAGGTTTATCATCAGTCACGTACGTCACAAAATTTGATATTTTTGCAGCAGCAGTACAGTGCAATACATAAAATTACTACAGTACTGTGCAAAAGACACCCTAGCGATATATGAGCCTCAGACTTTTACACAGGACTATACGTCCTTGCTCATGAAAGGGAACTTGTGCAGAGTACTACAGGTGTAACATAATCAACAATTACAATTCAAAACAAAATTTCCTTATAACTCCAACCACCTTGCCAACATGTCATTTGTCCTTTTCACAACTTTCCCTGTTAACTTTTTGTGATTCGCCCACAAGAAGGCCCGGAACCCAGAGGGACTTCACACCTGAGGGTTGTAAATGCCTGGAAATCTTTCCTTCTCCATTGGTCAGGGTCAACCATGGATATTGTGTCCTAGCTGTCTATGTGTTGCACAAGGCAGGGCAGTACGATACGGAGAGCAATCTGTTGCCCTTGTAGCAAGCTCCCCCTCCACACAGCTGATGAATCCAAAGGAACGGCAGGGACCGATACAGTTTGGCACCAGCGGTGTCGCAGGAGTTGCCTGTCAGCGTTGAACTCAACATTAGACTGCCTTGGGGATTTTCCCCTGGGGTTTACTCCTGAAGCCTTCTCCATGAGTGGGTACAGCCACAAAGCAGCGGAGGTTTGAGGTCAGAGTTTTCCTTCTCCCAGATGAGCTGCCGACCACGGCTGATGAGCCCCATCTGCCCGAAGCAACTGGTTTTAAGGCACCAGCAACCCGCCCTTGCCCCTTCTCCTGTCAGTAGAAATTGTTCTGCCAGGCTTAGTGGCTGGAGTTGGTTGTCAGAGGCTATCTGAGACGCTCGCCATTCGGGGCATTTAATAGGTACTGGGAGCTTATCCCCAATACCACCCCTGGCTATGACAACCTTACGGAACCTTTACCCCACAGGGCTGTGGATAATGAGTTTATTGAGATGGAATAGGTTTCCAGATTATCAGGGGATCCAGGATCTTCTACATCTGGCAGGAATGGAGAGATTAGAGGCCACAATTGGATTTGCCCTGACCAGTGGAGTGGGTTCAGGGAGCATGTAACCAGCTCCTGCTCCCATTTCTAATGGCCTGTGAGCGGTGGGGGCAGAACTTGTGGTCCAGCTTGCCGCTTTGCGTCCAGCTGTGATTGGGCCACCACCTCAGACGTTGAACAAGGTAAACTGCACAGTGAGACCTCCTAACAAGACACATCTTCATCAAAGCCTCTGCTTTGTGCCAGTTCTGGACATTAGCATAACGTGCAAATGGTGTGATGCCAGCCAGAGACTCCAAGAGCATTAACCTGGCTTGAAGATTTAAGCGCACTCCACAAGATAGCTCTTCCAAATTGGGAGCTACTCAGTACGAACTAATGCTGAATACGTTAGTACAGAGTATGAAGTCTACAACCCCTGAGCAGTGCTACCCAACTGCATTCCCTGTGTGGTATAAGTAGTATTTAAATAACTCTTTGCTGCCTAAATAATGATAGCGATCTTGTCCATAGTTTAAGTTACACTTTTTCATACTGGTGCGTGTGTATGTGTGTTTGTTTGTATGTATGTATGTGTGTGTGTATGTATCTTTGTTGCCATTTTCTTTTATGGTCCATGTGGTCCTAATTACCTCCTTGTGGGTCCCCTGAGTCTCCAGATGTGGATTAAAAGGAAAACGCCGTCCAATTGAATGAAGCCTGAAGCTGTTCGCCATCTCCCTCCCATTCTTCCCGCCCAAGCAATTGACATTCCAGCTCTTTGTAGCACCCATTCAAGGGGCAGAGCCAATTGTCCTGATGCATGTGACATCTTCACTAGCCGGCATTAGCTATCGGCATTATGCTGAGAGGAGGGAGAGGTAGTCTAGGACTTTAGAATGGTGGCTGTACCTTAAAAGTAATATGTTTGCAATATTTTTACATCCAGTGGCCACTTTATTAGATACTTCCTGTACCTAAAAAAGTGGCCAGTGAATATATGCTTGTGCTCGTCTGCTGCTCGAGTCCATCAACTTCAATGTTCAACATGTTGTGCTTTCAGATACTCCTTTGCACACCACTGTTGTAACGTGTGTTTATTAGAGTTACTGTCAGCTTGAACTGTCTGGCCATTCTCCACTGACCTCTCTTCATTAACAAGGCACTTTCAGCCACAGAACTGCCACTCACTGAATTTATTTTTTTTTTGTTTCTCGCACCATTCTCAGCAAACTCAAGAGACTGTGGTGCGTGAAAAGCCCAGGTGATCAGCAGTTTCTGAAATACTCAAACCACCCAGTCTGGCACCAACAACCATTCCATGGTCAAAGTCACTTAGATCACATTTCTTCCCCATTCTGATGTTTGGTCTGAATAACAACAGAACATCTTCACCATGGCTGCATGCTTTTATGCATTGAGTTGCTGCCATGTGATTAGCCGACTAGGTGTCTGCATTAATGACAGGTGTACAGGTGTACCTAATAAAGTGGCCACAGTGTACATCTTTCGGGCCTAATACAAGCAGGTTGGGATTGCAAGTAATCAGCTCATGGTGAATCATTGCAAGCTGCTCTCTGCCAATCTACTCATTACTTCTATTAAAAGTTCAAACATCAAAGTAAATTTATTATCAAAGTACATGCTACATATATCACACTATATAGTACTCTGAGATTCATGTTCTTGTGGGCGTTCACAATAGATACAAAGAAACACAATAGGATCTATGAAAAACCACACACAAGCAATGACATGCAAACGACCAATATACAATCGAAGACAAACTGTCCAAATACAAAAAAAACAAACAATAATTAATAAGTAAGTAATAAATAATATTATTAGTGCTGGCGCGTGGCCAAGTGGTTAAGGTGTTCGTCTAGTGATTTGAAGGTCTGTAGTTCGAGCTTTGGCTGAGGCAGCATGTTGTGTCCTTGAGCAAGGCACTTAACCACACACTGCTCTGCGACGGCACCGGTGCCAAGCTGTATGGGTCCTAGTGCCCTTCCCTTGGACAACATTGGTGTCGTGGAGAGGGGAGACTTGCAGCATGGGCAACTGCTGGTCTTCCATACAACCTTGCCCAGGCCTGCGCCCCGGAAACCTTACAGGGCACAAAACCACGGTCTCATGAGACTAACGGGTTCCTGTATAAATAATATTAAGAACAGAGTCCTTGAAAGTGAGGCAATAGATTGTGGAGCGAATTCAGTGTTGGGGTGAGTGAAGTTGTGAAGTGATCCACTCTGGTTTGGGATCCTGAGGGTTGAAGGGTAATAACTGCTCCTGAACCTGGTGGTGTGGGACCTGAGGTGACAGCAGCACGAAGAGGGAATGGCCTGGATGGGGCAGCTTCTTATAATCCTTCTACACTTGTAAATTGCATTGCTCTGTGAAAACACTACACTTTATTCTGCATTCTGTTTGTTGCTGCTTTTCTCTAGTACCACCTCAAGATTCAAGGTCATTTATGGTCATTCTTCAGTGCACCAGTGTAAAGCAGAACAAAGTGATTGCTACTCTAAATCCAATGCACAATAAGCTCAAAATAAACCCCACAATTAACACACGCAATAAATGTAAATACGTAAGATTAGCTTGTATATTTACACAGACTGATTGTATGGACATAAAGGGACGTCAGGCACAGGAGTGTCTGTACGGTACGTAAGGTGACCGACAGGAACTAATGATGGTGGTGGTGGGGAGGAGGTGTTGATTCGCCTGACGGCCTGTGGGGAGAATAACTCTTTTTGAGTCTTGTGGCCCTGGCGTGGATGCTACATAGCCTCCTCCCTGATGGTGGCGGACAAATATAGCAAAGATCTGTATAGGTGAAGAGCAAAACAGAAGGATAGCTGTTAGTGTAACACTGTTACAGCACCAGCAACCCAACACTTTCTGCAAAGAGATTGTCTCCTTGTGACCTCGTAGAGGTTCCTACAGGTACCCTGGTTCCCTCCCTCATTTTAAAGATGTACGAGCAAGTAGGTTATAAACACGAGGGATTCTACAGATGCTGGAAGCTCAGAGGAACACACACAAAAGGCTGGAGGAACTCAGCATCTACAGAGACAAGTAAACAGTCGATGTTTCTGGCCGAGACCCTTCATCAGGATCAGTAGATTAATTGACCACGTGGGTATAATTGGACAACGAGGGCTTTCTTACAACAATGTATCTTTAAATGTAAATCTAAGTATATAAAATACAACATATGATATAAATTCTCTATTGTATTATCTTGATGGAATACTGAGGTGTATGGATGGCATGCAAAACACAAGCAGTGTCTTGGTACCTGTGACAATAATAAACCAATTTAGCAACTGAAGACATTTACGTTGGCTGTACATCTTCTGTATAGACCAGGGGCTCCCAACCTGGGGTCCTCGGTTTAAGGGCAAGGGTCCGTGGCAGAAAAAGGTTTGGGAACCCCTGATGTAGATAGACAATAGAGTTCTTTAGTGAGTTACCATCGATCCCGCAAGGATGATGAAGAGTCTCGACCAGAAATGTCGACTGCACGTTCCCCCACCACCCCCCCACCCCACGGATGCTGTACGACCCACCGGGCCCCTCCAGCAGACTGTTTTTTGCTCCGGATTCCTGCGTCTGCAGTCTCTTATGTCTCCTGCAATATCTATGATGTCTCACAAGAGAAGGCCAGCCAGCTGGCCCAAGAGTTTAAAATCATCTGATGCTCCAACAGGCTGCCAAATCCCAATTCAGGATCAAGACCGGATCAAATTGACAGTTAAATCAAACGTGCTCACATCTGATCCACTTAGGCGTATTTAATTAACCATTAATTTAATTATTAAGCAGACAGAAGGAAACCACTTGGCCCATCTTATTCCTGCTAGCTAAAGAATCACTACGAGCATCATTCGTATGGTAGTGCCGTGCTTAGCCCAACGCTTTACAGTACTAGTGACCCTGGTTCAACTCCCACTGCAGCCCATAAAGGAGTTTGTGACCGTGTAGGTTTCCTCCAGGTGCTCTGGTTTCCTCCCACAGTTCAAAGATGTACTGGCTGGTTAATTGGTCATTGTAAATTGTCCTGTGATTAGGCTAGGATTAAATTGGGGGGGTGGTTTTGCAATAATTAAGTACCCTTACAAACTACGACAATGCCAGCATTTTGCGGTGGCATCGTAACATAGTGGTTAGCATCATTCATTACAGCACTAGTGACACGAGTTCAATTCCACTGCTGCCTTTAAGGGGTTTGCACCTTCTCCCCGTGACCACTGGTTTCCTCCCGCATTCGAAAGCTGCACGGGTTGGTAGGTTAATTGGTCACGTGGGTGTAATTGGGTGGCGCGGGCTCGTTGGTCTGCAAAGCCTGTTAACGTGCTGGGTTTTTTTTTGCGGCTTGAGTGTTCCATCTCTCCTGTTCCTTCAGATTTCCTCCATCCCGTGGCTGGAAGACGATCCATTGCTTCCTGTTTATTGACATTCTTGCCATGGGAAACAGTTCCTTCCTGCAACAACTAGGCCTCTCGAGTTTTTTTTTTATACCTCAATTAAATCTCTCCTCAGTCTTCTTTGTTCCTAATTAAAATTCTCTGGAGGGGAAACATCCAGCGATCCCTGGAGCGACCAAAAAGAAGCAATTTTAACAATGACTCAAAGACATATGTTATTTCTGTCAATCTAGCCATTTGGCTGTCTCATCGAGAACAGGTCTGTGCATTTGCGTACATCACCATAGGCTGTTCTGACATATGAGGATTACTATATGTCAGCATTAAATCATCCTTAATAAAAACCAGCAGAGTGGTTGAGGCACTGGACCAAAGGCTGGTCTATTGATCTGAAGATGTGAGTTCAAATCCCTCCATAGCAGATGGGAAATTTTAAATTCAAGTAATCAAAATATTTATTTAATTATTGAGATACAGAGTGGAATAGGCCCTTCCAGCCCTTCATGTCGCGCTACCCAGCAACTCCTGATTTAACCCCAGCCTTATCGTGGGACAATTTACAATGACCAGTTAAACTACTTGACTCTTGACATGAGTTGGCAACAGCACATGATGAACGTCGAGCTTTATAACAACCTACCGATGCTCACCACTAAAATCGAGGTGAGAAGACTAGTGGGGCACTGTCTACGCCATCCCGAGTTACCTGCCAGCCTAGTCATCATATGGGAACCCAAGCACGGGAGGATGAACCCTGGGCACCCTCCCAAGACTATGGTCAACACGTTCCTCGAAGACAGCGGCGCAGCTAATGTAGATGAACTGAACACACTGATGAGGGAGAATTGGAGAGTCTGTCATCGTGCCCGACGCCGGCCCCCTAGGCCTGAGTCGACGTAGTAGTAGTAGTAGTAGTAGTAGTAGTAATTAAACTACTAACTGCTACGTCTTTGGACTGTGAGAGGAATCCAGAGCACCCATGGAAAAAAATAGGCCAACTGTAGTAATGTTGAAACTTCCGGAGTGTTGTAAAAAAAACGTTTGGTTCAGTGAAGGAAATCTCCCTTTCCGGTCCAGAAGAAGGGTCTCGACCCGAAACGTCAACTGTTCATTCATTTCCATGGATGCTGCCTGATCTGCTGAGTTCCTCTGGCAGTTTGTGTGTGTTGCTCTGGATTTCCAGCATCTGCAGAATCTCTTGTGTCTGTGATTGAGCTTTAATTCATCTTGGAATTGGTTCTTGTTTTCATGTGTACCAAGGTACGGTGAAAAGCCTGTCGTGCATAGATCAAATCATTACACGGTGCATTAAGTCAGAACAAGGTAAAATAATAGCAATGCAGAATAAATTCTAATATTTACTGAAAGCATTGCAGATAAACGATAAATTGCAAAATCACAATGAGGTACAGTACTGTGCAAAGGTCTTAGGTCTATATATAGCTGGGGTGCCAAAGGCTTTTGCACAGTACTGTATTTTTCAACACGGAGCACAGAGCAAGTTTGTAAATCTGGTGGGAGCAAAGTATGTTGGGGATGGCGAGAGTGGAGCGCCATGGGAGGGGTGTCGGACCGGTGGTAGAGAAGGAGTGCCAGGGCAGGGAGATTGTGTGCGTGCAGACACACCCAGCCCTGAGACACCAGAAAAGGTCATTTGATTCCAAACAACTGGCTTATTGATCATTACAGAATGTCTCTCTGGTGCTTCCCACTCCCTCTCCACTCCCCTTCCCACTCTCAGTCCACAATAGAGACCCATATCAGAATCAGGTTTACCATCACTCACACACGTCATGAAATTACTACATTACTGTGCAAAAGTCTTGGGTACCCTAGCCATATATATGTCCCTTGGGGTTTTGCACAGGACTGGTGTAGATTGTGAGGTCAAGGGGAGGTCCATCTTCTCGTATGGGTTAGAAGTTGTCCTTGACCCTGTTGGTTCATGCTTTCAGGCTTTGTATCTTCTGACTGATGGGAGAGGGAAGTGAAAATGTATGGGGTGAGTGGGGGTTTTTCATTATGCTGGCTGCTTTACTGAGGCAGTAAGAAATGTAGACAGAGTCTCTCTGGACATGATCACATCTCTGTCTGCGGTATCTATATTCCAAAGCTGATCTCTTCTGAAGCACTTTATTGAGCTATAAAGTGCTGTGAACATCCTGAGGTTGTGAAGCTGTGTAAACAGTTTCTTGCGTTCACAGTGTAACTGACCGTGTTTGTTTAGTGCCGGAGGTACTGGCGTCCTGCTGAACGTGGACCGCGTGGCTCGACAACTTGAGGAGCTGGGACTGCACGGGGTGCAGGTCCGTGGATTGGCTGATTCAGGCTGGTTCCTGGACAACAAGCAATACCAGAGGACGGACTGCATCGACACAATATCTTGCGCTCCCACAGAAGCGATCAAGAAAGGGATAAGGTAAGGCATGTCGCTGCTTACACTTTTCTGTTGCGGGCTTGAACTTACCATAGAAACCTGTAGGGGAAACATATCTTCGATATCGAGTTATTCCAGTGCATGGTGGCTTGATTCCAAATCTAACTGAGCACCTTTTGCTTCATGGCCCCCTGTCAATCTCATGAATCAGATTGTCTGATTTACAGCACATGATTCTTCTAAAAAATGAGCGTTATCACATACAATCTCCAAATTCCTAATGAACAAAGGTAACATGAATATATACTTCTGATGATTCTCTTTCAATTGCTATATAAAAAACTTAAGAACATTAGAAATAGGAGCAGGAGTCGGCCATCTGGGCTGTCGAGCCTGCTCCACCATTCAATAAGATCATGTCTGATCTGAGTATGGACTCTGCTCCACCTACCTGCCTTTTCCCCCACAAACCTTAATTCCCCTGCTATGCAAAGATCTGTCCAACTGTGTCTTAAATATATTTACTGAGGTAGTCTCTACCGCCACCCTGGGCAAAGAATTCCATGGATTCACTACTCCCTGGGAAAAGTCATCATCATCATTATGTGCTGTGTCGTGTGACATAATCATTATACGCCATGTCATATGACATCATCATTATGTGCCGTGTCATATGGCGTAGGCGATCATGGTTTCCATGACCATGATTGCCCTTGGCAAATTTTTCTACAGAGTTGTATCTTTGGTAGGGAAGTATCACCACACTGCCACCCGTAAAAAGTAATACCTCATTATCTCTTTCCTAAATCTGCTCCCCCAAATATCCATTCTAATCCCTCCGTAGACCTAACCATAGCAGGAGATGCATTTGCTGCGTTGGTTTGGAGATTGGCTTTCAAGAGTTGCATCTCAGCACAGTGCAAGGCTCTACATGGAAACCCCCAGGAAACCAAGTGCTGTACTCAGGGGACACATGGAAAATGCTGGAGAAACTCAGCAGGCCAGGCAGCATCCGCGGAGGGCAACCAGGAGATGAAGTTTTTGGCTGAGACCCTTCATTGGGACTAGAAAGGAAGGGGGCTGGAGCCAGAATTATAAGGTGGGGAGTGGGGAAGGAGTACAAGCTAGAATGTGATAGTGAGACCCTGTGAGGCGGGGTGGTAAGGTGGGTGATGTGAGAAGCTGGGAGGTGATAGGTGGACAATATAAACTTAGGTGTAGTACTGACGGGGCATTGCAGTGTCCTTTGGACCTCTTCCTAACCCAGCTTCTTCAAAGATGAGGAGGAACCTTACTACCCCGAGGGTGGTGAACCTGTGAATTCATGGCCACCTGAACCTGTGGACACCAAGCCTTTGGGTACATGATAGGTTCTTGATTAGTAAGGGTATCGAAGGTTATGGGTAGAGGCAGGAGAATAGGGTTGAGAGGGATAATAAATCAGCCATGATGGAATGGCGGAGTAGACTTGGTGGACCGTTTGGTCTAATTCTGTTCCTATATCTTACTGTTTTAAAGTCTTTTGGTGTTCTCAACTGCTCTTAACCTACCTCATGATGATATACCCATGACAGTGAGGTGGAGTAGGGTCAATATCGTATTGTTTAAAACAGATTGGCTGGTTCTGACAATTTGGGGATTTACTGTGTGCAGACCTCCTACTGAGCTTCCCACATTACGAATTCTTTTAGTCCATGCTTTGGGACCTCAATGGGCTCTGTAGAGCACTACGTAAACACAAAGCCCTCTGCTTCCCTCTTGGTTCAGTAAGATGGGAGCTTTTTGGTCCGAAGTGACTAGAACCCTCTTTACCCTTTCAGCTATTGGAACGGAGTTGTGCCGAAACGTTGCAAGCAACAGTTCAAAGAAGGAGAAGAGTGGAACTGCTTCTTCGGATACAAAATATACCCAACGTTAAGAAGTAAGTTAAGAAATTAAACAGCATCAATGTAACGCCGTGCACCAACTTCGAGTATCAAGAATAGAACATACATTTAGTGGCCACTTTATGAGTTACACCTGTACACCTGCTCGTTAACGCAAATATCTAATCAGCCAATCATGTGGCAGCAACTCGATGCATAAAAGCATGCAAACGAGGTCAAGAGGTTCAATTGTTCAGACCAAACATCAGAAAAGGGAGGAAATGTGACTTAATTGACTTTGACTATTGAATGATTGGTGCCAGAGAGGGTGGTTTGAGTATCTCAGAAACTGCTGATCTCCTGGGATTTTCACAAACAACTATTTCTAGAGTTTACAGCGAAATGTGCAAAGTACCAAAAACACCCAGTGAGCAGCAGTTCTGTGGGCAACGGTGCTTTTTAATGAGAGAGGTCAGAGGAGAATGGCCAGACTGGTTCAAGCTGACAGGAAGGGGACAGTAACTCATGTAACCACACGTTACAACAGTGGTGTGCAGAAGAGCATCTCGGAACATAAAAGATGTCAAACCTTGAAGTGGATGGGCTACAGCAGCAGAAGACCATGAACATACCCTCATTGGCCAATTCATTTAGTACACAAGGTGGCCACTGAGTACAGAACATGGGACAGTACAGCAGAGAAACAAGCCCATCTGCATATGGTATCTGTGCTGAGCATGGTGCTAAATAAAACTAATCCCTTCTGCGTCCACATAATTCATATCCCTCCATTCCCTGTACATTCACGTGCCTTGAACCCCACTGTAGAAAATGTAACTTAAGTCTGGTAGGAAGGACCAGAATTACTTACTGTCCATGACGCCACTGGCGTTTAGGGCGGCAATGAAGGTCCTCCATCTCTGGTGGTGTTGAGGGCTTCCTTCATCATGTCAGTACTTCCTCTCGGTTTTCACTACTGCCAGTCACGCAAGTTCCAGATGGAAACTCAGGAATACCATTGCACTCAGACATAGAAGGGTTCTTCGTTGTTGTTCCTGTAACAATTTTGTTTTACCAGGGTTGTTAGTCCTGAGCTGAGCCCTCGAACCTGGAGGACCAGTGAACCACTCTTGTTCTATTGTTTTGTCCTGTTTGGCATTGGTGACCCTACCAAGAATTGAAGCATGAAGCCCTGACTCCAGCCAACATTGCTCTCTGGGTCATTGAGGCACGCCAGCCTCCAAACCATGACAAGGTTGTGGTCCTCTTGGAGGAAGGACCAGAAATGCCCCAGAACTTCCTATAAAAAGCAGGCCCTTAGACTTTGAATCAGAGAGAGGGAGGAAAAACGTCTTTGGCATATGTCTAGCTTTGAACTTCCTCTTTGTCGTATTCAACCAGATATATCATCCTATTTTGTTTAGACAGATTGACACCTTCACTCTAGGGAACCTCATAACCTGCAAGCGAGCTCAAATCCCATCTTTGGAAATTGAACCAATTGGCCAATGATTAGGAATAATAAACACTAGAAAGTCTGCAGATGCTAGAAATACAAAGCAACACACACAACATGCTGGAGGAACCTAGCAGGTCAACATTAGAAATGTTGGATTGACGTTGAAATGTGTCTGGTTTATGAAACTACTTTGGGGACAGAAATGTTCTTGTCCCTGTTCCCTGACTGGTGTTAGTATGATGGGATTGACTTGAGGTCTGTTAAATAGCCACATCATTGAAAGAAAACATTCCAAGCAATGGGTAGAAACTTGATTCTATTAATACGGCCCGCAAGTTCTGGACTCTAATTTGATGACTTGATGCCTGAAGGTCCAGATCTTCAAGCTGAGGACAGATTGCAGAGAAAATTTACAAGGATGTTGCAGCACTTGAGGACCTGAGACACTGAGAAAGATTGAATAGGTGGGGACTTTACTCCATATAGCACAGGGCAATGAACTGAGATCTTCTAGAGGGGAATACAAATTAGGAAGGGTATAGAGACAGTGAGTACATGGAGGCTTTTCCCCCTCAGGTTGGGTGAGACTAGAACTTGAGGTCATAGGTTCAGGGTGAAAGGTGAAATATTTAAGGGGAAGCTGAGGTGAAACTTCTTCACTCAGAGGGTGGTGTGAGTGTGGAGTTGACAGAAGAAGAGGTGGATGCAGGTTTGTTGATAAGATTTAAGAGAAGTTTGGATAAGTACATATATAGGTACAGTTTGGAGGTATATGTCTCCGCTGAAGGCAGAAGATCAGGTCAGCGTAGATGGGCCGAAGGGCCTGTTTTGTACTGCAGTAATCTATGACCCTGTAAGTTAATTGTTGAAGATGATAAGGGGTTCTGATAAAGATTAATGGAATTAGAGTTGGAATTGGTTTAGCGTTGTCACACATACCAAAATACAAAGAAAAACATTAGTTTGCAAACGGATCATCACACGCACAAGGACATCAAGGCAGTAAGAAGAAAAGCAAAGAGCAGAATATCGCGTCACACTTACAGAGAGTGTGTGTGCAGTGCAGGGAGACAAATAAAGTACAAAGGCCACGGTGAGGTAGATTCTGAGATCAAAAGTTCATTTTTTTAGCACGTAATGCTAAACTGCTTTCAATGGAGGGCTGGCAGCAGAAGGCAGAGATTTCAGATAACCAAAGGTTTCAAAGGTACTTATAATGTCAAAGAAATGTATACAATATATATACTGAAATCAGCAAAGGAACCAGAGGGGAATTAGGTCTTTTATTAATATATGAGACATTTCAAACTGGAATATACTTCCTGAAACGGTACTGGTCCAGAATCAGAATTAAAATTTACAATTATACTTTCCAAATCAAAACCAGTATCAGGTTTACTAGCACTGACATATATTGTGAGATGTGTTTGTTTCCTGCAGTTTTGCAATACATAAAATCAGTTATAATAAGAAATATATATATATAATTTTAAAAAGTGCAAAAAGAGAGCAAAGAGTGAGGTAGTGTTCATGGGTTCATGGACTATTCAGAAGTCAGATGGTGAGGGGAAGAAGCTATTTGAGTGTGTGTCTTCAGGCCCCTGTACCTCCTCCTTGATGAGAAGAGGAGATATATGGCGAAGGTCTCTAATGATGGATGCCATCGCCTTTTGAAGATGTTCTTGATGGTGGGGAGGCCAATGCCAATGTGGATCTGGCTGAGTTTACAACCCTTCTACAGCTTTTTTCCAATCCAGTCTGTAAAGATACAGGCAATGTTGGGGGAAGGGGACAGCATGGGTATGATGGGCTGACTGGCCCATTTTATTTTATATGATTCCAAATGTTATAAAGTTGTCAAAGTCCAAGAAATCTGGTTATTTGGTAGCAGAGAGCCAGTATATTTATAAATAATGCGTGGAGATTGAATTACACTTGAGCGGGGATGGTGAGATTTCAGCCCAGTCTCTCCCCCGGGTTTTCCTTGTCTCCCCAATGGAGGGCGAGGTACTCAGTGCAGTCTGGTGGAGGAGAGGTGGGGTCAAGTCCCAAGTAAGCCTGACCAAGTTTTGTGACCACAGGCCCGTTGTTCGTGGTTCAGTGGCTCTTTGACGAAGCACAGCTTACGGTCGATAACGTACATCTCACTGGACAACCAGTTCAAGAAGGCCAGTGGAACTACATACAGAACCTTGGGCGTGAGCTGAAGAACACGCTTAAGGACGTTCCGTAAGTTCAAGTCAGCTTTGAGGTTCTACGACTGTGCCAGATCCATCGGTTTCAATCTGAGGAAAGAACTGGCTATTTTATCAGTTCCTGATCTAACTGCAAGACATACATTATGGTGGGTGACGTGGGAGGTGGGAGTTTGGGTTGGGGCTTCTATCTATCTTACTGTCTGCTGAATGAACCTGTGCACTTTGCAGGTAGTAAAGCTCCAGAAGTTTTGTATGTTCCCATTAAATCAGAACAGGATATCCCATAGGCTGCTTTCAACCTGACAACATGAACATCAATTTCCCCAACTTCCTGTAGTTTCTTCCCCCCTCTCCCCCACCCTTCTCTCTTACTCCATTCCCCATTCTGGCCTCCTCTTACCCCTTCTTCTCCTCACCTGCCCATCATATCCCTTTGGTTCCACTCCTCCTTCCCTTTCTCCCATTGTCCACTCTCCTCTCCTATCACATTCCTCTTTCTCGGTCCTTTATCTTTTCCACCTCTCACCTCCCAGCATCCTTCTCTACCCCCCCCCCACCCTGCCCCCTAAACTGGCTTCACCAATCACCTGCCAGCTTGTACTCCTTCCCCTCTCCACCACCATCTTGTTCTGGCTTCTTCCTCCTTTTTCGGTCCTGATGAAAGGTCTCAGGTCCCAAATGTCTATTGTTTATTCCTCTCTATAGGCGCCGTCTGCTCTGCTGACCTCCAAATGTTTGTGTGTTTTGTTAAGAGTTTCAGATTCCTGGGTTGGAGAAATGGAAGCAGGGTCTGTTTTGTTTAAAACCTCACTTAAACTTCCAAGGGAGAGGGACAAGATCTTACACCCGTGCCTTTGGGGAAGTTGGCGGGATGGCGTAGGATTTTGTCCTGTAATCCACTAAATGGGGCAGGCACTAGGTGAGCGTTTTGGTGAGTCTCTCAGAAGCTGTAGGACTTCGTTGGTACGCATGTAATATATCCTGTGATCCAGAGGACTGGGAGTTCCTGCACAAGACTTTTAACGGGACACTTGTGTCCTGGTCCTGACCGAACAGTGGCAGGCATCCAAGTTCTGGCACTCCAATTCCCCGGAATATGGTTTGCTTCTACTGTCCCTTGAAGACTCAGATGGCCAATTATTGCCTGCCACATCCCTTCATGGAAAGTGTCTACTTAAAGGCATTGTACCGAGCACTCAGTGCTCAATCATAGGAGTTGCATTTCTAGTACTACTACTTGTGATTTCGCCTTTGGATTTTGTTTGTGTGGTCTTGTTTAGTTTGAGGTTGAGGCTGAGTCTGAGTTAATTCTAGGCATTACTTTGCACTTGGGTTCACCACCGCCCATAGCTCTCTCGTTACAAATTGTCTTCAAGCCACTGAGAGCCATTAAACAGTATAGTACAGTAATCTGGCCCAAGATGTTGTGCCAACTTTGTCACCTTCTGCAACATCAATCTAATGCTTCCTTACACATGGCCCTCCATTTTTCTATTATCCATGTGCCTATCTAAGAGCCTCCTAAATGTCCTCAATGTATCCCTACCACCACACCCAGCAGAGTGTTTCACGAACCCTCCACTCTCAGTGTAACAACCCTACTTCTGACATCCCTCTATACTTTCCTCCAATCACTTTAAAATTATGCCCCCTACCGTATTAGCTATTAATGGTGGTTATCCGTAGTGTCCAACGATGACAGGAGCCTGTGAGGGAGCTTTTAAACTGGAAAAGCTGTTGCACCCTCTCGACCTACCGCCAGCTGTCCACTCCATCCATGCCTCTTATCATCTTGTACATGTCCGTCAAACCACTTCTCATCCTTCAATCCAAAGAGAAAAGTCGCTGCTCAGCAGCCTCATGAAAAATACTCTGTAATTGAGACAGCATTCTGGTAAATCTTCTCAGCCCCCTCTGTAAAGCTTCCACCTCCTTACTATAATGAGGCAGCCGGAAAGGAACACAATATTCCAAATGTGGTCTAACCAGAGTTTTATAGAGCTGCAGCATTTCTGTCGCGGCTCTTGAACTCTGTCCCCTAACACACCGTATGCATTCTTAACCACCCTATCAGCTTGCGTAACAACTCAAGATCCCTCTTGTTCCTCCACACCGCTAAGAGTCCTGCCATTAACCCTGTATTCTGCCTTCAGGTGTGACCTTTCAAAGTGAATCACTTCTGCCATTTTGAGTGTATTGGGCTTGGTCATCCCAGTGAGCTTGGATGGTGTAGTTGCTTTTAGTGGAGTTTGGCTCCATTACATTTCTCATTTTTAAAATCTTTTTTATTAATTATTATTAAAGATCAACAAAAATACATTAAGATAATCAAGTCAATATGTCAATATGTACAATAAAGAATTAAATTAGCAAAGTTAAGCAATATATCAATAATAATAAGAAAAAATAAAGTGTTAAGAATATTTTTTTGAAAGAAAAAAAGGAAGAAAAGAAGAACCCCTACTAACTAAAAAAAAACAAAAAAAAAAACCCCATTGGGAGCACAACCCTGAAGCTATACTCCATGCAAGCTTCCATAAAAGAAAAACATCAATCCACCAACTCAAATCCATTTAAACAAAAATCGGAAGGAAACCATATTAATTAACTCAAATCAGATGATAATAGCAGGCAAATGAACCCCACCTTTTCTTGAAATCAAATCGAGGATCAAAAGTTCGACTTCCGATTTTCTCCAAACTAAGACATAACATCACCTGAGAGAACCATTGTATCAAAGTGGGAGCAGAGGCATCTTTCCATTTCAACAAAATAGCCCTTCTGGCCAATAATGTAACAAATGCAATTACATGTTGGTCTGATAGAGAGATACCATGAATATATTGAGGGATTATACCAAACAAAACTGTCAATTTATTAGCTTGTAAATTAAATTTTTTAAACTTTAGAAATTGTAGAAAAAATAGATTTCCAAAAATGCTTCAATACAGAACAGGACCAAAACATGTGTGTGAATATAGCTGTCTCGGTTTTACATCTATCACACTGACTATCAACATTAGGAAATATTTTAGACAATCTCTCCTTCATCAAATAATAACAATGTACAATTTTAGATTGAATTAAAGAGTGACTGGCACAGATCGAAGAAGAGTTGACCAACTTCAAAATCCGCAACCAATCCTCTGTCATCAAGGTCATGTTAAGCTCTCTCTCCCAATCTTGCTTAATCTTAAATGAAGGTTAATTATGCCGTTGTAACAATAAATTATACATTTTCCCAATAAAACCTTTCACTAAAGGGTTCATTTACCGTTTGTAATAAAATAATATCTAACAGGTCAGAATCCTGTATAAATGGAAAATTACTTAAATATTCTTGTAAGAAATGTCTGACCTGAAGATATTGCAGGAAATATGAGTACAAGAGAGAATATTTAGTAACTAATTTCTCAAAAGACATCAATCAACCTTCTTGGAACAGATCCATGAAGGAATAAACTCCTTTATTCCTCCAAAGAAGAAAGGTAGGATCACTTAATGAAGGTTTAAATAAATAATTTCGATAAATTAAACTAAAAAGTTTAAATTTTTTAAGATTAAAAAAATTACGAAACTGGAACCAAATTCGTAATGACTGCTTAATCACGGGATATAAATTTAAACTTATATCTACTGTTGGGGTGAGACTGCCAGAAGGCATTTCCAGGTAGCTGTTGTGTAAAGGACTGAGCCACTTTCCCTGCCTACACCTCTCCAGCATCTGTAATTCACTCCCAATGTGTGTTTATCTTGCTTCTTCTTAAACGAGTTGGTTATTTCAGCCTCAATTTTGTTTGGCAGAAGACTGTGCCAACAAACATCACTTACATTAGCAAATAGAGGGAGATAATCCAAAACTCCTACACTGCGTCGTCACCACAGTTGTTTGCGTGAACCAAGCCCACATATGAAGCGGTTGGCTTCAGTAAATGGTTCAAAACAGTTTCGCAAACAACATGCTGGAGGACCTCAGTAGGTCAGGCAACATCCGTGGAGGGGGCTAGACAGTCAATAGTTGGGCCGAGACCCTTCACCAGGACTGGAAAGGAAGGGGACAGGAGCCAGAATAAGAAGGTGCGGGTAGGAGGAGTACAAGCTGGCATGTGATCGGTGAGACTAGGTGAGAGAGAATGAAGGTGAGTGAGTGAGGTGGGGGGAAGAAGTAGGAAATGGGAAGTGATGGTAAAGGACTGAAGAAGAAGGAGTCTGATTGGAGAGGAGAGTGAACCATGAGAGAAAGGGAAGGAGGAGTGGAACTGGAGGGTGGTGATGGACAGATGAGGAGAAGAGGAAAGACAGAATGGGGAATAAAGAGAGAAGGTGGAGCGGGGAACTGTTACTGGACGTTAGATAAATCGATATCACGTCATCAGGTTGGAGGCTACCCAGACTGAATATGAGGTGCTGCTCCTGATTGTGGCAGTAGAGAAGGCCATAAACGACGACGCTGTTCCCTAATCTACGTTGGGTCTCACCGATGCAGAGGAGGCCACACCGGGAGCACCTGCAAGTCCGTCAGGGTCACCTACTGTATCCGGCATCCTCAGTGAGTTCCCCAAAAGCTCTCTTAATCATAGGACTGCACAGCACAGGAGATGAGCACCCAGTCTATTGTAGGTCACCATCTCTAGCCCGGGCCACATTCTGGTGGGACTCTTCTGCACCCTCTCCCAGCCTCCACATTCTTCCTGTACTGCTGCCACCAGACCTGCACACAATACTCCAAATGTGGCCAAACCATAGTTTTAACCAAACGTGACTGGCCAGCTTTTATACTCAATACCCCGACTGATCAAGGCGAGTATGCAGTGCGCCCTCTTTACCACTCTATCTACTAGTGTGGTCACTGTCAGGGAGATGTGGACCTACACCCCACAATCCCTCTGTTACAAAGAGAAAAGGAACACTACAGCATGGGAACAGACTCTTCAGCCCATCTAGTCTGCGCCAGACTTATTCAGCCCAGTCCGACCAACCTGCGCCTGGACCATAGCTCTCCATACTCTTCCCGTCCACGTACTTATCCAATGAACCTGCATCCACCACTTCTTCTGTCATCTCACTCTGAGTGAAGAATTTCTCCCTTTTATATTCCACCCTCCACTCTTCATCTATGTATGACCTCTAGCTCCTGTCTCCTCAAAATAAATGGAAAAAATCTGCTTCCATATATCCTATATTCTGCTCTTAATTTTCTATACCTCTGTCAAATATCCCCTCCTACACCTAAGCTCCAGGGGGAAAGAGCCCGAACCTATTCAATCATTCCCTATAATACAGGTCTTCAAGTCCTACAACATCCTTGAAAATTTTCTCTGCAATCTTACTGAACTTTCCTGGTAGCTAGGTGTACATGATATTCCAAATTAGGCCTGACCAATGTCAACAAAATGTACCAACCCCTGTACTAAGTACCTGTACTTGGATTTATGACTGCCAATGCGCTAAAAGCTCTCTTTACGATCCTATCTACCTGCGATGCCACTTTTAAGGAACTAATGGATCTGTCTTCCCAAATACTTTTGTTCTACTGTGCTCCTCGGTGCCCTACCATTCACTGTAAATCCTACCCTGGTTTGTCCACCCAAAGCACAACACTTCGCACTTGTCTGCATTAAATTCCATCTGCCATTTTTCATCCCATTTTCTCATCTGGTCCAGATCCTGCTGCAAGATTCTTTCTTTCGTTCTTGTTGTGTGGATAAATACGAGGGGTGATTGATAAATTCATGGCCTAATGTAGAGGGAGTCATTATTTTTCCTACATTTACACACTTATTCCAGCGGTCGTGGAGCATACAGTTCCCTTCTTTGTAGAAGTCGGTGTCTTGGGCCTCCAGGAAGTGGTCCACAGCAGGGGTGATTGATAATTTTGTGGCCTGAGGTAGAAGGAGATGAGTTATTAACTTCAAACTTTCTGCATTTTCACTCAAAGAGTTGAACTGCACGTGCATGTAATGAGAGCTGTATAACTCATCTCCTTCTACCCTCGGCCACAAACTTATCAATCACCCCTGCTGTGGACCACCTGGAGGTCCAAGACGCTCTCGTTGCATGCACGAGCATTTTAACTCTTTGAGTGATAATGCAGAAAGTTTGAATAACTCATCTCCTTCTACCTCAGGCCATGAACTTATCAATCACCCCTGCTGTGGACCACTTCTACAAAGAAGGGATCTGTATGCTCCACGACCACTGGACTCAGTGTGTGCATGTAGGAGGGGACTATGTTGAAAAATAAATGTGCTAAGTTTTCTAAAATTGACTCCTTCTACCTTAGGCCACGAACTTATCAATCACCCTTGTACTTGAATGGGAAGGGTACGGAGGGCAATGGTCCAGCTGTGGGTCCGTGGGACATAAGGCTAACTACACTGTGTGTGTTTATATGGTATGATACGTGCAGGATATTTATATTATAATGTAATTGATTCCAAATTTTTTTTTGGTTTTAGGGCTGTTTTTGCGCCTGCATGCTTGTCTCATGAAGTTATCACAAAAAGGTAAGACGGGGAAAGGGGAAAGTCCTTTACCTAACGAGCTGTTTCATTAACAAGGGAGTTTGATCAACTTTGCTGAGTTAACATCCTGCTCAAACGTGTGCCAGCAACAATTCGGCACTCTTTCACTCTTTAAATGGTTCAGCACGGACTAGATGGACTGAACGGCCTATTTCCATGCCGTACTTCTCTACGACTCTATGATTCCAGTACGAAACTTTCAATCACTGCAGCAGTCTCTCGTTCTTCAACGCGACTAAGACTGCACTGCTTTGGCTGGGAAGTAGACTACTGACAGCCGGGTCTTGTTCAGAATCAGCTTTAACAACACTGGCGTACTGTATATCATGAAATCTGGTGTTTTACAGCAGCAGTACAGTGCAATAGATAATAAATTTCCAAAAAAAATATATTTCTTATTATATATTTTAAAAACAAATTAAATAAGTAGAGCAACCAGAGAGCAAATAAAAGCAAATGGATGAAATATAATTAATCATTGTCATAGAGGCATAAAATTATAGAGCTCAACAGTCCCTTTGGCCCAGTGTGTTCGTGCTGACCAGGGTGGGTTACTTTGCTCTTAATGATTTACGCAGCTCTGGAATCTTACACTCCCTGGAAATCAGTGGGGCACTCTGTTATTATATTCCTTCTGCATAAAAGCAGAGATAAAATTCGGGCTGCACGGTAGCCTAATGCTGTTACAGCGCCAGTGACCCGGGCTCAACTCCCCCACTGAGTGTAAGGAGTTTGTACGTCTTCCCCGTGATCGTGTGGCCTCCCTCCTGGTTTTCCGGTTTCCCCGCACAATCCTAAAGCGTACAGATTAGGGTCAATATGTTGGCACAAAATTACAGAGCTCAGAAACAGGCCCTTTGGCCCAACTCATCTCTGCTGACCAGGGCACCTTACTTCGTCCCTGAAGATTTATGCAGCATCTTACACTCCCTGGAATCTGTGGAGCATTCTATTTAAAAATAAGAGATGAAAGACCACATTGTATTCCTTCAGGGATTAAAAGTACATTTATTATCAGAGTATGTATGCGGAATGCAGATCCGAGATTTGTCCTCCCACAGGCATAAGAGCAGAGGTAAACGGTGGGTGGCATGTTAGCAGAACACTATCGTAGCACCATTGCTATCCGCTGAAAGACTTCATGTCTTTAGTCCTATTGTAAATTGTACTTCTGCCTCTTCAGCGCTCTGTGAGGGTCAAGGAAACTGCTGGACAGCATGGCAGCATAGCGGTCAGCCTAACGGTACTACAGCACCTGCCACCCGGGTTCAATCCCTGCCACTGTCTGTTAGGAGTTTGTACCATCTCCCCCAGGCCGCGTAGGTTTCCTCCGGGTGCCCCCGTTTCCTCCCACATTCCAAAAGTTGTGCTGGTTAGTAGGTTAATTGGTCACATGGGTGTATTTGGGCGGCCCGGGCTCGTTGGACCTGAAGGACCCGTTGCCATGCTGTATCCCTAAATAAAATTAAAATCAGGGGATGTAAATCGTGATTATTAATTTACTTATTGAGATACAGCACAGAATAGGCCCCTCCAGTCCGAGCTGCACCATTCTGCAATCCACCAATTTAATCCCAGCCCAATCACAGGATAAGTAACATTGACCAATTAACCTACCAACGGGTACATCTTTGGACTGTGGGAGGAAACCCACGCGGTCACAGGGAGAACGTACAAACTTCTTACAGGCAGCTGTGGGAATTGAATCTGGATCGCCTGTACTATAAAGCACACTACGCTACCGTGCCACATCAAGTGTTAATACCTGGAGATATTAAGAAGAGAGAGGAGTGTATTGTAAGATCTGATGAAAGTATGATTTGAATTAGCCAACAATGGAAAAGGGGTAAAATAATAAAAGCTGCAGGTTCTGAAAATCTGAACATAAGAACATAAGAAATAGGAGCAGGAGTGGGCCATCTGGCCCATCAAGCTTGCTCCACCATTCAATAAGATGATGTCTGATCTGGCCATGGACTCATCTTCACCTACCTGCCTTTTCCCCATAACCCTTAATTCCAACTCTGGATTCAACCTTGTCTTAGATATATTTGCTGAGGCAGCCTCCATTCCTTGATTGGGAAGAGAATTCCACAGATTCACCACTCTCTGGGAAAAGCAGTTCCTCCTCATCTTCATCCTAAATCTACTCCCCTGAATCTTGAGTCTATGTTCCCTGGTTCAACTCTCACCTACCAGTGGAAACAACCTTCCTGCCTCTATCTTATCTATCCCTTTCATAGCAAAAGTAGAAAATTTTGGAAACACTCAACAGGTCAGGCAGCATCTGTGGAGAGAGGAACAGGATTAACAGCTCAATTCAAGGCCTGTCATCAGAATGGAAGAGGGACCTGTGTCCGTAAGGGAGAAAGAAATAGAGAAATGTTAATGAGGTGAGAAAAAATGTTGTCAGGAATCTTGTATAAAAATAACCAGAGGTTAAGATAACCTGTGGGCCATGACTGTTTAGTAAATTAGTTTTTGAGCACCACAGCATAGAAACAAGGCCTACCTATAACACACAGGCCAGCCCAATGGTGAGCATCTCTTTAAAAATGTGTGAGATGTTTACTCAGCATCCATCGAATGGAACAGTGTTGGGGGAGGGTGAGCCTGAAGCTGGAACTGAGAATCACCCTTCTCGTTGTGGCTGACAGATGGCGAAGTGTTTCCTGTGCCATATTGGATCGATTGCGATAATGTGGCCGATCGGTCACCCAGTGAATTGATCGGGCCTCCTACGCGCGGAAGGCTCTCCCCTTCTGCGCGGGATTTCGAGTGCGCCTGCGCCTTTCTCTTTCGTCCCTGCGAGCCTGGGTCGTAGCTCCCAATGGGTACAGTTACTAACATAACTCAGTAGAAACGTTCAATCGTATTATCTCACGGTCGGTCCTACATGACATTTGCCTTTATGCTTACTGCCAGTTTTCCTCTTGCTTTCAGTTACTGGTTGAACCTTCAAGTGAAGGGAGTCTCCCTCCCCCGGGCACTGCACTGCTGGGACCGGAGCCTTCAAGACAGTACCCGAAACGGGAAGAGTTCCCTGAAGGGATGTCCCGTCCACCTGACGGACAGCTGTCAGTGGCCACACTGTAACCCGACCTGCCCCACCATCAGAGACCAGTACACAGGGCAGGAGATGACTGTCATACAGTTCCTGATGCACATGGGGTTCGATATACAGAAGATGGCCCAGCAGCAGGGGCTGGAGGTTAGTAAACTTCTGGGGATGCTAAGCAGCGGGAGCTAAGACATCCCCACCTTGGGACTGACGAGACTTTAGACGAGGAAAAGAAGTCAAAGCCCACACTGAGCAGAAGCAGGCAGGCTTTATCTTTTGGAACCTCACAACCTCTCACAACAAAAACCTGCAAGGACACAATTTAAAATTCAAAAATGGTGGAAAGCACTGGATTGTTTAATTAAAGGAGAAAGAAGGTCGAGCAGCCTTTCGAAATAAATACTGGTTGTCATGATGGATTGGACAGCAGAACACAAAGAAGATGCAATGCAGATAAACCTACTCCTTTCCCCACCCGTTAACAGTGTAGAACCGGGACAGCAGGATTCAGGTCAAAAGTGCCACAAACTATAATGCTGTGTATTTTTTAACAAACTAAAACCCATGCTGAGTTGGTAATTTTACATATTTATTTTATTATGTAAATCATATTTATAAGTGTTAAGCAGGCAGAGAGCTAGATATGTTTCTTTATAAATTGTAAATACTGTCTCCTAATCGCATGTTTTTTTTTTGTAATGGAATTAAAATCATCTTCTGACAACCACTTTGAGACGTTACATGCTGCTGTCAGATCCAACACTTCTTGCGATTGTAAAGCGTAGAAGAGTTCAGTCTGTTACTGATTCTCCTTTCAGCTCTCATTTCATGCCCAGCATAGATGTTTCCCATAACGGTGTCACTTTGATTCACCTCAGTTCCTCCTCCTCTTGGAAAGAACTTGGAAAGTCTCCTGGCAAGTATGGTTCTCCCCAATTCTAGATTGTATGGGTTCAGTTTATTCCCTATTCCCACTTCAACACGGCCTCCTCTACTGCCACATTGAGGCCACCCTCAGGGTGGAGGAGCAACATCTCACATTCTGCCTGGGCAGTCTCCAACCTGATGGCATGAACATCTCTGTCTCTCCATTCTGATCATTTCTCCCCCTCCCCCTTCTGTCTTCTTCCATTCTCCATTTTGGCTCCCCTCTTAACTCTTCTCCTCACCTGTCTATCACCTCCCTCTGGTTCCCCTCCTCCTTCCCTTTCTCCCATGGCCTACTCTTGTCTCCCATCAGATTCCTTCTTCTGCAGCTCTTTACTTTTTCCACCTATCACCTCCCAGCATCTCACCTCATCCCTCCTACCCCCATTGCCCTCACCTGGTTTCACCAATCACCTCCCAGCATCTCACCTCATCCCTCCTACCCCTATCCCTCTCACCTGGTTTCACCTACCACCTTCTAGCTTGTACTCTTTCCCCTCCACCAACCACCCTCTGCCTGGCCGAAATAGTCCTCACCCTCAAGAATTTTTCCTTTGGCTCCTCACACTTTCTCCAGACTCGAGGGACAGACAGGGCACCCACATGGGCCAGCTATGCCTGCCCACGTTCTAAGCCCTCACTCTTAATACTCCCTAACCCTTCCTGCACTAAATTGGCAACTGCTTTGGTGCTGCTTCATGCACCCATGCCGAGCTCGTTAATTTCATCCACTTTGCCTCTAACTTCCAACCTGCCCTTAAATTCACTTGGTGCTTTTCTGATCTCCCTGCCCCTCCTCGATCTCTCTGGCACCATTGCTAGAGGCATGCTGATTCCCACAGTCTTCTTGACTATAACTCGTCTCACACTACCTCCAGTAAAAATGCTATTCTCATTTCTCAGTTCCTTCATCTCCACCGCATCTGTCCCCTGGATGAGACTTCCAGTTCCAAAACATCAGAGGTGTCCTTTTCTTCAAAGAACAGGGTTTCCCCTTGTCCACCATTGATGCTGTCCTCACCCACATCTCCTTCATCTCCCAAATATCTGTGCCCGCCCCCATCCCTCCCGCTGCCTTAATAGTGATAGAATTCCTCTTGTCCTTACCTACCAGCCTATTTCTGTTCCAACATGTCGGTCCATGGTCTCCCCTTGTCCCATAATGATGCCACCCTTCGGGTGGGGGAGCAACACCTCATACTGTCTGGGTAGCCTCCAACCTGATGGCATGAATATCAATTTCTCCTTCCAGTAATAAAAATAATTCCCTCCGCCCTCCCCTCTTGTTCTATTCCCCACTCTGGCCTTTTACCTCTTCTCACCTGCCTATCACCTCCCCCCAGGTCCCCCCTTCCCTCCCTTTCTCCCATGGTCCACTCTCCTCTCCTATCATTCCTTCCCATCCAGCCTTTCCCACCCACCTGGCTTCACCTATCACCTTCTAGCTATCCTCCTTCCCCCCCCCCACTTTTTTTATTCCAGCATCTTCCCCTTTCCTTTCCAGTGCCGATGAAGGGTCTCAGCCCAAAACGCCGACTGTTTATTCATTTCCATAGATGCTGCCTGACCTGCTGAGTTCCTCCAGCATTAGTGTCTGTGTTGGTCTGGATTTCCAGCATTTGCAGAATCTCCTGTGTTAAAGTTATTTTATCTTTCAGCTCTCGGGTTTTGGGCCACGACTGGAAGAACCAAAATCTATTATTCATTGCCGTTACCAGTTTAATGTTTGAGGTTAAAATGCTGAAATGATGATGATACTGTCACAACGGGTTTACGTAGCAGCTCCTGAATGCCTGGAGCTTGGAAAGTTGGAGGGTTATGGAAGGATGGAGATGGATCAAGAGTTGGGTTTTGTTCAATTACTACCCCCCCCCCCACACCCCCACTTCCCCTTCTTGCACATATTTCATTTACTTAGAAATTAGCCTTCATAAATCAACCTCCTGAGTACAGGATTTGGGATGTAATATTGAAGTTGTATAAGAGATTGGTGAGGCCAAATTTGGAATATTGTGTAACCTGTCCACAGGTAAGATATCAATATTAATAAGAGTACAGCAGAAAATAAGTAGGATGTTTTTAGGTCTTGAGGTCCTGTGTTATATGAAAAGGTGGAACAAGTTAGGACCTTAATCCCTGGAGTTTCGGAGAATGAGGGGAGATTTGATCGAGGTCTATAAATGTTGAAGTTACACTTATCCAGAAGTCTTTATTATCAGCAGTAAGATCTGGAACAGTTCAGTCTGAAAGACATAACCTGGGCTCCACAAAAACTATGGTTGCAGTGTTAGTTTGCACACAGTGGGAAGATTGTCACAGTTGTGTTTATTGATGGGTTTAGGGGATATTTAGGAACAGTGGGTGTTTAGGATTAGGGGGCATTTTGGATTAGGGGGATGTTTAGCATTAGGGAGTGTTTAGGATCGTGGGGTGTTTAGGATTAGGGGCATTTAAGATTGGGGGTGTTGAGGGTTGGGGGAGTTTTGGATTAGGGAGTGTTTAGGATTTGGTGGTGTTTCGGTTTATGGGGATATTTAGGATTAGGGCATGTTTAGGGATAAGGGAGTTTTGGATAAGGGAGTGTTTAGGATTAGTGGCTGTGTAGGATTTGGGGGTGTATAGGGTTAGGGGGTGTTGTTGGTTATTGTCAATTGGTGCTGGGGGATCTGAGATCAGCCTGAGCATAACAGTCCCCTGAAATTCTACGTAACATGATTGAAGACAGTGGTAGGCTGATGTGTAATTGTACCGTGCCTGAAGCAGCACTGTGCTGTACACTGTCCTGGGCACTCACTGGACCTTCAGAAGACTCCTTACAACATGGGCACAGAAACAAAATGCTGTGCGCAATGTTGCCTCAGCACAGGGTTCATTTCCACCACAGGGTTATTGCAAAACATTTCTCTGGGGAAGGTGAGGTCACCGGAGTGCAGGCTGGATAGGCAGCAGTCCCGGTACTCGGAGTGAAGTAGACTCAGTGCTGACCTTAAACTCGAGTCGTGACGGATGGCAGACAATACCCTGCCCGAGTGAAGAAGTAAGTTCTGAGAAGAGTAGGAAGACAATGGGCATACATGTAGCCAGTGATACAGACATTGACCATGATGATCCATGCACAGTTGTGATACCAAAATGGAAGACAGGGACTGAAGACCTCAAGTAAGTGTTGTGGATGGAACATCATACTGATTATGAACACCTTCACCTTCTGAACTGAAAGGTAAAGAGGAGATAGTCCATACACAGGTAAGAAGATTAAGGGAAGTGTTGAAGCAAGAGCCAGCAGGTGACAGGTGGATCCAAGTGAGAAGGAGTGATAGGCAGATGGAAGATGAGGTCGGGGAGTCCAGATGTAAGACCTCAATTCATGGTCGTAGTCATACTTTATTGATCCCGAGGGAAATTGGTTTTCATTACAGTTGAACCAACCAAGAATAGAGAATAAATATAGCAATATAAAACCATAAATAATTAAATAGTAATATGTAAATTATGCCAGGAAATAAGTCCAGGACTAGCCTATTGGCTCAGGGTGTCTGACCCTCCAAGGGAGGAGTTGTAAAGTTTGATGGCCACAGGCAGGAATGACTTCCTATGACGCTCAGTGTTGCATCTCAGTGGAATGAGTCTCTGGCTGAATGTACTCCTGTGCCCACCCAGTACATTATGTAGTGGATGGGAGACATTGACCAAGATGGCATGCAACTTGGACAGCATCCTCTTTTCAGAAACCACCTTCAGAGAGTCCAGTTCCATCCCCACAACATCACTGGAATTACGAATGAGTTTGTTGATTCTGTTGGTGTCTGCTACCCTCAGTCTGCTGCCCCAGCACACAACAACAAAACATGATAGCACTGGCCACCACAGACTCGTAGAACATCCTCAGCATCGTCCAGCAGATGTTAAAGGACCTCAGTCTCCTCAGGAAATAGAGACAGCTCTGACCCTTCTTGTAGACAGCCTCAGTGTTCTTTGACCAGTCCAGTTTATTGTCAATTCATATCCCCAGGTATTTGTAATCCTCCACCATGTCCAAACTGAGACATCAACTGTCCATTTCCCGCACAGCTGCTGCCTGACCCACCGAGTTCCTGTCGGAGATTTAAAAGATAGCGGTAAACAGTCCGTCTCCAGGGATGGAGAGATTGAGAAGGGGAGAGAGAAGTCAGAAATGGACTGAGTGGATTTAAGGGCAGGGTGAAATGGAGGCAAAATTGATGAGTTCAGCATGGGTGCCTGAAGCATCTCCAATGCATTTGTCAATGTCGTGTAGAAAGAGTTGGGCTCCTCCTGTATCTTGCTCGGTGCATGTGCATTCTTACTCCACTTGGAATCGAGGGCCTGTTTCTGGAGTCTAGAGCCAGGCATGGGAAAGCTGTGTCCTACCCTGCATTGTTGACCAGGGTCTCCACACTGGGTTGTTGGCTGGGAGAAGCCACTGATACTTGGTTCATTTCTCTTCCCAGCGAATGTGGCTGATGCTCCCACACCACCCATCCCCCCCAGCCTTCAGGTGTCTGTGGGATCACAAGCATACGGGAGACCAGGGGTCGTCTCGGATCAGGGCAGCACTACAGTAGCGCGGCGGTGAGTACAAACACTTTACAGTGCCAGTGACCAGAAGATCAGGGTTCGATTCCCGCCGCTGCCTGTAAGGAGTTTGTACGTTCTCCCCGCGAATGGGTGGGCTGTGGTTTCCATATTCCAAACGTGTACAGACTGTGGGTATGGGCTAAGGAAGCACATCTTTACATCGTGCTGACGGTTGGCACAGAGGATGCGTTTCACCGTATAGTTCAATGCACATGTGACAAAAAACAGCTCATCCTTAATCCTGCCCAGTTTACCGTTCAAGGGTTATAGAGCAACACGGTCCAGAGACAGGTCCGACTCGTCCATGAAGACCAGGAAGCTAGCCCCACTTGACTGTGTGTGGCCCGTACATTTGGTAGACCGTGAGTCTGATGCTATGTCCTTGTCTTCAGTTTTCTTTTTCCTTTATTGATCGAGGCTGTATCAGCACCCTGAAGGCAGTGATGCATTTTTATCATCAATGCCTCCTTTACCAGGATCCAAACCTTCACTGACGAAAATTGCTAAATGTCTAAGAGCTAATTATGGGGCACAACGTTTACAACAGGAGCTGGCTGACTGTATAATGAATGCCATGTTCCCACACCATAAGATATAGGAGCAGAATTAGGCCATTTGGCCCATTGAATCGTCTCCATGACTGATTTATTACCCCTCTGAATCCCATTCTCCTGCCTTCTCCCCGTAACTTTTGACATCCCTACTAATCAAGAACATATCAACCTCCACTTTAAATATATCCAATGACCCACCCTCTGGCTAAATAAATTTCTCCTCATCTCTGTTCTAAAGAGATGTCCTTCTATTCAGAGGCTGTTCCCTCTGGTCCTAGACTCTCCCACTATTGGAACCATCCTCTCCATGTTCACTCTGTTTAGAACATGGGTTCCCACCTTTTTTATGCCATTGACTGAGGGCTCCATGGACCGAAGGTTGGGAACTCCTGATCTAGACTTTTCAATGTTCGGTAGGTTTCAATGAGATCCCCCTCATTCTTCTAACCTCCAGCAAGTACAGGCCAAGAGCCATTGAATGCTCCTCATACATTAACCCTTTCATTCTCATGAACCTCCTCTGGACCCTCTCCAATGTCAGCACATCCTTCCTTAGATAAGGGGCCCAAAACTGTTCACAATACTCCAAGTGCAGTCTGACCACAGCCTTTCAAAGCCTCAAAATGCATCCTTGCTTTTGTATTCCAATCCTCTGGAAATGAATGCTAACATTGGATTTGCATTCCTTACTACACACAACAGGGACAGCGCCTTAAAATGACCTCTCTGGCTGTGCAGTCCTTTGGGGATGTGGTGACAGGAAGGCGTGGAAGATAACGGGGTTGATACCATTAACGCAGATCAGCCTGAGGAAATGTTTATGGCTGGACCACTGGGCTGAGAATCTTGGTCAAGGGCTAAAGTTCGAGAAGGCTGCACCATACATACATGGGGAGGATGGGAAACAGATTTAATTAACTTTTACATCGTTTATAAGTTAATACAGCATAAAGAGGCTACCCATTCCTTCTTGTCCCTGCCAGCGCCTTTGAAGGACAATTTGTTGAAAGTGTGTGTGTTTCATTAAGAAGCATTTAAAAGCATTGGAGCTCAATCCGACGTCCTGTGCTGCCACCAAGTGGTGGGTGATGGGACTACATGGTGATACACCCTCCAGAGTTTTATTTCAGAGTTCTAGCATCTGCATTGTTATTGTTGGCTTGAAAATATTGTTACACGAAGTTATGTGAAAGGCATTTAAAACTCGAAATGCTGGACACTTGAAGATGTTAATAGTAAACGGTAATAAATATTTTCCCTCTTTGAACAAACTTACAGATTGGTTACGTGTATTGGGAGCTTATGAAATAATTGTAATTGAAAAGTTGCAACCTGCAGAATGACTTCATTAGATGATAGATGTCTTTAGCCCTATTGCAATTTTTTTTTCTTCTACTTCCTCAGAAGTCCCTGCTGATCAAGGACAATTCTGGATGACAAGGTAACATAGCGGTTAGTACAACACTCACAGAGCAGAGATCTAGGTTCAAATCCCGCTGTTGTCTGTAAGGAATCCGTATGTTCTCCTTGTGACTACATGGTTTCCTCCAGGTGCTCTGATTTCCTCCCAGTTTCCAAAGATGTGCAGGCTAATTGGTCTCATGGGTGTAGATGGGCAGAGTGGACTGAAAGGGCCTGGTACCATGCTGAATCTTTAAATAGAATAAAAATTTAAATAGATACTGAAGCAAGGAAAACTGGGGAGCAGCTCCTCCACTCCCCCGATCCCCGGAATCTCAAGCCAGTGAGTACTCAAAGTGCAGAGAGAGCACTCTGAGTGAGAGTGAGAACCTCAAGTCCACATATCAGCAGCACACAGTAAGCTGGCGTAAATATTGGGTAGAGTGCACCAGATCAGTAACCACCCACCTGCCCACCCCATCCATCACTACCTAACCCAACTATTCAAGTGTCTGTAGTTTCCACATTGACCCTTGAACCAGCCTGCTCAACACTGTTCTAAGTTGCGCGGCCGCACAGTAACCGAAATGCTCCCTCGCACATAGCCTTTGTTGCCACGCAGCTGGAATTTCCTTTTATATGTTGCTAATGTAAAGTGCCATGCAGTTTTCAAACCATGTATAAATTTCCTGCTCAGAGCAAAGGCTGATCTGCGCAGCTATAACTGAAGTTAGAGGCAAAGTTGCTGCACAACCCTAAAACTACCTCAGTACATGGGACACCACAGACCACCCCTTCAAGACTCAAGATTCAAGATTGCTTATCGTCATTCTTCACTGCACAACTGTAAAGGGGAACAAAATGATTGTTACTCCAGATCAGATGTGTCAAAAATAAATGCAATAAGCATAAAGAACACAATAAAAAAATAATAAATATAAATACACTCAGTGACCACTTTATTAGTTAATCTCCTGTACTTAATAAAGTGGCCACTGTGTATACATTCATGGTCTTCTGATGTAGCCCATCCACTTCGCGGTTCAGAGAGGCTGTTCTGCACACCACTTGTAATAGGTGGTTATTTGATGGATTAGATTGATAATTAGATTAGAAAATTGATGATTTTCTTTGCAGCTAAACAATTATCTGTTTGTATTTCATATAACTACTTATATACAAGTAACTGTTTAGTAGGCTTTCCAGTGGCCACCATATTTATATGCAATTGTTCAGTTTGTCCCCTTGTGGTTACATTTGTATAATTCTGGAAAGCTCTGGAAACTTCTCTGGTGCTGCATTATTTGAATAGGGGCTTCCTGATTGGGTGACTTATCTATGAATTTGAATGGAATGTTTCTTATCCGTGAGTATAAAAAAAGCTTACCCCGCAGCAGCGCCACCTTTGTCTTCTTCTTTGTCGTTTGCTCCCTTCTGCTTCCAGCATCTGCCCCGTTACTGACCATTCTAAATTTCCTTTGTTCTGTTAACGCTTAATAAAACTTACCATGAAGCAACAAATTTTGTGCCCCTTCCCTGTCTTCCAAATGAACCTTGGCTTATAAACATCAGAATCAAACAATTTGGCGTGGTCGGTGAGAATGGTTGCAAAGACTTAAGGACTTGGAAGAATCGCACACAAGTGTGGAGGATTCTTAGTGCACAATGAAAGGGGTAAGAACTTCCTCTGTTGCAAACTGTCTGCAAGTAAACCTTGTTCTGCCTTCAATACATCATTGGATTGGAGTTCAGAGTGAGGAAACTACTGAGTTGTTATTTTGAAAGAAATGGATCTGTAAAAGTTAAATGCACAGGCTGGTGGAGTCACGTACAAGTTGGTAGAGCGCTAATTGGTAGCCAGTAAAGTGTTAGTACATACATACAAACGGTGGAGCCATTTGCAAAAAAGCCAGTGGAGCATGGAGAAAAAATGAGATAATTGCAAGCTAGTGGAGCACAGAAAAAAGTTAAATACATACAAGCTGGTGGAGGGTTAATTAAATACAGAGGCCAGTGGAGAGCATGAGAAAACTTCGGGCTGCAGGACAACCTATTGCGATTTCGGTTATTATTAATGCTTGGAGATCACGGTCAAAGTAATAAAAAGTATGTACAATTAAAACAATGGCCAAACTTGTGAATAAGCTTTCTCAGTTTGATCAAATTAATGAAAAAATCTGGATGAAACTTAGTAACAATGGTAAGTTTATTCAGAATAAGAAGAAATGCGATAAGACCCAGAGAAGGCCCGAGGGAAAGGGATGACCTGGAACGTGTGACTTAGAGATGGGTTCTGGGTGATTGGTTTGATAGAATGTGCAAGTGAATGAAAAAGTTAACGGGGCGAATAAAAACTTTTACTAATCGATTGAGAAAGGAATGCAAAACATACGGACAGTTAAAAGTCTAAGGAGCAAATCTCTGCATTAACTGAACGGGCAAGAAAACAATGTGATATACTCGATGTGCAGAGTATGGAGCTTCAATGCAAACAGAGTCAATTTTATACAGCTGGACAGGGACTCCAGTCCAGCTAGTGATGCTGGGAAAATCCCACTACATCGGACAGTTCCCCCCAGACAGCGACACTATCTGAACTCCAAAGAATTACAGGATGGACATGACATGGACTCTTCAGCAGCCCATGGCGACTCAAGTGAGAATGACAGTGACGAAACGAATCATGAAAGCTATGTCAGAATCTGAATGAGTGTACACGCACTCCACTGGTGTCCCAAGTGGTAAGTAACCATCCTTTGCAACTGGTGGCCCTATATCACAAGATTAACATACAAATGTTTAGTCTCTTACATAGACACACACACACACCACACTACTTTTATATCTGCTGGTTCAGGCTCTCTGCCGTGTTCGTGATATCTCATGATCCCATAGTAATTGACCCAAACATTTCCAAGCGTGAATGCTAATTTCAAAAATACTCACCCATTTAGACTGCTGAGATTGCTGGCCACATGATGGGTCACAGAGATATCCCGGATGAGCCCCCAGATTTTGTAACTGAACGAACTCACCGGAGAGACGCAGCAGGTAGATACAAAACTCATCAAGGTCTTTATTTGGGACACACAGAAACTGGCAGCCTTTAGGATCATGAGAATGAGACAGACTCCCCGATCCAACATTACAGCGCAAAGGTAACAGGGCAAATTCTGTATTTATAGGCAAGGAATGTTGTACTTCTATTACTGAAGATGTAATTGATTTGGCTGATTATATCCATAAAGAATCACCTAAAATATATCAATCTGACGTATAGGCTTTCTTCGAGTAGATTTGTTTAAGTCTTGGAAGCTGAGGTTACTCAATATTACAAGTCATATTCATATTAATATGCCTTATCAGAATTTACATCTTTTTTACTTGTTTCAGAGCAATCATTGATAGAACAGTTCAAACCCGTTTAAGTGTGCCTACTAATCTGCCTAACCGTAATATAATTCTATGAATACTTTGGAGTATATATACACCTTTTGATATTTCCATAACTTAGATAGTCTTTGATTATTTTATCTAAATGTAGATATCATAAGTTCTCCTGCCTCTGAATATTCAGATATAATGATTATAAATGTGTGATTTAGAATCAATGGGAGGATTGTCAGATTAGACAATCCTCCCATTGATTAATTTTTATTTTCTTTGCAGCTTTAACAATGAATAAACTGCTTGTATTTCATATTACAATTTATATACAAGCAAATGCTTAGTATGCTTCCTAGTGGTCATAGTATGTATGTGGAATTGTTCGGTGTGTGCCCTAGCAGTTATGCTTGTATGATTCTGGAAAGCTCTGGAAGTTTTTCTGGTGTTGCATTATTTGAAAATAGGCTTCCTGACAGGCTGATTCATCTTCTTCTTTGTCTTTTTTCATTGTCTCTCCCTTCTGCTCCTGTTACTGTTTTAGATTTTCTACGTTCTGTTAACTCTTAATAAAGTGCTCGTGAAGCCACAAAGTTTTGTGCCTATTCCCTAACTTCTGAATGAACCTTGGATTAAAAACATCAGAATCCAAATCCTTCCTGTCAGCTTGAACCAGCCTGGCCATTCTCCTCTGACCTCTCATTAACAAGGAGCTTTCACCCACATAACTGCTGCTCACTGGATTTTTTTTTTGTTTCTTGCACTGTTCTCTGTAAACTCTAGAGACTCTTGTGTATAAAAATTCCAGGAGATTAGCAGTTACTCAAATCACCCTGTTTGACACCAACAATCATTCCATGGTCAAAGTCATTTAGAATCACATTTCTTCCCCATTCTGATGTCTAGTCTGAACAACTGAATCTCTTGACTGCGTCTGCATGCTTTTTGCATTAATGTACCCAATAGAGTGTAGATTCTGTGTGTTAACTGTGCCTATGATGCTGGAAGCACAGTTTTTGTTGTAACTGTATCTCATCATACTTGTCCACATGGCAATAAACTCATCTTGAATTCCTCAGGGGATGGGATAGGGAAGCTTTAAATAGACATGGGCCAAACATGGGCAAATAGGAAGAACTTTCCCGGACAGCTTTGTTGCTATGGATCAGTTTGGTCAAAGGAAAGGTTTCCATGTTGTGTGACTCTATGTCCACTCGGAATGGTGCCAGGAGCCTTTGCCCACAATAGATTTTGGATAAAGGTGTCAGAAGTCATTAGATACATTTCTGGGGGTCTGGAGTCAATACACCAAGCTTCACCCTCACTGCTTTAGCAAACCAGTCACAATCCTCACCTCAAGTGCTGTCTGCGCGGAGTTTTCACCTCCTCTCTGTGACCTCCCCCGGACTCTTGATTTTTCCTCCCACATTCCCAAAGAATCGAGCCTCGGTAAGTTAACCTACCCGTCGTGTCCAAGTGGAAGGTAGGAATTTGGGAGAAGTTGATGGAAGTGGGACTGTGTTGAGACCTAGGCAAGGAAGATTAGGACCCACGTGCTAGAGTATCCGAGGCTGGAATCAAGGCACAACACGAGACTGAAACAAGGACAGGTTTCTAGATTAGACGCTAGACAAGAAACCGAAGTAGAGCTGACGATTGAGCACTGAATCCCATTTCAGATGCTTTTTAAATATTAAAATCCCAGCTGCAATACACGGGCAGCAATTAGCAGGGTGGGCCTGAACCTTTAACGGGAGCTATCCATATTCTGGAGTGCCGGAGTATCTAAACCTCAGTAGCTCAGTGGATGGTGCAGTCGGGTGCATTTCGCTACAGTGATGATAATAAGTAACAGAAATTCGGGCTGCTCTGTAAGATGGCTTTAGACTTGATGGGCTGAGTGATCTGTGTTGTAAGGAAAAATTATTTGGTGCCATGGTCAGAACAGACATTTTGGGCTGAAGGGCCTGTTTCTCTGCCCTACTGAGAAAAGACCACCAAGGATTTTGGCCAATTATCATTAGCAGTACATTGTCTTTGACAAATTAACTATTGTACAATTGTTCCATGTTCTATATGAACTATGAAATTATGAACAATTTCACGGGCATAAGGAAGGTCGGCAGGTAGTGCACAGCTCAATTGCCCAAATGCACGTATTACAGAGGGGTTATGGGTGTCCATGTTCATATTTGTTAAAGACATATAAGTGTACATTATGTTTTGTAACTTCAAAACATTAATCTAATTCAAAGGAAGTCATGGGCGTCCAAAATGCATGTCTCACTTTAAGCAAGGTGTGCACGTATCACCTGGTGACACCATGATGTATGCGATTCATGTATTTTTACATATTACCGTAATGAATTATATAAACAACAAACAATGCTTCATCAAACAATATATTTACAAGACTACTCAAATATTTCTGAAATATTAAATATACGACAGTGTATTCCTCTAAAATCTGGCAATGTTGACGTCCAGATTGCAAACACACTCTGAGTGAGAAACCAAACGCACAGAGCCTGGTATTGAATTGGTACTTATTATTGTCACAGGTACTGAAATACAGTGAAAGGTTTGTCTTGCATGCTGTTCATACATTACACAGTGCATTAAGCTGGAACAAGGTAAAACAATAACAATTCAGAATAAAGTGTAAAAACTAGAGAGAGAGAGTGCAGTGCAGGTGAACAATAAAGTGCAAGATCCCAATGAGGTAGATTGTGACATCAAGATGTAAACTTAGGCTCTCTGGTTGTAGATTTTCCCATTATGGGAAGAGGTATCCCACCAACCAATCATTTTTAGCCTGTCATAATTTTATATAGAGTGCCAGGGCGGCCATATTATGATGGGTTCTTTTTTGCATATTTACTATTTAAATAATATTTGAGTAATATTGTAAATATATTGTCTGATTCAGTGTTGGCGTGTGACCAAGTGGTTAAGGCATCGGTCTCGTGATCTGAAGGTCGCTAGTTCGAGCCTCAGCTGAGGCAGCGTGCTGTGTCCTTGAGAAAGGCACTTAACCACACATTGCTCTGCGGCGACACCAGTGCCAAGCTGTATGGGTCCTAGTGCCCTTCCCTTGGACAACATCGGTGGCGTGGAGAGGGGAAACTTGCAGCATGGGCAGCTGCTGGTCTTCCATACAACATTGCCCAGGCCTGCACCCTGGAAACCTTCCAAGGCGCAAATCCATGGTCTCACGAGACTAACAGATGCCTATAAAAAATTGTTTGATTCAGCATTCGTTGTTGTTTACATATTCATTATGGGTTATGTGTAAAAGTAGGTCAATGGCACACCCTATTACGTCACCATGTCATAGTCGTGCACCTCACTAACGTAAAACAAACATGCACGAGTTATCCCGCGTTCTTTCCATCAGTTTTACGTTCTGGAGTTACAAACATGACAGTTCTACAATGAACACCTGCCTGCACTGGTCAGTGCTGGCATTTGATGAGGACACTGTTTATTTCTAGATAGTAAAATTAAAAACTACCAGGGTATGGTATTCAATTTTCCCAAATTGTTTTCCTTTTATTTTTAAATTATAGAGTCATAGAGATTGATAGATAGATATTTTATTGATCCCAAAGGAAATTACAGTATCACTATAACATTATAAGTGCACAGGCATAAATAAAAGAAGGGAAGTAAGAAAGAATAAAAAATAAGTTAGCTCAAACAGTCTCACAGGATGGGGTCATTACCAGCTATAGGTTGACTCATTATAGAGCCTAATGGCCGAGGGTAAGAATGTCCTCATATAGCGCTCTTCGGAGCAGCACAGTTGTCTTCGTCTATTACTAAAAGTGCTCCTCTGTTCAGCCAAGGTGGCATGCCGAGTGCTAAAGCACAGAAAAAGGCCATTCAGCCCATCGAGTCCATGCCTATCTGACCTGATACGTTGCTTTCTTTCTTCATTTTTTAACATTTTCTAAATGATTTTGGGTGTGTGAGTCAATACATTCAAAAACCAAAGGCAAATTCAAAATAAACTTATTATCAAAGTACATCTATGTCACCGTATAGAACATTGAGATTCATTTTCTTGTAATAATTTACAGGAAAATAAAGAAATACCATGACCATAAGACATAGGAGCACAGTTAGGCCATTCAGCCCATTGAGTCTGTTCCACCATTCCATCATGGCTGATCCTGGATCCCGCTCAACCCATACACCTGCCTTCTTGCCATAAACTTTGATGCCCTGACCGATCAGGAAACTATCAACTATAAATATACCTACGGACCTGGCCACAATACAAATACAATAGAATTTATGAAAAACTACACAAAGGCTGACAAACAATCAATATGCAAAAGAAAACAAGTTGTTCATAGCTGGACATATAGATAGATGAATGCTGGGAATTTGAGTGCAGAGTCCATGGAAGTGAGTTCATAGATTGTGGAATCAGTTCAGTGTTGAGGTGAGTGAATTTCTCCACGCCAGTTCAGGAGCCTGATGGTTGAAGGATTATAACAATTCCTGAACCTGGTAGTGTGGGACCTAAGGCTCTTTTATCTCCTGCCGAAGGTAATATTGAGGAGAGAGCACAGCCTGGATGGTGGGGGTTCTCGATAATGGGTGCTGATTTCTTGTGGCATTCGAAGACAGCTTGGAGAATAAACAGGGCTCAACTCCAGCTGTGTCTTGGGATAAAATGAGAAATGAAAAACGTCATTCTGCACTTGGCGAACTAAATTCTCCTGACTTACTTTATCCCAGGACTAAATTCAATCTGAGGAACGTCAAGAGCTGCCCACTGCTGTCCCCGTGTGCTTGTGCAGAGTAATGCACCTTGTGACATTTGAACAGTGCCAGTCCTTTCATTGGTACAACCCAAAGTTCAAAACAAATTTCTTATCAAAGTACGTACACAGTATGCCACCATATTTTTATTTAGTGGTTTTATTAAGCACAGAGTAGGCCCTTCTTGCCCTTTGACTCACACCACCCCAGCAACCCCCAACAAACCTGATCTAATCACGGGACAATTTACAATGACCAATTAAACTACCTGGTATGAGTTTGGACGGTGGGAGGAAACCAGAGGGCCCTGAGAAAACCACGGGGAGGGCGTACAGAGACTCCTTACAGAACGACAGCGCCAGAATCAAACCCGGAACTCTAGAACCCTCACAGCGTCAAGCTAACAGTTATGCTACTCTGACGGCCAGTACTACTCTGAGAATCATTTCATTGCATGAAGACAAAGAAATACAATAAAATCAATAGAAAAGCTACACAGAAACAAGGTTTGGCATGGGAACCATGGCAACACTTGCCAGCTGCCCCCAGCACATCGTCTGTCTGTCTTGGTCACTGACACTAAGGATACATTTCATTTTATGTTTCTAAATTTTGATATACATGTGACAAATAAAAGCTAGTCTTAAAATTTAATGCCAAGTGGAGGCCAAGTTATTTGGCATATTTAAGGCAGAGGTTGATAGATTCTTGATTAGTCAGGGCATGAAAGGATACGGGGAGAATGTAAGAGATTGGGGCTGAGAGTGAAATGGATCAGCCATGATGAAATGCTGGAGCAGACTCGATAGGCCGAATGGCCTAATTCCGCTCCTATATTTTAGGGTCTTATCTAATCTTAAGTGCTGCAGTATTAAAATTCTGATGCTTGTCTTCAACTGAATCAGAATCAGGTTTAATATCACTGGCATGTGTTGTGAAATTTGTTAACTTTGCGTAGAAAAAAGAACTGTGAATTGTGGTAAGTATATATATATATTAAATAGTCAAATTAAATAGGTACTGCAAAAATAGAAATAAAAAAGTATATTTGGACTTTCAAAAGGCATTTGACAAGATGCCACACATGAGGCTGCTTACCAAGTTAAGAGCCGATGGTATTACAGAAAAGTTACTGGCATGGTTAGAACATTGGCTGATTGATAGGAGGCAGCGAGTGGGAATAAAAGGATCCTTTTCTGGTTGGCTGCCAGTGACTAGTAGTGTTCCGCAGGGGTCAGTACTGGGACCGTTTAATTTTATACTGTATATCAATGATTTAGATGATGGAATAGATGACTTTGTTGCCAAGTTTGCAGATGATACGAAGATTGGTGGAGGGACAGGTAGTGTTGAGGAAACAGGTAGGATGCAGAAGGACTTAGACAGATTAGGAGAATGATGGGTGTGAGGAACACGCTACCAGGGGCGGTGGTCGAGGCAGGTACACTCGCGATACTTAAGAGAAAAATACAGGAGATTCTGCCGATGATGGAAATCCAGAGAAACACACACAAAATGCTGGAGGAACTCAACAGGTCAGGCAGCATCTATGGAAAGGAGTATGAGTCCATGTTTCAGTCTGAGTCCCTTTGTCAGAATGGGCCCCTCTGGTCCAACAAGCCACACCGCCAACAACTTCCAATTTAAGCCTAGCCTGGTCATGGGACCAGTTACAATAACCAATTAACCCACTAACTGGTACGTCTTGGGGCTGTGGGAGGAAACCAGAGCACCTGGAGAAAATCCACGCACTCATGTGGAGAACGTACAAACTCCTTACAGATGATGAACTGTGAACTCCGATTGCCCAGGCTGTTCTAGTGTCGCGCTAACCACTACGCCATCGTGGCGCCCCCAGACAGATACTTAAGAGAAACTTAGGAAGGGACATGGTTGAAAAATAAAATGGAGGAATATGTGGGAGCGAAGAGTTAGATTAATCTTAGAGGAGGTTAATAGGTTAGTACAACATCATGGGCTTAAGGGCCTGTACTGTGGAGTAATGTTCTATGTTCTAAGTTCTATTAATGGAGATGGTGGTTATGGTTGAATTAGCATCAAAATCAAGTTGACCTTAGCACCAAGTTACAGCTCCAGCCTAAACAATTATAAAAATTTGACTGGGTTTGATTCATTTATTGCGAGGCAGATTTTCTTTTTGTTGAGATACAGTGTGGAACAGGCCATTCTGTCCCTTTGAGCTGCGCTGCCCAGCAACCCCCAGTTTAACCCTAGCCTAATCATGGGCCAATTTACAATGACCAATTAACCCACATGGTCACAGGGAGAACATACAATTCCTTACAGGCAGTGATGGAAATTGGCTTGGGTCGCCAATACTGTAAAGCGATGTGCTAACCACTACATTACCATGCTGTCGATCACCATCATCAAATGCCTGTTATGCTGCTGGCCTCCATCTCTGTCTGTCCTTGGCCATCTTCTCCATTGTGCCCCAGGAGTGTTTCAGGGTTCTCAATTCTGCCTCTACAGTATGGCATCAAATTATCTTTGGTCTCCAACGTTTCCTCTGCACTTCAGGGATCCAGTGAAGTGCTGTCCTGATGATGGAGTTGGCATCTCTTCTCATCACGTGTCCAATCCATCTCCAACGTTTCCTCATGATGAGTGTGGACATGTCCTCTTGGTGACACTGAAGGAGTAGGGTGTGCTTGGAGATCTTTCTTGGCCAGAAAATACAGAGGGATTTTCCTGAGGCTCACGGTGTGGAATGATGACAACTCGGCAAGGCCATTCTGTGTCATGACCCAGTGTTCTGACCTGTACAAGAGTGTGGACAGAACACAGCTTCATCATGGTGTGGACGCTGTACTTGGTTGATCCCCATTTGTTGCTCGTTGACCTGAAGACATTTCTAGCTGTGACGAGTCTGCACCGGATGTCATCCCTGCTCCCACCATCCTGCCGAAAGATGCTGCCCAGGTAGGTGGATCTGCCAGTGCTGGGTGAGTTGATGCCATATGCCTTGACGGGAGGAGGAGACTACATTGAGGGTCATGGTCTCAGTCTTTCTCTGGCTGACTCTAAACCCCACCTGTCCAGCAGAGGTACACGGGCGCTGGGTTTTCTCTTGCATGTGCTGGTATGTATGTGACAGTAATGTGAGGCCATCCACAAAGTCAAGGTCTTCTAAAGCAGAGAATAGAGTTCACCTGATGCCCCTCTGCTTACCTTTTGTTGTTTGCCTCATGACCAAGTCAGTCACCGGGTTAAATAATATCACTGATGTCACACAGCCTTGCCTGACTTCAAAGCTCAAATTGCAGTTCCCAACTGTGCAGGTGAAATTAACATGGACAATCCTGGAGGGGGTGCTGCCACTCGTGTGGATAGCCAGAGGCTTTTTCCCAGGGCTGAAATGGCTAACACGAGCGGGCATAGTTTTTAGGTGCTTGGAGGTAGGTACAAAATAAGTTTTTCTCACAGAGAGTGGTGGGCGCATGGAATGCACTGCCAGCAAAGGTGGTAGAGGCTGATACAATAGGGTCTTTTAAGAGCCTCTTAGATAGGTACATGGAGCTTAGAAAAATAGAGGGCTATGTGGTAGGGAAAATGTAGGCAGTCTCTAGAGTAGATTAAAGATGGCAGATGGAGTTTAATGCTGAAAAATGTGAGGTGCTACATTTTGGTGGGACTAATCAAAATAGGACATACATGGTAGGGCATTGAAGAATGCAGTAGAACAGAGGGATCTAGGAATAATGGTGCATAGTTCCCTGAAGGTGGATCTCATGTGGATAGGGTGGTGAAGAAAGCTTTTGGTTTGCTGGCCTTTATTAATCAGAGCATTGAGTATAGGAGTTGGGATGTAATGTTGAATTTGTATAAGGCATTGGTGAGGCCAAATTTGGAGTATTGTGTACAGTCTGGTCACCGAATTATAGGAAAGATATCAATAAAATTAACAGAGTACAGATGAGGTTTACTAAAATGTTGCCTGGGTTTCATCTCCTAAATTACAGAGGAAGGTTGAACAAGTTAGGTCTTTATTCTTTGGAGTGTAGAAGGTTGAGGGGGGACTTGATAGAGGTGTTTAAAATTATGAGGGGGATTGATAAGAGTTGACGTGGATAGGCTTTTTCCATTGAGAGTGGGGGAGATTCAAACAAGAGGACATGAGTTGAGAGTTAAAGGGCAAAAGTTTAGGGGTAACATGAGGGGGAACTTCTTTACTCAGAGAGTGGTAGCTGTGTGGAACGAGCTTCCAGCAGAAGTGGTTGAGGCAGGTTCGATGTTGTTGTTTAAAGTTAAATTGGATAGATATATGGACAGGAAGGGAATGGAGGGTTATGGACTGAGTGCAGGTTGGTGAGACTAGGTGAGAGAAGGAGTTCGGCACGGACTAGAAGGGCTGAGGTGGCCTGTTTCCGTGCTGTAATTGTTATATGGTTATATGGTTACATGGTCGGCACAACATTGTGGGCTGAAGGGCCTGTAATACGCTGTAGGTCTCTATGTGGCCCTCCGGGTTGGCTCACTAGTAATTGAGGGAGCTCCTCACCCAACCCGGCCCCTGCCTCTCCAGTACTGGAAGAACCCTACACTGTGGTGCTTCCTCACCAAGCCCTTACGATGGCCGCACCAAGCTTTGGGGCATCCCTCACCATGTACTCCTGCAGCCTGGAATGCGCTATTCAGATTCTATTCCGGACTGCAAAGCCACTGCTGGAAAGGTATGCTGGAACAAATGGCAACCGGAAGATTGGAATGCTATTGAAATGCAAAGTAATTGTTATAGAAGGAAGCTGTTTGTCATTCTTTACATTTCTGGGCTGCCGTTACCCTGCTGGCTCACTGGGGCCATACCATTCCCTCAAATGCCTTATCGTCCTTCTCCTCAGGAACGTTTTCTGCCTGTTTCAGAAGAGTTCTGAGGTAACGGCTGAGCCAACGTGGGTGCCTTAGACTCTTAAACAAGAGAAATTCTGCAGGTGCTGGAAATCCACACACAAAACGCTGGAGGAACTCAGCAGGTCAGGCAGCGTCTATGGAAATGGATGGTCAACATTTCGGGCCGAGACCTTTCTTCAGGAATGAGACGGAAGAGGGAGGACACCAGAATAAAAAGGTGGGGGGGAGGGGAAGGAAGCTAGTTGGAAGGTGATAGGTGAAGAAGCCAGGTGGGTGGGAAAGGTCGGGGACCTCGTGAAGAAGAGACTTGATAGGAAAGAAGAGTGGGCCGTCGGAGAAGAAGATGGAGGAGGGTACCCATGGGGAAGCAATTGGCAGGTAAGAAGAAGTAGAAGGTCAGAGTTTGGATAAAGGAAGAGGGTGAGGGAGAAATTTTGTTCTCTGGAAGGAGAAATCGATACTCGTACCTGACGCAATATAAGGTGTTGCTCCTCCACCCTGAGGGTGGCCTTATCTTGGTACAAGGGGAGGCCATGGGCCGACACGTCGGAGTGGGAATGGGAATTAAAACGTTTGGCCGCTGGGAAGCTCCGCTTGTGGCGGATGGTGCGGAGGTGCTCGATGAAGCCGTCTCCTAATCCCCTTAGCCGCTTCCTCATGGGGCAGGCAGAACCCGGCAGGGCCGCCAGGAGAGTCGTTTAGGAGGCAGAGATGGGAAAGACCTTAAGAAATACACTCAGTGGCCACTTTATTAGATACAGAAGTGGAACCCGGTGTGGTCTTCTGCTGCTGTAGACCATCCACTTCAAGGTTTGACGTGTTGTGCATTCAGAAATGCTCTTCTGCACACTACTGTTGTTACGTGTGGTTATTTGAGTTACTGTTGCCTTCCTGTCAGCTTGAACCAGTCTGGCCATTCTCCTCTTACCTCTCATTAGCAAGACATTTTCACTCACAGAACTGCAGCGCACTGGATTTTTTTTTCTCTGTTTTTCACACCGTTCTCTGTAAACTCTGGAGACTGTTTTGCATGAAAATCCGAGGAAATCAGCAGTTTCTGAGATACTCAAACCACCTGTCAGGCACCAACCTTCATTCCCCAGTCAAAGTCACGTAAATCAGATTTCCTCCCCCATTCTGATATTCGGTCTGAACAACTGAACCTCTTGACCATGTCTGCATGCTTTTATGCATTGAGTTGCTGCCACATGATTGGTTGATTAGATATTTGCATTAACGAGCAAGCAGGTGTATCTAATAAATTGGCCACTGAGTGTAATTCACTGTGCTTCTTGTCGTACCACCTTAGCTCAGTGTTACCAACGATGACCTCCTCTTATCAATAATGACTTGAAGTAATGTTCCAGTAATTATCACCTCACAACTTTCACACACAATCTGCTCTGAGTTTGTAGGGATCTCATACACGGCCTCCATTAAAGATAAAGACCAGCTTTCTTTATTCCACGTACACCAAAACATACAGTGGAATGGGTCATTTGCATCAACAGCCAGCACAGTCTGAGGATGTGCTGGGGGCAGCCAGCAAGTGTCGCCATGCTTCCAGTGCCCACAACTCACTAACGCTATCACGTACATCTTTGGAATGTGGGTGGAAACCGGGGCACCTGGAGGAAACCCACACAGTCACGGGGAGAACGAACAAGCTCCTTACAGACAGTGAGGAGAAGTGAAACCCATTTGGAGATTGCTGGCACTGAGCTAACAGCTGTGCCATTGTGCTGCCCAGCCATGATGTGTAGCACCCATTCTAAGGATCTATTCCGGACCCAACATATCGATGCAGCTACAAAGAAGGCACACAGTGGTTATATTTCATTAGGAGTTTGAGGAGATTTGGCATGTTACCAAAGACACTCCATGGAGAGCATGGTGTACCATGGAGAGCATTCTAACTGGTTGCATCACATGGGGAGAGGGGGCAGCCACTGCACAGGATTGAAATTGGCTGCAGAAAGTTGTGAACTCGGTCAACTCCATCATGGTCACTGGCCTTCCGAGCATCCAGATCATCTTCAAGGAGCGGTGCCTCAGAAAAGCAGCATCCATCATTAAGGACCCCTGTCACCCAGGATGTGCCCTCTTCTCGTTGCTACCATCAGGGAGGAGGTACAGGAGCCTGAAGGCAAACACTCAATGATTCAGGAACAGCTTCTTCCCCTCTGCCATTGGATGCCTGAATGGACATTGAACCCAGGAACACTACCTCACTACTTTGCAAAACCCACAACATCATAATCTTGGCCCGAAACATCGACTATTTTCCATCGACTGTTGGCGCGTGGTCAAGTGGTTAAGGCATTGGACTAGTGATCTGAAGGTCGTGAGTTCGAGCCTCAGCTGAGGCAGCGTGTTGTGTCCTTGAGCAAGGCTCTGCACGTTTACAGCCCGGAGGCGACGGTTGATGCAGTATGGACAAGACAGGACAAGACAAGACACAGATGCTGTCTGACCTGCTGAGTTCCTCCAGCACTTTGTGTTGCTCTGGATTTCCAGCATCTGCAGATTTTCTTGTCTTTGTGCTACCCCACAGTACTTTTTCTTTCTTTTCTCTCTTTTTGCACTAATTATTTTTTTTTCAAATATATATGTACTACAATTCAGTGGTCCCCAACCACCGGGCCGCAAGGCATGCGCTACCGGGCCGTGAGGGAACGATATGAGTCAGCTGCACCTTTCCTCATCCCCTGTCACACACTGTTGAACTTGAACATAGGGTTGCCAACTGTCCCGTATTTGCCAGGACATCTCATATATTGGGCTAAGTTGGTTTGTCCCGTATTTCCCCCGCTAAGGCAGAGCGTTCCTATGAAACCTTTTGTGCAGAAATGGCGTGAAGCGAACAAGCAATTACTACTAATTTATATGGGAAAAATTTTTGAGCGTTCCCGGACCCAAAAGATAACCTAACAAATCATACCAAATAACACATAAAACCGAAAATAAGTAACACTAACATATAGTAAAAGCAGGAATGATATGATAAATACACAGACTATATAAAGTAGAAATAATGTATGTACAGTATAGTCAGGAAGATTAAGCCAAAACCGATTTGTGGGGAAAAAAAATTGGCACGTACGCGCATGCGCACACAGGTGCCCACGCAAGGCTTCGTGGTCATGGTAGTCTTTCCTGCGGTAAAGTGTCCCACGATTTGACTGCTACTTTTGTCCCTTATTTGGGAGTGAGAAAGTTGGCAACCCTAACTGTAAAAGACATGTTGAGGTGAGTTTAACCCTGCTTGAACACCCCCCTCCCTGGTCGGCCGGTCCGCAAGAATATTGTCAATATTAAACCGGTCCGCTGTGCAAAAAAGGTTGGGGACTCCTGTACTACATACTGCAGTTTACAGCTTTAATCACTAGGTATTGCATTGTACTGCTGCTGCATAGCAACAAATTTCACGACATATGCCGGTGATACTAAACCAGTTGCTGATTCACCACCCTGGCCAGTCCTTATCTCCATCACCAGTGTGCATCAGATCTAAAAACGCATTGTGATACTTCGTGGAAGTTTCTTTGAAAGATCTCACAAAACAATGTTTGGACAATGTTTTCTTTCAAAGTTCCTCATTCCATTTGACTTTCAACCTAGTTTCCCAGTTAGAAAGATATCCTCCCAGCAAATTCTATTTTAGATTCAGATTTTTGGTGTTCGCAGTCTTCCTTTATTTCATTCAGATTCCATGAATTCTTCGCGGGGCAGCTGAGCAGCTGAGACAGTAATACAGGAGAGAGGGAGTCAAAATTCGAGGAATCTCTCTCCACCCCCACGCCCCCTCCCAAACTTGTCAAGCTGCGACAGGAATGCAGTGGTAATGTGCTTGCGTTTATAGAGCACCTTATACATCACAGGCAGAATACCCTAAAGTGCTGAAGGATCAAGATTCACGTTTATTTATCCCGTGTACGGTGCATTGAAACATACAGTGAGATGCGTTAACAACCAACACACCCGAGGGTGTGCTGGGGGCAGCCCACAAGTGTCGTCACCCACTCCAACGCCAACATAGCACATCCACAAAGCTCAGCAGAACCACACGGAATGCAACAAGCAACAAGACAACAACAGCAAAACAAGTCTTCCCTCCTACCCACACACATGCACAGTCCTCTAACCCCAAGACAGGCCATCTTCTTCAGCCTCCAGCGGACTCAATTTCGGATGTTAACGATGATGGTGTATCAGAAGCAACTGCAATTAATTTGAACACAACAAACTCCTCAAAGCAATAACGTTATCCCTCAGAAATATTGATTGCAAGAAAATATTGGCTAGAACACCAGGATGCTTCTTCTAATCTGTGAAACTGTAGCTTGGCTCTGTTGCACCCATCTTAAAGAGTTCAAAGATGTTTTCTGTTTCCTGATTTTAACTGTAAGACACTTACCTGCTCTCAGTGGCCACTTTATTAGGTACACCTGCTCGTTAATGCCAATACCCAATCAGCCAATCACGTGGCAGCAACTCAATGCATAAAAGCATGCAGACATGGTCAAGAGATTCAGTTGTTGTTCAGACTAAGCATCAGAATGGGGAAGAAATGTGACCTTAGCGACTTTGACTGTGGAATGATTGTTGGTGCCAGATGGAGTGGTTTGAGTATCTCAGAAACTGCTGATCTCATGGGATTTTCATGCACAACTGTCTCTAGGTTACAGGGCATGGTGCAAAAAAAATCAGTGAGCAGCAGTTCTGTGGGTGAACACGCTTTGTTAATTCGAGAGTTCAGAGGAGAATGGCCAGACTGGTTCAAACTGACAGGAAGGCAACGGTAATGCAAATAGTCTGTTTTTTTATGAATTATTGTCCATTATTGTTCATTTTTTTGATGGCGCATGGCCAAGTGGTTAAGGCATCGGTCTAATGATCTGAAGGTCACTAGTTCGAGCCTCAGCTGAGGTAGCAGGTGTGTCCTTGAGCAAGGTACTTAATCACACATTGCTCTGCGATGACACCAGTGCCAAGCTGTATTGGCCCTAGTGCCCTTCCCTTGGACAACATCGGTGGCGTGGAGAAGGGAGACTTGCAGCATGGGCAACTGCCGGTCTTCCATACAACCTTGCCCAGGCCTGCGCCCTGGAAACCTTCCAAGGTGTAAATCCATGGTCTCACGAGACTAACGGATGCCTATAATTGTCCATTTTCACAATTTCTGAACAGTGTCTGACTGGGCAGAAACAACACTGGCACATCTGTTTAGCAGTGAAAAAGAGTAAAGTTCAGTTTCTAATCTAGGGTGTTCTGTAGAGATGGGCCACGTGGTTTTACAACAGTGGTGTCAGATGAGCATCTCTGAAAGCACAACATGTCAAACCTTGAAGTGGATGGGCTACAAAAGAGTATAAACATACAGTCAATGGTCACTTTATTAGGTAGAGGAGGTAACTAATAGAGTGGCCACTGAGTGTACATCATGAATTAGGAGGGATGTCTTCTGAAAGGGAGATCCTGTTAAGGCCTCAAGACCCTGGGGCCTCTCAATGATTTCCTGGCATGGTTCAGCTCAGTTTGCATCTCTTGGGTTTGGCATCTTGTGCCTAATTCCCACTCAGCTCTGTCTGAGGTTAACAGATCATAATAGGCATCTGTTAGTCTCATGAGACCATGGATTTGTGCCTTGGAAGGTTTCCAGGGTGCAGGCCTGGGCAAGGTTGTATGGAAGACCAGCAGTTGCCCATGCTGCAAGTCTCCCCTCTCCACGCCACCGATGTTGTCCAAGGGAAGGGCATTAGGACCCATACAGCTTGGCACCGGTGTTGTCACAGAGCAATGTGTGGTTAAGTGCCTTGCTCAAGGACACACATGCTGCCTCAGCCAAGGCTCGAACTAGTGACCTTCAGATCACTAGACAAACACCTTAACCACTTGGCCACGTGCCAACACGGCTAACAGATCTGCAATGTCACATTTACACAGAAGGAAGATCCCATGAGTAAGAGAAGGAGTGAACAAAATTGAGACAATTAAAAGGTTAATTGAGCAGAAAGCTAAGACCATATCTTGTCCAGAGCAAGGGAGATTTCTGGCTGCAGTTTCATAGTGCATGCAGGACTTTAACAGCGTTAATCAGTTGGTGCTGGAAATGTGGAGAAATTCCTTGATTTCCTTCTTCTTGCCAATTGCCAGGACACTGAGGAAGATAAAGAAAACTGCCAGGTCTCCTTTAAGCCTCACCAATTTTTACTGATGCACCACAGAAAGCATCTAATCCAGATCAATCACACCCTGATGTCCTGGTATGACAATCGCTCTGCCTGAGACCACAAGAAACTGCAGAGAGTTGTGGACAAGTCATGGATACCAGCCTCCCCTCCATGGGCTCTGTCCATGTTTCTTGCTGCCTCAGACAAGCAGCCAGCATAATCAAAGACACCTCCCGCCCCAGACATGCTCTCTTCTTGCCCACTGCCATTGGGAAGAAGGTACAAGATACTAAAGGTGCATATCACTAGGCTCAAGGACAGCTACCATACAGACCCTAGGAGTCAATGCCTCCCTCTGCAACTGGCTCCTTGACTTCCTGACCATCAAATCATAACCAGTAAGTACAGGCAGCAATACCTCTGCTACGGTTATTCCAAACACTGGTGCACCTCAAAGTTGCGTCCCCAGTTCCTACCCTACTCCCTGTACACTCATAACTGCATGGCCAGATTCTACTCTAACTATATCTAAACGTCTGCAGATGATGTAACCATAGTGGGCAGTACTGTACCTAAAATAGCGATGAGTCAGAGCTCAGGAAGGTGATAGAGAGCTTCGGGACACCGTGTTATGGCAACAACCTTTCTCTCAATGTCAACAAAACCAAAGAGCTGGACATTGACTTCCGGTGGTTCACACACTCCTGTCTACGTGTTGGGGTTGAGAAGGTTGAGCTTCAAGTTCCTGGATATGAATATTACCAATATGCCCCAACCATTTAGATACCACAGCCAAGAAAGCTCACCTGTGCCTGTTCTTCCCCGGGAGGCTAAAGAAATTTGGCATGTCCCCCCAGTTGACTCTTACCAATGTATATCAATGCACCAGAGAAAGCATTCTGTCTGGATACATTATGGCAACTGCTCTGCACGTGACTGCAAGAAACTGCAGAGTTCAAAGTAAATTCATTATCTAAGTATATATACGTCACCATAAACAACCCAATTAACCCCACTGGTGCATTCAGCCAGCCTGCAGAGGACAATAAACTGTGCAAATACAAAATAAGAAATAATAATAATAAATAAACAATAAATATCGAAAACATGAGCTGAAGAGATCTTGAAAGTGAGTTCGGTTGTTGGGAGAACACTTCAATGATGGGGCAAGTGAAGTTGAGTGAAGTTAACCGCGTTGGTTCAAAGGCCCAATGGTTGAAGGACACAGCTCAACACATCACGGAAACCACCCTCTGTCTGTACTGCCTGCTGCCTCAGTAAAGCAGCCAGTATAATCAAAGACCCCACCCACCCCAGACATTCTCTCCTCTCTCTACTTCCATCAGGCAGAAGATACAAAAGCCTGAAAGCAACAATCACCAACCAGGCTCAAAGACAGCTTCCATCTCATTACTATCAGATAGATTCTTGGCCTCACAATCTACCTCATTACGATTGTGCATTTATCATTTATCTGCAGTGCACTTTTTCAGTCGATTTTACACTTTATTCTGCATTGTTATTATTTTATCTTATTCTACCTCAATGCACTGTGTAATGATCTGATCTGCATTAACAGTACGCAAGACAAGCTTTTCACTGTATCTTGTTACATGTGACGATAATAAACCAGCACTAATACCATCCCACTGTTATAAGACTCTTTGGACAGTCCCCTCATATGCTGAGATGGAATATTGATGTTACAATGCCACATTCTGGCCTTGCACCTTGTTGTCTGCATTCAATGTTCCTTCTCTGTAACGATAACACTTTATTCTATATTCTGTTATTGTTTTACCGTGTACTTTGTCACCGCACTGATTTAGACAATAGACAATAGACAATAGGTGCAGGAGTAGACCATTCAGCCCTTCGAGCCAGCACCGCCATTCATTGTGATCATGGCTGATCATCCACAATCAGTACCCTTTTCCTGCCTTCTCCCCACATCCCTTCACTCCGCTATCTTTAACAGCTCTATCTAACTCTTTTTTGAAAGAATCCAGAGAATTGGCCTCCACTGCCTTCTGAGGCAGAGCATTCCACAGAACCACAACCCTCCGTGTGAAAAAGTTTTTCCTCAACTCTGTTCTAAATTGTCTACCCCTTATTCTTAAACTGTGGCCTCTGGTTCTGGACTCCCCCAACATCAGGAACATGTTTCCTTTTAGCGTGTCCAATCCCTTAATAATCTTATACATGTATGTTTCAATCAGATCCCCTCTCATCCTTCTAAATTCCAGTGTATACAACCCCAGTCGCTCCAATCTTTCAACATATGACAGTCCCTCCATCCCGGGAATTAACCTCGTGAACCTACGTTGCACTCCCTCAATAGCTAGAATGTCCTTCCTCAAATTTGGAGACCAAAACTGTACACAATACTCCAGGTGTGGTCTCACCAGGGCCCTGTACAACTGCAGAAGGACCTCTTTGCTCCTATACTTAATTCCCCTTGTTATGAAGGCCAGCATGCCATTAGCTTTCTTCACTGCCTGCTGTATCTGCATGCTTACTTTCAGTGACTGATGAACAAGGACACCTAGATCTCGTTGCACTTCCCCTTTTCCTAACTTGACACTATTCAGATAGTAATCTTTCTTCCTGTTTTTCCTACCAAAGTGGATAACCTCACATTTATCCACACTAAACTGCATCTGCCATGCATCAGCCCACTCACCCAAACTGTCCAAGTCACCCTGCATTCTCATAACATCCTCCTCACATTTCACACTGCCACCCAGCTTTGTGTCATCTGCAAATGATTTGATGAAATGACCTGTATGGGTGGCATGCAAAACAAAGAAGCTCACTCTGTCATGGTACACGTGACAAAAACAAAACAACCTGATTTACCAATTTACATCCCAAAGTATTGGGCCCTCTCAGCGATCTCTTACCTCGGTTCAGGGTGGAGCGCGTCCCCAGTTTCGGTGTCTTGTGCCTTAATTCCTGACGGGGGTCCTTCTCTGGTGCCATTTTAGCAATGTTGCTTCACACAGAATTCAGGCTCTGCATAATGAGATTGGGATGGGTCAGAGGTCATTGAGCATAGAACCAAATCTTATTGTTGCTACTATTATTTCTTCTTTTTTTTCCTCTTTCTTTTTGTATTTGGAGTTTGTTGGGCCTCCAACCTCCAGCGGACTCAATTTCGGACATTATTATTATAACCCCTTCCCCCCCCAATTATACCTCTCCTTTGGACCCTGACTCTCACATTCACCATCGTTCTGTTCTGCCACTCTTTACTTGTTCACGCTCAAGTTCAAGTTTATTGTCGTTCGACCATACACAAGTATACAGCTAAATGAAACATCGTTCCTCTGGGACAATGCAAAATAGTACATTTATCACATATGGCACATAAAATAATAGAAGCATAATAATATTAACAGATAATTAAAAATATTCTGTAGATGTACAAGTTGGCATAAAGTGCATATATTACATTTAGTTAAATATACAACAGAGTAGTGTCATAAATAATGTGTACCAGGTGTTCAGAAGTCTCACAGCCTGGGAGAAGAAGCTGTTACCCAGCCTAACTGTCCTTGTTCTTGTACTGCAGTACTTTCTGCTTGAGAGTAAGAGATCAAAGTGACTGTGGGATGGATGGGAGGGTTCTTGACAATGCGGACTGCTCCTGGCTGGGGGCTGATAGGTGCAGGTGACAGAAGATTGCAGATAATAGAATCGCCTTTATAGATGTCAAGTGTACAGTATATTGACCAGCTGCATCACTGCAGCCTGGTATGGAAATATCAATGCTTTTGAAAGGAAAATCCTACACAAAAGGAGTGGACATGGCCCAGTCCGTCATGGGCAAAGTCCTCCCACCATTGAGCATATCTACACGAAACGCTCTCTCAGGAAAGCAGCAACCATCATCTAGGACCCCCACCACCCAGGCCATGCTCTCTTCTTGCTGCTGCCATCAGGATGAAGGTACAGGAGCCTCAAGACTCACTCCACCAGGTTCGGGAACAGTTATGACCCCTCAATCATCAGGCTCTTGAACTAATGGGGATAACTCCACTCATTCTCACTTGCCCCATCACTTAACTGTTCCCACAACCTATGGACTCACTTTCAAGGACTTTTCGTCTCATGTTCTCAATATTTAGCATTTACTTATTTAATATAATTTTTTTTCTTCTGTATTTGCACAGTTTGTTGTTTTTTTTTGCCACATTGGTTGTTTGACTGTCCTGCTGGCTGCAGTCTTTCATTGATTCTATTATGGTTCTTGGATTTACTGAGTATGCCCTTAAGAAAATGAATCTCGGGGTTGCCTATGGTGATGTATATGTACTTTGATAATCAATTTACTTTGAACTTGATAGGAAAGGGAGATGGAGCATGGAATCAAATAAGGGAGGTGGGGAGAGCAGTAGGAATAGGGGAAGAGCATGTGGATGAAGAGCAGATGGAGGAGAAAGAAACGGTGTCGGTGGGGGGAGAGCTGGGAGTGGGGTGGGTGTAGAGGAACTGGACTGCCCAGCAGGAGAGAGAAAGGGACAGAGGAGGAGTAAATTACTTGAAATTGGAGAATTAGAAATTAGGATGTGGGGAGCAACCGGAGAAACCCACATGGTCACAGGGAGAACATGCAGGCTCTGCCTGGACAGAAACCATTCTGGATTAGACCCGGGGTGCCTGGTCCTGTACCTGCTGCACCACTCTGCCCTCTAGTGGACGTTAGCGGGAGCGATCGCAGTGCAGGGTTTCCCGAATAAGTAATCACTCTTCACCATTGTACCGCTGGTGTAAAAGATGCTATTTAAATGCAGGTCGCTTTTACACTAGGTTTTACTGATTAGTGTGCCTGCCAGCGACAGAGATGGTAGACAGCAAGGCAGCAGTCTGTTCTGTTTAGCTGTGATCGTGCTATAATTTTTTTTGTTGTACCTGGCATTTCATTTAGAATCAGTCAGAATCAGCTTCATTATTACCGATCACTTGCCAGCTTGTACTCCTTCCCCTACCGCTGTCGTGTACGAGCTATATGTGCCTTGTGCTGTGAATGATTGTTGGTACTGTGTTTTGCACCCTGGCCCCGGAGTAATGCTGTTTCGTTTGTCTGTATTCATGTATGGCTGAATGACAACTAATCTTCAGCTTGAACTAGAGGACACACAAAATGCTGGAGGAACTCAGCATCTATGGAGAAGATTAATGAGACAGCAGAAGCCGAAACGACATCATTCCGCACATGCCAGGGATCCGAGCTGTAAACAGAAAGCACTGGAAGTCTCGGCAGGGCAGACAGCATCTGTGGAGCGAGAAACAGGGTGAATATTTATGGGGGGGGGGAGGAGCAGTGCATATCCTTCATATGTGGAGGACACAGTTTTGAGGTGAAGGGGGGAGTTTAAAGGAGATGAGCAGGGAAGGTTTTCATACATGGTGGTCGCCTGGCACGGGCTCAAGGGAAGCAGACATGATAACAGACACCTGGACTGGCATGAGAAGGAGAGATGGAGGGAAATGGAGAGATGGGATGACCGGAACACTGTATTCTGCGTCTTTTTCTATGCACTTAGTGTGTGGAATTACGTGTCTGGGCTGCACGCAAACAAAAGCTTTTCACTGTATCTCGATACATATGACAACAATAAACCAACGCCAATCAGTTCAATGTGTCATCATGGTCACCCCAGACACTTTTTTAGTGAAAACAGCGCGGCCCTTCGATACACGCTGCCCCAGCAAGCCCACAACCCCGATTAACCCTAACCTAACCGCGAGACCATTGACAGTCCCGTGGAAGGATTTCAAGGTACCCGGGGAAATCCCACGCATTCCGCCGGAATCGAGCCGCGCACTCCGGAACGCCCGGAGCTGGAATACTACCCGCGGCGCCCAACGGCGGGCCGAACGGCCTGTTGCTATTCTGTACCGTTTTATGGAGGCACAAGACACTGCAGATGCTGGGATCCGGAGTGAACTCAGCGGGTCGGGCAGCATCTGTAGAGGGGAATGGGCAGTTGATGGATGGGGTGGAGACCCTTCATCTAGTCTAATAGGTAGAGGGGAGAGAACGGGGGGGGGAGGGTAAAGGGAAGAAAGATCCGATTATCTTCCCTCTAGCTGTCCCCCTACTTGACCCGCCGAGTTCTTTCAACATCGTGTGCGTTGTTGCTCTGCTCTCTGGTACCCGCGGCTGCACCTCTGCCCCACCGAGATCAGATATTGCGGGGTTTACGGACGGCCGAGGGGTGGAGCGGGGGTGGGAACGGGCGCCCCCTTTAAATAGCCGGGCGTCGCGACGCAGAGTTTGTCCGCCCGTTGCTCCCGCCAGCCGCGGGGAATTCGCTGATGCGCCAGCCTCTGGAGGCTGACATGCCTGTCTATTTATAGTGAACCCCCGCCGACCTCCAGAACAGGACGGCGGCTGCCGCAATGTCAGCGGGCGCTGCCTGACTCCCGGGCCGGAGGGGAAGGGGAGCGGCCGGCCAGTCATGGAGCCCCGGGGGCCGTTCCTGAACCCCGCGGCCGTGCTCTCGCCCCTGGGGCTGGTGCGCGTCCTGCAGAGCGTGGCTTGCTGCATCGCCCTCAGCCTGGTGGCTCACGACGGGGGCTCAGAGGGAGCCCCCGGCCACTTCTGCATGTTCTCTTGGGGCTTCAGCCTGGCTCTCAGCGCCCTGATCGTCTGCTTCGAATTCACCCGCCTACACAGCTGCCTGAGCCTATCGTGGGACAACTTCACCATCTCCATCGCCCTGTTGGCAGCCTTGATGAACCTGACGGCCACCGTGGTCTACCCGGTCTATTACGTGGATCTGAACTGCCAGGACTGCCGCTCCAGGGACTTCAGGATCTCGGCCACCGTCTGCTCGGCCGTCGCCTGCATCGTCTACGGCTTGGAGGTACATTTCACCCGGGCCAGACCGGGACACTTGGCCGGTTACATGGCCACCACGCCCGGGCTGCTGAAGGTGGTCCAAGCGTACGTGGCCTGCATCATCTTTGGCGCCTTGCTCAATGACAGCGAGTACAGTCGCTATGCGGCCACCCAGTGGTGTGTGGCGGTTTACTCGGTCTGCTTCATCTTCACCGTGCTGGTCATCGGGCTGAACGTGTCGGGGAGGGCGGCCCTCGTCCACTGCCCCCTGGGCAGAATGGTGGTGCTGCACACTTTCTTCTCCGCCCTGCTGTACCTGAGCGCCGCTATCGTCTGGCCCATCTTCTGCTTCGACAGCAAGTACGGCTCGCCGGAGCGGCCGGCCAGCTGCAGCCGCGGCCACTGCCCCTGGGACAGCCAGCTGGTCATCGCCATCTTCACCTACGTCAACCTCATCCTGTACGTGGCCGACCTGGTGTACTCGCAGAAGATCCTGTACGTGACCCAGTCCTGAGCAATCGCCCGCCCCACCTTCGGCCACCTGGAGACCCCAAGAGTCTGCAGGCCCTACGGTCCGGAGATGCTGGAGAAAATCAGCAGGTCGGGCAGCATCTGTCGGGGGCAAATGGGACAGTTGACGACTGGGTCCTAGGGTCTTCATCTGAACTGTAAGATAGAATCAGATTTAATACCACTGTCATATGTTGTGAAATTTGTTGTTTTGCAGCAAACTTAGTAGGTCAATTGGCCATTGTAAATTGTCCTGTGATTCGGCTGATGTTAATTAGGTGTGTTGCCGGGTGACGAGCCTTGTAGGGCCGGAGGGGGCTGTTCTGTGGGGTATCTCTAAATCAATAAACAACATTTTAATAAGTTGTGCAAAAATAGTGAGGTACTATTCCAAGAACGTAAGAAATAGGAGTAGAAGTAAGCCATCTGGCCCATCAAGCCTGCCCCGCCATTCATGGCTGATCTGGCTATGGACTCCTCTCCACCTACCTGCCTTTTCCCCATAACCCTTAATTTCCCTACTATACAAAAAACTATCCAACCTTGTCTCAAGTATATTTTCTGAGGTAGCCTCCATTGGGCAGAGTCCATGGTTCATTGTCTGTTGGGAAATCTGATGGTGGAGGGGCAGAAACTATGGGGGGTGGGGAGAAAAATAGCCAGTATAGCTCCTGCTCCGTCCCTTCCCTTCACCTTTTTATACCAGCAATCTACATTCTATCTTTCAGTCCGGACAAAGGGCCTTGACCTCCGGAACATTGACTCTCCATCTCCCTCTGCATATGCTGCCTGGCCCCCTGAGTTCCTGCCCACCACCCGACTCCAGGACCTGCAGTCTCTTGCGTTTCTGGTCTGCTGGAGGAACTCAGCGGGTCAGGCAGCGTGCGTGGGAGGAGTTCCTCTCCCCGCCGTTGTCGCTGGACCGGCAGATTGCTTGGCTGCATCCTCGTGACGGTGACGACCCCTCCGGGCCCAAGCGTAGGCCGCCACTGCCTGATTCCCTGCTCTTCAAGCAACGCACATAAGAATTGCTGGTGGAATGCAGCAGGCCAGGCAGCATCTATAGGAAGAGGTACAGTCGACGTTTCGGGCCGAGACCCTCTTCAACATCGGATGCAAACGGGTCTGCTTTTGAGATTCCGAGTACTCTATTGCTGCTTACACCAGTGCAATTAAGTTCCTTGCTGGCACGAAACTGACAGAGTGAAACAGCATACAGCAATCTGCCCGAGGAAGTGGCGGATGCGGGTTTGATAGTTTGGATAAGCACATGGATGGGAGGGTTATGGAGGGCTATGGTCCAGGCGCAGGTTGAAGGGACTGGGCCGATAGTAGTTTAGCATAGACTGGATGGGCTGAAGGGCCTGTTTCTCTGCTGTAGTTCTCTATGACTCTAATGGTAATCAATAACATCATAAACTACATCATGGTTTAAACACAAAATGCTGGAGGAACTCAGCAGGTCAGGCAGCATCTATGGAGAGGAGTAGAGATGATATTTCTGGCTGGGTGAAGAGTCTCAGCCCGAACTGTTGACTCTTCATTTCTTTCTATAGATGCCGCCTGACTGGCTGAGTTCCTCCAGTATTGTGTGTGTTACTCTGGATTTCCAGCATCTGCAGAACCTCTTGTGTTTGAAATGGTGCAAAATGGTTAGGCAAAAGTTTTTTTTTCCCCGTCAATGTGTGTGTCGGGGTAAGGGGAAGTGAGACAAGCAAATTGTTGATTACGAATGTAGAAGCGTCTGACCGCCTTTCTGAAGGAACTCTGGCATCAAAGCAGTTTGCCGCAGAGACACAAGAGAGCGAAGGTGCTGGAACCTGGAGCAACAGTTTGCTGGTCGAGCAGTGTCTGTGGAGGAGGAAGGATTTGGCCACGTTTACGGGTTGAGAGCCTGCATCAGGTTCCTCCAGCAGAGTGTTTGTTGCTCGACGGTGGGAATCTGAAATCTAAGTAGAAACTGCTGGGTCGCTCGGCAGCTCTGGTGTTAATGTTTTGGAACTGCTGGCAGCTGGCTGGTTTGAAACTATAATTAGTCCAGTTTGTGTCTGGCTAAGCCATTCACAGTGATGGCTCCACCAAATATGTGGGTATGTGGGTGGAACATAAGGTTGATCACCACCCACTGGATGTCAAAAATGTTGATTCAACTCAGGGGCTGCAACGTGGGATGGGTTGGCTGGTACAGGTATGATGGGCTGAATGGCTTCCTTCCATGTCCGAGATTTTCCATGATTCCAGCATTGTCTGACTATATTATATTGTTGCTGCTTTGTGCCTTGGACAGGATATTGATATTCTGTTAGCTTGAACCTAAGCGTATTAACAAGAACCAGAAATGAGAAGTGAGGTGGGTGTTTAAGGAAAGCAGGGAACAAGTTTTAATAATAATTAAAATAGCACTAATATGTGTGTCCATGTTAGAATAATATGCTGGGGCTGCTTACACAAGTCAAACAGTAATGTTCATACTGTCGCACCATTAATGCTCCACTGTATTTTAGGTTGAAGCGTCAGATAAGGGCATAAGGCATAGGAGCAGAACTAGGCTATTCAACCCATCGAGTCTGCTCTGCTATTCCATCAAGAGTGGTTTATTACCCCTCCCACTCCCCATTCTTATGCCGCCCCCCCATAACCTTTGATGCTCCTAATGGTCACCAGATGAGGAATAGAAAAAGAGGGAAGGAGGGAAGGTGGTTCAATATTCGTCTGCTGTGGCTTCACATGAGTGAAGATGGGGATGTTTAGGGTGGGTCTGAAGTCACACATTGGCCAGATTCTGTTATCAGCTGCTCATAAATCTCAAACGAAGCTTCAAAAAAAAATCAAATGTCACCAAAAACAAAACTGACAGGAATGCTCCAAAATATAAGCCAAAACTTCAGAAAACAAGTCCTAATTTTGAACACGAGATTCTACAGATGCTGGAAATACAGAGTAGGACCACGCAAAATGCTGGAGGAACTCAGCAGGTCAGGCAGCATCTGTGGAAATGAATAAACAGTGTTTCAGGCCAAGACCCTTCGTCAGGCTTGATGACGTTCAGCCCGAAATGTTGACTTTTTACTCCTTTCCAGAGATGCTGCCTGACCTTCCAAGTTCCTCCAGCGTTTCGTGTATGTTTCTCCTCGTTTTAGATTTAGGCATTGCAAATGAAGAACTGAAAACACCTAAACATGCATTTATTTTTTATATATAAAAGTGGCAAATACTTAAGCAAGGTTATTGACCCAAAGCCTGAACTGATTCTCTTTCTTGTAATGCATCCTCACCTGTTCACCTGTCCAGGATTTTTGTGTTAATTGTTATGATCTTGGTGTGTATTATTACAAAGAATTTTCTGAATGTAATTAATTGATTGACTCCCAAGGTCTGTGCCTGCGTTCACACTCTACAAGCCTCCTCCCACCCTCTTTAACTCGCACTTTCAGCACTTCTTTCCCTCCCCTTCTCTGCCATGTGTTTATCCTGTTTCCTGTCACATGACTGCTTTGGCCTGAACCACTTCCTGTGGTAAGGAACTCCACACTCTGGCTAAGGCAGTTTCTCCTGTTTTTCCAATTATTTTGATTAGTTATTATCTTATAATTATGAATCCTAGTTTAGGTCTCACCCATAAGTGGAATCATATTTGTCTCCAATTATCTGCAATCAGTGGTCACTTTACTAGGTGTTTCCTGTACTTCACGGTTTGGTGTGCCATGTGTTCAGAGATGCTTTTCTGCTCACCACAGCTGCTGTAGCCCGTCCACTTCATGGTTCAATGTGTTGTGCATTCAGAGATGCTCTTATGCACATGGCTGGTGTAACATGTGGTTATTTGAGTTACTGTCAACTTCCTGTCAGCTTAAACCAGTCTGGCCATTCTCCTCTGACCTCTCTCCATTGACAAAGTGCTTTCGCCAGCAAAGCTGCCGATCACTGGATGTTTTTTTTTGTTTTCCCACACCATTCTTTGTAAACTCTAGAGGCTGTTGTGTGTGAAAATCGCAGGAGATCAGCAGTTTCTGAGATACTCAAACCACCCTGTCTGGCACCAACAATTATTTCACAGTCGTAGTCACTTAAATCACATTTCTTCCCCATTCTGATGTTTGGTCTGAACGACAACTGAACCTCTTGACCATGACTGCATGCTTTTATGCATTGAGTTGCTGCCACATGATTGGCTGATTAGATATTTGCATTAAAGAGCAGGTGTACCTAGCAAAGTGGCCACCAAGTATATGCTATAAATAATCATGAAGACCTCTATGAGTCTCCTTCTGTCCAGTTAAAAGAATTTGCTTGTTTATCTTCCCTGACAGCTTATCATCTCTCACTCTGTTAAGACTTTGTTGTCCCTTCTCCGATAGATCTATAACTTTTTACTAATATAGAGACCAATATTGTATGAAGTATTCATGGTGTAACTTAACACAACTCCTCTGGAAGTAGACCTCAAGGCCTTGTAATGGCCCATTTCGCCCTTGTCATTATATTTTATTCTGTGAACACATTGAAATAATCACGGTGTTACTGTGTAGAAATGTATTTTGTAGCTCTGAATTAATTTGGCCCTTTGGACCAAGCTGTCTCTTTTTAATCCTACTCCCGAATCTAGCAGAGCAGGCATGAAATTAAATTTGCCAGGTTTTATCGAAGGGCGTGCACCCAATTCCTTGATGTTATGGGGTGAACGTGAGTGCGTGCATTCACTAGGTCCCATAAAAACTTTATTGAGGTGTCTATGCCCCTGCCTAGAACACACTACAAATATATAGAGTGTTCCATTAAATATTCCAAACTGTTGATTCAAAATGTTGGCGTCTTTCTAACTTGCATTTTATATGTAGAGAGTCAGAAAAGTGTTAATGCTCTATAGGAGCAGAGTTTGGCCATTCGGCCCCTCAAGTCTGCTCTGGATTCCATCATGGCCCTCTCAACCCCATTCTCCTACCTTCTCCTTGTACCCTCTGACACCCCTACTAATCAAGAACCTATCAACCTCCGCTTTAAATATATCCGGTGACTTGGCCTCCACGGCTGTCATTGGCAATAAATTCCACAGATTCACCCTCCACTGGCTAAAGAAATTTTTTCCTATCTCTGAACTGAAGAGACATCCTTGTATTCCGAACCTGTGCCACACCACCACTATAAGAAACATCCTCTCCACATCCAGTCTGTCTGGGCCTTTTTATATTTAATAAGCTTCAATGAGATCTCCCCCTCATTCTTCTAATCTCCAGCAAGTACAGGCCGAGAGCCATCAAATGCTCTTCATATGTTAACCCTTTCATTCCTGGGATTATTCTTATGAACCTCCTCTGGACCCTCACCAATGCCAGCACAGCCTTTCTTAGATAAGGGGCCCTACTCCGCTCACGCAAGTGTGGCCTGACCAATACTTTATAAAGCCTCAGCATTACATTCTTGCTTCTATATTCTGGTCCTCTTGAAATTAATCCTAATCAGAAACAGAATCAGGTTTAATATCACTGGCAAACAGTATGCCTGGAAATTTGTTGTTTGTACAAATTCCTACAAGCAGGATTTTATTTTCCCACGTAGGACGCCTCTGTAGCGTGGAGGTTAGCGCAATACCATTACAGCCCTTTGCGTCGGAGCTTGGAGTTCAATTCCATGTCTTCTGCAATGAGTTTGTACGTGTCCTTCTCGTGGAATGCGTGGGTTTTTCCTGGGCACTCCGGTTTCTTCCCAAGTTCAAAGATGTACCGGATAGGTTAATTGGTCATTGTGAATTGTCCCGTGATTAGGTTAGGGTTAAATCAGGTTTGTCAGGGGTTGCTGGGGCAGCATGGCTCGAAGGGCAGAATGGCCCACTCTGCACTGTATCTCTAAATAAATAAAAGCTGTTTACACCCAATCCACCAGCAGTAACTAGTCATACCTAAAAGTACTTGATATTTCCCAAGCGTGTTTACCTGATAAGATAAAATGTCTCCCAGAGTGTGTATCTCAGGATGTAAGTGTAATGTCTCACTGGTACAGATTTTATTTGGGTAAGGTAGAATGTGTGCTGTACGTGCTTTCTGCTGCTTGCATTAGGCTTGGCTTTCAGCCAGAGCTCGCGATGAAAAGATTTCCTTTGTTATGTTTTAGCTGAATCAGCGTGTTAATGAGGCTGAAGCCAAACAGGGTGTCTAACCAGGCCTGTTAAACAGAATTTGCTCAATGCAGCATGTACGGTGTGACTGGAGACTTCAATACTTTCAAATATCTAACATCTGTTGTTATGGTCATTTTCTGGGTAAAATCAGGCTTCTCAATCTGAACGCATGGATGCAATTTAAGCGTTTACTTGCACAGATTTACTACTTTGATATGTTAATCAGGATGAATATTAACTGACATGTAGCAGAGCATGCAACGTTACAATGCAGTTAACTCAATTAGCAATATCAAGTGTAAATTATTTAATGCTATTTTGAAAAAAAACTATGCAGTAAAAACTGCAATTAAGACTGTAATCCATCCTGGAATAATAGCAACTGTTATAATTAATGTGTTTACTGTGTGATGAAAATAAAACTTATTTATTATCTTGTGCCTATGTCTTACACTTTGTGTCAGATTATGGAGGTATAAGGAAACAAACTGTGCGGGTGCTGGAATTCTCACTGGGTATGGCAGTGCAAGTGGAAATATGGAAATGCAGTTTAATATTTTGGTGTGGATCTCATGCCACTGGTATAAACAGGGTAAGCATTTGAAACAAGGACTTCAGACACTCTGATACAAGCCCAGAACACTGCAGCAAGGACAGAAAATGCTGTTTTCCTCCCCCAGCCACTGTGGTTGTTTCTCTTCTGTTCCTGACAAACTCGTATGAAAGACACACACACACACAATGCTATAGCAGGCAGCATCTATGGAAGTGAATAAACAGTTGACGTTTCAGGCCGAGACCCTTCTCAGGACTGGAAAGGAAAGCAGGGAGATGCCAGAATAAAAAGGTGGGGGGAGACGGGAAGGAGGCTAGCTAGAAGGTGATAGGTGAAGCCAGGTGGGTGGGAAAGGTAAAGGGCTGGAGAGGAAGGAATCCGATAGGAGAAGAGGGTGAAAGATGCCTCAAACAAGAGGAAATCTGCAGATGCTGGAAATCCAAGCGACACACACAAAATGCTGGAGGAACTCAACAGGCCAGGCAGCATCTATGGGGGGTAAAAAAAATATGGTTGACGTTTCAGGCCAAAACGTCGACTGTACTTTCCCATAGATGCTGCCTGGCCTGCTGAGTTCCTCCAGCATCTTGTGAAAGGTGCCTCTTGCCTTTGATAGAGCCTTTTTTTAAAAGTATTTTCACGTGCTGAGAATGTCCTAAAGAACTCCACAAACAGCAAATTCCTTCTGGTGCAGTCAGTCCTGCCAATACCTGAGAGCCACTTTGCAGAGTGAAGCCTCATCACCTCCAACTGGATGAATGAGCTTCCTACCTGTTCTCTGTCAGTCAGAGGAGGATACTGGTCTGTTTGCTGGGGGAGACACTGTTACACACTTGGAAAGGTCCTTTTGGCTTTTAATATCAACTTGGACACACATAAATGGAGCTTTAATTTGCAGTGTGACCCAACTACCAAAGCACCTCTGATAAAGGATCACTCACTAGATGCTGAATTAAGACATTACCTTGGATGTATATGCTTAATTTGTGCATAATGCTTAGTGCCATTACTTTGTGATTCACATTTTAATAAACTACTCCTGCCTGTTGCTGAAGCTGTATTCCCTTAAACACAAAGGACTCGACAGATGTGGAAATCCAGAGCAACGCACACAAAATGCTTGAGGAACTCAGTAGGTCAGGTAGTGTCTATGTAGGTGGAATAAACAGTCGTAAGTTTTGGGCAGGGATCCTTCATCAGGATATGTCATCCTGATGAATGTACCTCAGCTCCCTCTGGTGCCCCTCCTCCTTCCCCTTCTCCCGTGGTCCACTCTCCTCTCCTATCAGATTCATTCTTCTTCAGCCCTTTACCTCTCCCAGCTTTTCACTTCATTCCATCTCCCCCACCCACCCACCAGCTAGTAGTCCTTCCTCTCCCCTTTCCTTCTTATACTGGCCTCTGCCCCTTTCCTTTCCAGTCCTGATCAAGAATCTCAATCTGAAAAGTCGACTGTTTATTCCCCTCCATAGATGCTGTCTGACCTGCTGAGTTCCTCCAGCATTTCATGTGTGTTGCTATAAGAGTACTATACAGTTGTGTTGCTGATTTGGGCAGCGTTATACTGTACAACTAAATCTCAGTTAATAGTCTCTGTGTTTCCTGCTATACAGTTTTAAATGTGTCTAGGGTAGAAGTTCATCCTTGGTCACATGTGTCATATGTAGCACTTGTAAAATGCTTTGAACAAGATTAAAAGTTCAAAGTATGTATATATTATACAACCTTGAGATTTGTCTTCTAACAAAGCCATGAAAGTCAGCCATGAAACAAAGAAACCCAAAAGAACCCATTAAAAAAGACCGTCAAACACCCAATATGCAGAGAGAGAGAAATAACAAACTATGAAAACAATAACCATAAGCAAATCCGCAAGAAGTTGTAAACACAAAATAATCGGCAGACGCTGGGGTCAAAGCAACACTCACAACACGCTGGAGGAACTCAACAGGTCGGGCAGCATCCGTGGAGTGAAATAGGGATATGCCCTCTTCCCCAGCTGCCTATCACCTCCCTCATTGTTCAGCCTCCTTCTACTACCCATTGTGTTTTCCCCTATTCTTTCTTCACCTTTCCTGCCTATCCCCTCCCTGCCTCCCCTCCCCTACCCCTTGATCTTCCCCCTTACTGGTTTTTCACCTAGAACCTACCAGCCTTCTCCTTCCCACCCTCCCCCCACCTTCTTTATAGGGCCTCTGCCCCTTCCCTCTACAGTCCTGACGAAGGGTTCTGGCCCGAAATGTTGACTCACCGTTTCCACAGATGCTGCCCGACCTGCTGAGTTCCTCCAGCGCGTTGTGAGTGTCCGCAAGAAGTCCACAAGGAGAGACTGAGACCCATAGTTCAGCACAGAGCCAAATGTTTAGCACCTAAAACTGATGAGGAATATATACCCCAGGGGTGACATTACCATGAATTATAATGTAAATTCTGTATTGCGGAGGTGGTGACTTGCAGGGGAGCTGTTGTATGGAGCCTTGCGTAAAAGAAGCCATTGCAATATTGGCTGAATTGGGAGTCTCCCATGTTCCTCAGGCTGCGCCATCTTTTCCTGTATTTGCTGTACATCAGCTGGCCTTGAGAAAGTGATGGTGAACAACCTTCTTGAGCTGCTGACTCTGTGAGGTGAGGGTACTCCCGAAGATCAGTGGAGTAGGGACATTCAGATCCAGACCCTGCTGCGTTGAAGATCATTAGATCATTAATGTGCTGTTTGTGACATGTATATAAACTGGCCGCTGCGTCTTACTGTGTAACATGTTTTGCACTGAAAAATAAAGTTATTCTTTGGTTAGAGTGCACTATGTGAATGTATGGGTTAACATTAGCTTTATTTGTCACACGTACAACAAACTATCAAAAATACAGTGAAATAAATGTTTCATTTGTGTCAAATCAAGTCAGCGAGGACTGCGCTGGGCAGCCCGCGAGTGTCACCACGTTTCCAGCACCAGCAGAGCGTGCCCACATCTCGCTAACCCTAAGCTGTGAGTTTTTGGAACGTGGGAGGAAACTGGAGCTGACGGAGGAAAGTGTTGCAGTCACGGGCAGAACGTACAAACTCCTCACAGACAGCTGCGGAAATTGACTCCCCGTTGACGGTCGCAGGCGCTGTAAAGCGATGCGCCACCGTGCTGCCCCGTGATCACATGAAAAGGTGAGAAATAACCACAAAAGCATTGTTCCGTTCCTTCTTTTACTCCGTACTCTGATTCCTTTATGCAAGAGCTCTGTTCCAAGTCTCAGACATGACCCCTACGCTTAGTTCTCCCTGAAACAAAGTTCTTAGGTCCTTTGATGTGTTCTAAGTGATGAACATTCATAAACATACACAGGACGTAGAAACTAGAACAATACAGGCCCTTCAACCCACGATGATGTGCTGACTTTTTAACTTAAGATTAGGCACTTGCAGCAGTAGCTCTGAAAGGGAGGATCAATGGACACCGTACAAACAACTGTGCGGCCAATGTCTACTGACAAAATCGTCAAAGTGGGATGCTTTGTTAGCACCTCAAAATCCTGAATGATCAGCTTCTGAACCATTGTGGATAACTTCACTCACCACAACTCTGAACTGATTCCGCAACCAACACACATTCAAGGACTCCGACACACATATTCTCAGTTTTATTTGTTCTTCCCTCTTACATAGGCCTCCATTTTTCTATCATTTGTGCATCTAAGAGCACATCTCCTGGTTAAGCTACTTTATATTTTCTGTTACACGTTGTACATGAACTCTTAATTATTTTTGCTTACCTAGTGGTCTACAGTTACTTCCTGCCCGTTACATCGCTGGTGTTTAGGGCAGCAATGAAGGTCCTCCATCTCTGTGTGTATAGAAGAATTTTTCATTGCTGTTTATTCTTTTTGACCCTACCGAGAACCAAAGCACAAGACCCTGACGCCAGCAAACATAGCTCTCTGGATCATTGAGGCACACAACCTTCCAAACCATGTTAAAGTTGTAACCCTCTTGGAGGGCTCTACAGTTAGAAGGACTGTAAATTTTTGGAGCACAGATTCTCCTGAATTGGAGGGAAAAGGTCACTGTCCTCAGAGTTCCTGGTATCGAGTCAGAGAGTCTCCATCGTGACCTCTTCATTGCTAAAAACAACTGAAAAATTCAGTGTGCTCTCTCTGTAACCAATTTGTGAGCCAAGAAATATCCAGATAAAACAACCGCTTTTCTTGAAAAATCATCAACTTTACAGAGTAGCTGTAAGTTATTTGCTAACTCCCAACCACCGGAATTTATTTTTGGTTCTAGCGTAGCTTAGTTAAATTGTTTACACACTAATCTATCTGGAATTGAAGGTAGTAGAATTTGTTTCTGATCTATGTTGAGTTGTTTACCTGAATTTATTCTTTATTTTGCATTTCATTCAATTACAGTAGGCCTTCAGAGGATATGGGTTAAGGGTGAAGGGGGAAAAGTTTAAAGGGAACATTGGCGGGGGGCTTCTTCACACAGAGAGTGGTGGGAGTGCGGAATGAGCTGCCAGACAAGGTGGTAAATGTGGGTTCTTTTTTAACATTTAAGAATAAATTGGACAGGTACATGGATGGGAGGTGTATGGAGGGATGTGGTCCATGTGCAGGTCAGTGGGACTAGGCAGAAAATGGTTTGGCACAGCCAAGAAGGGCCAGAAGGCCTATTGCTGTGCTGTAGTTTCTATGGTTTCTATGACTGCTCAGCCCTCAGCACTAATCTCCATCATGGCACTTACCTCTGCAAGTGACAAAAGTGTTACACCTGCCCATTCACCTTCTCCCTCACCTCCATTCAGGGCCCCAAACAATCCTTCCAGGTGAGGCAACATTTGCACCTCCAAACGCTACTCAGCTCAGGACGTCGGAGTTCAGAGTTCAGTTCGGGCGCCGTCAGTAAGAGGACTGTCCGTTCTCCCTGTGACCGTGTGGGTTTCCTCCCATAGTTCAAAGACGTACTGGTTGGTAGGTTAGTTGGTCATTGTAAATTGCCCTGTTATTAGGTTAGGGATAAATAGGTGGGTTGCTGGGCAGCGTGGCTTGTTGGGCCGGAAGGAGCTGTCCTGCACGGCTTCTCTAAATAATAAACCTTCTGGGGTCAAACACTGTGTCCCGTACTCCTGATGCAGCCTCCTCCATGTTGGTGAGACCTCGTCGTAAACTGGGGAACCGCTTCATCGAGGACCTCCGCTCCATCCGCCAAAAGTGAAACTTCCCGGTGGCCAGACATTTTAATTCCCATCCCCACTCCAACAAGATGAGGCCACCCTCTGGTTGAAGGAGCAACACTCTATATTCCGTTTGGGTAGCTACCAACCCAATGGTATGAATATTGATTTCTCCTTCCAGTTAAAAAAAGTTTCTGCCCCCTCCCCCCTTCTTCTATTTCCCAGTCTGGCCTCTTACCTTTTCTCACCTGCCTATCACCTCCCCCTGGGTCCCCTCCTCCTTCCCTTTCTCCTATGTTCCGCTCTCCTCTCCTATCAGATTCCTTCCTCTCCAGCTCTTTATGTTTCCCACCCGCCTGGCTTCACTTATCATCGCTATCCTCCCCTCCTTTTTATTCTGGCATCTTCCCCATTTCGAGCACCTCCGCTCCGTCCACCACAACAGACAGGATCTCCCAGTAGCCACCCACTTCAACTCTGCTTCCCATTCCCATTCAGATATGTCCATACATGGCCTCCTCTACTGACATGACGAGGCTAAACTCAGGTTGGAGGAGCAACACCTCATATACTGTCTAGGTAGTCTCCAGCCCTTGGTATGAACATAGAATTCTCCAACTTCCGGTACTTCCCTCCCCCTCCCTTCCTCTATCCCTATTTCACTCTGCCCCCTCCCGCAGCTGCCTATCACCTCCCTCATGGTTCCACCTCCTTCTACTACCCATTGTGTTTTCCCCTATTCCTTCTTCACCTTTCCTGCCTATCACCTCCCCACTTCCCCTCCCCCATCCCTTTATCTTTCCCCTTACTGGTTTTTCACCTGGTACCTACCAGCCTTCTCCTTCCCACCCTCACCCCACCTTCTTTATAGGGCCTCTGCCCCTTCCCTCTACAGTCCTGACGAAGGCTTCCGGCCCCAAACGTCGACTCATCGTTTCCATGGATGCTGCCTAACCTGCTGAGTTCCTCCAGCGTGTTGTGAGTGTTGCTCTTCCCCATTTCTTTCTAGTCCAGAAAAAGGATCTCAGCCTGACTATTTATGTATTTCCATCGATGCTTCCTGACCTGCCGAGTTCCTTCAGCGTTTTCTGTGAATCGTTCTGGATGTTACCTCATTACCAGCTTCACACCCCTACTCCACTCTTTACTCAAGGGACAGATGCAAGGCTCGATACAAGCTTTTTTTCATACTTAAGAGTAAATTTATTATCAAAGTTTATATATCATGCCATATAATAACTTGAGATAATTTTCTTACTGGCATTTACAGGAAAATAAAAAAATACAATAGAATTTATGGAAAACTATGCATTAACACACAAAGACCAACAAACAACCAAAGTGCAAAAGAAGACAAATTGTGCAAATAAAAGATAAATAATACAGAGAGCATGAGTTGTAGAGTCCTGGAAAATGAGTGTGTTAGTTGTGGAATCAGTTCAGAGTTGTGCTGAGTCAAGTTTTCCAAGTTGGTTCAGGGGTCTGATGGTGATTTCTCAGGATTTTGATGTGATCACTCTGCACCAACCCATCCCACTTTGACCATTTTGTCATCGAACATTGCCCAAGTCTAGTTGTTCATACAGCATCCATTGATCCCCCCACTAAGGGATTGCTCCATGAGTCTTTTTCACATAGTTATGTTTCATCAGGGACACGCTCACCCAAAGCTCTAGGGAAAATTGCTAATGGCAGGATCCTTAGCTGTGTGGAGGAACAGAGGTATTTGGGGTTCACGCTCATAGATGCCTCAAATTTTCAAGCAAGTTGATCAGGTGGTTAAGAAGGCGTATAGTGTGTTGGTCTTCATTGGTCAGAAATTTGAGTTCAGGAGCCACAAGGTAATGTTGCAGCTCTATCAAACTCTGGTTATTGTGTTCAGTTCATTATAGGAAGGATGGAGAAGATTTAGAGACAGTGCAGAGGAGATTTACAACAACGTTGCCTGGATTAGAGAGCATGTTTTATGAGGTTAGGTTACGTGAGTGAGGGCTTTTCTCTTTGAAGTGAAGGAGGATGTGAGGAGACTTGATGGAGGTGTACAAGATGATAAGAGGTATAGATCGAGTACAGCCAGAGACTTTCTCTCAGGATGGAAACGGCTCCAAATGGCTTCATCTTAAAATTAAGCCCCCTCGTATTAGCCATTTCTGCTCTGGGAAAAAGTCCTAGTTGTCCACTCTATCTATGCCTCCTATCATCTTATACACCTCTATCAAGTCTCCTCACATCCTTCACTCCAAAGAGAAAAGTCCTAGTTTGCTCAATCTATCGTCTTAAAACATGCTCTCTAATCCAGCCGGCATCCTCTGCACCCTCTCTAAAGCTTCCACATCCTTCCTATAATAGGGGGACGAGAACTGAACACAATACAGGTCTGGTCCTACCAGAGCTTTACATTATCTCGCAGCTCTTGAACTCAATCCCCCTAACTAATGAAGACCAATACACTATACATCTTCTTAATCACCCTATCAACTTGCGTAGGGACTTGGAGGGATCTAGGGACGTGGACTCTTAAGACCCCTCTGTTAAGACCATAAAGCATAGGAGCAGAATTAGGCCATTTGGCCCATTGAGTCTGCTCCGCTATTCCATCATGGCTGATCCCGGATCCCACGTAAACCTTATACCTGCCTTCTTGCCATAACCTTTGATATTCTGACCAATCAGGAAACTATCAATTTTCATAGACATAGAACATAGAACATAGAATAGTACAGCACAGTACAGGCCTTTCGGCCCACAATGTTGTGCTGACCCTCAAACCCTGCCTCCCATATAAGCCCCCACCTTAGATTCCTCCATATACCTGTCTAAAATATACCCATATTCGCTTTAAATATACCCACGGTCTTGGCCCCCACAGCTGTCTGTGGCAGAGCATTCCACAGATTCACTACTCTCTGGCAGTGTGTTCTCCTGCCATTAACTCTGCCTTGAAGTCCCATCTTCCCAATTGTATCTCTTCACACTTTTCCAGGTTGGACACCATCTGCCACTTCCCAGCCCTGCCCTGCATTGTATCATTGGCCTTTTGTAACCTATAGCAACCTCCTACACGATCCAGAGCACCACCAGCCTTCATTTCAGATGGGTCTTGGATTATGAGTTCAGGATGAGAATTAGTACGAAACTTCTCTAGTCCTGAAAGTACAGCTCCAGCAGCAACCTTTCGTCAATGTTCACTTCAGACAGGAGTGCCCGACCTTTTTTATACCATGCACTAATACCATTGAGCAAGGGGTCCATGGACCCAGGTTGGGAACCCTGACTGGATTTTTATGCTTAAGATTGAAGGGTATAGTAAAGACTCACAAGGATGATACTGGGCCTGGGGTGCTAGAGTTATAATGAGAGGTGGGCTAGCTGGAGCTTTTCTTCCCCAGAGTGTAGGAGACTGAGGGGTGACTTTACAGAGGTAGATGGAATCATGAGGGGCATAGATAAAGTGAATGTTCACAGTCTTTTACCCAGGGTAGGGGAGTCTAAAACAGATTTAAAGTGAGGGGGGCAAGATTTAAAAGGGGCCCAAAGGGCAACTTGTTCACACAGAGGATGGCGAATGTATGGAACAACGTGGTAGAGACATGCATGTTGAGGACATTTGGACAGGTACATGGAGAAGAAAGGTTAGCGATGAGAGCGAAACGCATACAAATACACCAGGCAACGTAGGCATAAATACAAGAGATTATATATATAATTTATTGATTGAATAGGCCCTTCCAGCCACAGTGGACTGTGTGGGAGGAAACCCGCGCGATCACGGGCAGAACACGCACAAGCGTACAGCGGCGGGAAATGAACCAGGGCATCCGTACTGTAAAGGCGTTGTGCTAATGTTGCCGTGTCTCACACACACACACACGGTGCTGGAGGAACTCAGCAGGCCAGGCAGCATCTATGGAGCGGAATAAACCCTTCGTCCGAAACGTTCTTCTTCCCCAGTGTGGATGCTGCCTGACCTGCTGAGTTCCTCCAGCATTTTGTGCGTGTGGGCGTAGCTCAGGTAGGCACGGACAAGATGGGCCGAATGACCTGTTTCCCCACTGTATAACTTTAGGACTTGGAAAGAAACAAATGCAAAGCCAATCTTTCAGCCGCTTCCTCGCGGTTCTCGACCGAATGATGCAATGCCGAGGATCTGCTGCAAAGCCCACCTAACTTGGTAGCAGGAATCTCCTGTTTTGCTCTCTATCCATTGGTGAACGGCAAGCAAGGTGGGCGGGCTCTGGCTGCGACTCTCAACGCCATTGGCGGGTGCGGCTGTGGGCCGGTAGCAGGCTTGGTTGCTCCGAGCCACGTTGACCTGAGGAGTTACCGGGGAGGGTCGGCACAGCCTGCGGCTTGGGGGGCTTGAAGCGCGCCGTTCAGCCGCTGTCCTGTTGCCACCGGGACTGGCCGAGTCCATCCGAGGCATTGCTCCTTGAGGAGGCTCCAGAGGATGAGTGTTGGGTTCATTGGAGCGGGCCAGCTGGCCTTCGCCCTGGCTCGTGGATTCACGGCCGCAGGTGAGTGCAAGGCACAGCTCCAATTTCCCTGGTAGATCTGGGATGAGCTGATCCATAGAGAAGTTTCATGTTAACCAGTTTACTATTTCCTCATTCCCAGTTCTATCAGTACCATGTCCAAAAAGAACAGTAATAACTTCTCCCAGTACAATTCAGACACAGGTAACGTTGTTCTCTCTTTAAAACACACGGGTCCACTGAGGTCCGAACATCTTCTGGGCTCTGACCCTGACTTCCATCTCGCTTCCATTGTTCGGGCCACCTGAACCCCTCTGTCTCTCCTATCTCTCACCCATCCCTTTTTACGATTTTTGCTTCCTCGCCCGTTGTCTCTTTGTCCTCTTCATATCTTCTGCACCTTAAATCAGTCTCTCGTATTCTGTCACTTGACCGCCATCTCTCCTTCCACTGTGTTTCTGGCCATCATTCTTCCCAAACAGTCTGTGGACACCATCATCGAGTCCTCCACCATCTCTCGCTCTGTCCCTCAGCACTATAAACCCCCATTCCCACCCTGTACCTAACCACCTCTTAGTCATAGAACCCACATCCACCATTTCTGCTAGCAGCTCATTCCACCCTCTGAGTGAAGAAGTTCCCGTCATATTCCCCTAAAACATTTCACCTTTCACCCTTAACCTACGACTTCTAGTCTCACCCTACCTCAGAAGAAAAAGCCTGCTTGCATTTACCCTATCTGGATCCTTCAAATTTGGATACCTATCACATCTGCCCTACGCTCAGTCCTCTACCGGAAAGTCCTAGTCTATTCAACATTTCCCTATAACTCAAGTCCTCAAGATTTGGCCACATCCTTGTAAATTTTCTCACTATTCTTTCAAGCTTATTGATACCTTTCTGTCGGTAGGAGACCCCGACTGCACACAATACTCCAAATTAGGTACCATCAGTGTCTTCTACAGCTCCAACGTAACATCCAACTGCTGTACTCAATACTTTGATTTATCAAGGCAAGCTCCCATTACAATCCTATCTTCCTATGACACCATTTTGAAGGAATTGTGGATCTGTATTCCCAGACCACTATGTTCTACCGCACTCCTCAGTGCCCTACCATTCACTGTTTAGGTCCTGCCCTGGTTTGTCCTCCCAAAGTGCAGCACCTCACACTTGTCTGCATTAAATTCCATCTGCCGCTGTTGCTGTAATAATGTTAACACTAACCGCTAAACTCCCCTTGAATTAAACTGGCGCCCACCTCCCTTGGCCCACTATGCAGCTTCTCAGCCCCCTGTTAGTCTATTTCTGCCTGGATTTCTCAGTGGATCAGATTTTAAGTCTTTAACTATAAATAACCCATTTATACGGTGTTGCACAGGTGTCTGCCTCCTTTCAGCTCTCCACTGCTGTGATTTTCATGGTTGGTGCATTCCCTGTCTCTGCAGATGGCCCTACAACATCACTGATAGCAGAATATTCCTATTTCCTTGTAAATTGCTACTCCTTTTTAGTAATTCTGTTCAAACCACTTCAGTGTTCAGTAATTACTCCTGGTTTTTCCATTCAGCTTGGCAGCTTGCTCTCTTTCAGAAGTTTGCTTACAACAAGGGCGCTGTTGTGGCAAACACGTCAACGTAAGACAGAGGAGCAGAATTAGGCCGTTCAGCCCATCGAGTCTGCTCTGCCATTTGATCATGACTGATTCATTAATGTTCTCAACCCTATTCAAACTTCAGAAGTTCAAAGTAACGTATTATCAAAGTACTACCTCGAGATTCATTTTCTTGCAGATATTCACAATAGATACAATAGAATCAATGAAAAGCTACACACAAAGATTGACGAACAACCAATGTACAAGACAAACTGCTAATACAGAAAAAAAACAATAATAATAAATAAGTAAATAAATAATACTGGGAACATGAGTTACAGAGTCCTTGAAAGTGTCTTCTCCCTGGAACCATTGAGACTTTTACTAATCAAGAAGATATCAACTACCAAGTTAAATATACCCAATGACTTGGCCTCCACAGCCATCTTTAGCAATGAATTCCACAGATTCACTACCGTCCATCTAAAGAAATTCCTCCTCATCTCTGTTCTGAAGGGGCATCATTCTGTTCTGAGGCTGTGCTTTGAGCTATTGGGAATGGTAAAGATTTGGTTGAAAAGAAAGGTTTATGATAAAAAAAATGGTTTAGGGCATTGTGCTTTTTTTGCTGTTTTGAGACGGCTGGCAGTTCAGGAATGTCTGTGTGACAACAGTAGTTAAACTTCAAAAGTAATTAAGTCATTAGAGGATGTAGCAGCTTTTCTAACAAATCAATGCCACTGCTGACGACCTAGCATTGGTTGTGTTCCTTGTTATGACCTGCCCGCCAATCAAACCAATAAAAATATTCCAAAAGTCAAAGAAATATATTTGATCTTTTATTAACAACTAGCGAAGTCTACCATCTTGAAGCTATGCAATTAAGTGTAGTTAAGCGTTGTTATGCGGTCAACAAAAGATAATGACACCCAACAGTTCCCCAGAACCAAACTGCCCAGAATAAAACACAAACATGTAACTTAGTCCTTTGCTTTTACCGCACCCCCAGCCACGTGACTAACTACCATAATAAACCCGCAACGCAGAATGCAATGCAGATAGAAAGCAGATGGCTCCTACAGAGGGGGCATGCTTGCCTTTCATTGGGGGGGGTAGGCTGACCGCTCCTCACTGTACATAAACGACTTCTCCGTGGAGAGAGATCGGAGCACCAGGTCTCTGGGAGTGTGCGTAACAAATGATCTCTGCTGGTCCCTCAACACAACCTCTTTAGCCATGAAAGGTCAGCAATATCTCCACTTCCTGAGGAGATTGAGGATCTCCCCCCCCCCCCCAACCATTCTAACAATTTTCACAGGAGCGCCATTGAGAGTGTCCAACTGCATCACCGTCTGGTATGGGAATTGCAAGGCATCTGACTGCAAGATCCTACAAAGGATTGTGAGGACTGCTGAGAAGATGAGCGGGATCTCTCTTCCACCTATCTGAAATATTTACCAGGAGTGCTGCGTGGACAGGGCCCTTAGCAATGGCAATAATCCCTCTCATTCATCCAACAATCTCTTTGACCCAATACACTCAGGTAGGAGGTACAGTAGCATTAGGACAAGGACTGTTAGGATGGGAAACGGCTTCATCCCCCCAGATTGTGAGACCCTGCCACCACCCAGGTCTCATCACGTACGTGTGTACTGTTTACTTTTTGATTTGTGTCGTAAAAGCACCTTGTAATGTTCTGATGAAGGATCCTGACCCGAAATATTGACTGTTTATTAATTTCCACAGATGCTGCCTGACCTGCTGAGTTCCTCCAGCATTTTGTTTGTGTGGCATCTTATTATATATTAATTTATTTGTGGTAATATTACCTTTGTGTTGTGTGAGTTAAATATACTGTGTTGTGCACCTTAAGGCTGATTTATACTTGTGCGTACCAGCCTACGCAAGTGGGCTACGCCGTTGTGAGCATTTATACTTGTGTGTTGCTGTGTCTACGTTGCTCTGCAATTCGGGGGCACACCTACCAGTACACGGCTTCATGATCATGGTAGTCTTTCTCGGGGTAAACAAGTTTAAAGCGAGTGTCTTTTTTTGTAAAAGTGAAATGTGCCCTCCATAATTTCGGAGGTCTATAAAGCTTTATGGAAAGCATTGTAGCCAGAGTTCCTTCCCTGCCCTTCAGTTGCCCAATGGGAAGCTATTGCAGCGTAGGAGGAAATGCGATGCTACCAAGCAGACCAAACCCAGCTGTTGTGGTCTGCGTTGCCGCGACGCGTAGTTACATTTTGGGAGAGGTGCGCGTCAGGCTACGGCGTAGGGATCCACGTAGGCACTGCGTAGGGTTCGTGGCTATGCCGTACCTACAGCGTCGATTTGACGCACAAGTATAAATCAGCCTTTAGTCTGGAGGAATGTTGCTTTGTTTTGGCGGTATACATGTGTACAGTAAACTTGAACTTAAAATCAAGCTGTTGTTTTTCACCTGAGGTTGTGTGAGACTCAAACTAGAGGTCATAGGTTAAGGGTGAAAGGTACAATGTTTAAGGGGAACCCAGGAGGGGGAGCTCCTTCATTTGGTAGTGGTACGAGTGTGGAACAAGCTGTCAGCGGAAGTGGTGGATTTAAGTACGTGAGTGGGAGGAGTATGGAAAGCTAAGGTTCAGATGCAGGTCGATGGGACCAGGTAGAATAACAGTTCAGCACTGACCTGATGGGCCAAAGGGCCTCTTTCTGTGCTGTAGTGTTCTATGACTCTAAGAATCATTGCTTGGAAAACGTTGGCTGCCAATTGTACTCGTCTCCTAATGTTTGGTTCCACTAAAGATGTTGGAGTTGATTGTACCAATGCTCCTTATATAGGCATCCGTTAGTCTTGTGAGATCATGGATTTGCGCCTTGGAAGGTTTCCAGGGTGCAGGCCTGGGCAAGGTTGTATGGAAGCCCATGCTGCAAGTCTCCCCTCTCCATGCCACCGATGTTGTCCAAGGGAAGGGCACTAGGACCAATACAGCTTGGCACCAGTGTCGTCGCAGAGCAATGTGTGGTTAAGTGCCTTTCTCAAGGACACAACACGCTGCCTCAGCTGAGGCTCGAACTAGCGACCTTCAGATCACTAGACTGACGCCTTAACCACTTGGCCATGCGCCAACACTCCTTAGTAATCAACAATAAATTATTCTCCATTGAGTCCTTTCATATTGGGAAGCTTTGAGAAACATTGTCAGAGGTAAAGAGCTCAAGATAATTGAAGACTACATTCTCAGTGCTGGTGGGATGGAAGATGCAGACACAAAAGATCAGTCATAGGAAACTGAAGATGGTAGGATGTACTGTAATGCTAAAAGAAATGCACACTCAGTGGCCATTTTATTGGATACCTTCTGTACCTAATAAAGTGGCTACTGAGTGTATGTGGTCATCTGTTGCTGTAGCCCATCCACTTCAAGGTTCAATATGTTTCTTGTGCATTCAGAGATGCACACCAGTGGTTATTTGAGTTACTTTCACCTTCCTGTCAGCTTGACCCAGTCTGGCTATTGTCCCCTGTCCTGTCATTAGCAAGTGTTTTGTCTGCAGAACTGCTGCTCACTGGATTTTTTTCTCACACTATTCTCTAAACTCTAGAGAGTATTGTATGTGAAAATCCCAGGTGATCAGCACCTTCTGAGATATTCAGACCACCCTGTCTGGCATCAGCAGTCATTCCACGGTCAAAGTCACTTGGATCAAATTTCTTCCCCATTTTGATGTTTGGTCTGAACAACAACTGAACCTCTCGACCATGTCTGCGTGCTTTTATGCATTAAGACAAATGAGACAAAAGTCAAACTTTTTGACAGAAATGCACACCACTACATTGGGAGGGAAAAGGGCGCTGCACACCAACACCAAAGCTTCATCCCAACTGTGAAGCCTGGTGGAAGGAGCATCATGGTTTGCAGCTGCTTTGCTGCCTCAGGGACTAGACGGCTTGCAATCATTGAGGGAATAATGAATTCAAAATTGTATCAGGATAGTGTCAGGGTAGTGGTCCATCACCTGAAGCTTAATAGGAGTTGGATGATGCAACAATGATCCAAAACAAAAGAGTTAATCAACACAGAATAGTTTAAAAAGAAGAAAATTTGTGTTTTGGAATGGCCAAGTCAGTGTCCAGACCTATACCAATTGAGATGCTGTAGCATGACCTGAAGAGGGCTGTTCATGTAAGGTATCCCAGAAATATTGATGAACTGAAACAGATTTGTATGGAGGAATGGTCTAAAGTTCCACCTTACTGTTGTGCAAGTCAGATCAGGAGCTACAGGAAGCATTTGGTGGAGGTTATTGCTGCTAAAAGAGGTTCTTAAATTCAAGGGTTCACATACTCAGACTGTGAATGATTAACCGATGTGTTCAATAAAGACATGAAAAGTACAATTGTTTGAGTGTTATTAGTTTAGGCAGATTGTGGTTGTCTATTATTGTGACTTAAATGAAGACCAGACCATATATTACGAATAGTTAATGCAGAAAACCAGGTAATTGCAAAGGGTTTACATACTTTTTCTTGCGACTGTATGCCTTACTGTCTATGGTCTAAATTAAACAGAAACATGGCTTTAAAGCAAGTTGCCTAATTGCGATTGAGAATTCCATTTACCAGGACTTCATTTTTCATAAATTTTTGTTTTTCTTCCTCAGGTGTCCTGGCTGCACACAAGATTATAGCAAGTTCACCGGATCCTGATTTACCCACTGTTGGAGGCCTGAGGGTAGGACTCACTTTGCTCTGTTATCTCTTTGGCAGTCCTTTGGGAACAAAAAAGTTTCGTGGGTTCTGGGGTTGAAGAAGAGCTCATTGAGGCAACCACAGACTCAGCCACTCGTGTGGACACAGTTCTCCAGTAGCTTGGGTGGTTTGTTTTAACAGCGGTTGGCTTCCACTGCATCGATATTTCAGCAGCCTTGGTTGAAATCACTGAGGGCTGAGATTACATCTAGAGTTGGCTCTGGGCCCCGTTGCAGTAACGTAAGAGTTACACTTTTGGCATGATTGAACGAATACAGCCTGCCTGGTGCCACGTCGATACTGTATCCTGCAGCACTGAGATCTAAGTTTAATGTTGAGCCAAAAGGACCAACTATTTTGTTACTAAAAGCTTTGTTGCTGGGCCTACGCACGTTTCCATTTCAAACTATTCCATATTTAACTTGGCTGAATTTTTTTTCCATCTTTAACTTTTCCTAGTTCGTTGACTCAGTTTCTCCCTTTGAGTGAGGCCATCTGTTGGCTGGGGTTGACCTATGGGTGTTGCATCCTACGCAAGCCAGGGCAGTATGACGTGGAGAGCAAGCTATAGCTTATGCAGTAGGCTCCCCCTTTCAACACACAGCTGATGGATCCAAAGGAACAGTTTGGCTCCAGCGGCATTGCAGGAGTTGCCAGTCAGCATTGAACCCAATGTTGGACTACCTTAGGGACTACAGCTAGCGAGCTGGAAACTCCAGCGAGTTGTCCTCGGAGGGCGGTGGGGGGGGTTTCTCCTGAAGCCTTCTCATGAGTGGGTATAGCTGCAAGATAGCGGAGATTTGAGATCAGTTTCCCTCCCAGATGAGCTGCCAACCATGCCTGACGAGCCCCACCTGCCCTGGAACAACTGGTTTTAAGGTGCCAGTAACCTGCCTTTGCCCCTTCTCCTGTTAGTAAAAACATTCTGCTGGGCTTAGTAGCTAAGCCACACGTGAAGGCCAGGAGCTGGATTTGGTTGCCAAGGCTATTTGAGGTGCACACCATTGGGAGCATTTAATAGGTAGTGGGAGCTTATCCCCTCTAACACCCTGGCTATAACAACCTTAGGGAACCTCCCTTTGAGTACTGAATACTTTGAGTATTTTTGGAATTCATATTCTTTTATCTCAAACATTCATGCAACATTGAAACAGGCCCTTTGATCCCACTCGCCTTGCTTCACCATCAAGCGTCTGTTTACACCAGTCCTACACAAAATCTATTTTAATGTCCCCTCTTAGAGTAGGTTAAAAGGTCAGCACAATATCATGGGCTGAAAGGCCTGTACTGTTTTAAAAAAAAATTGTTCTAAAATTTGTTATGTATCCTCTCCTAGTTCAGCTCAGGGTATTTAGATATGTATTCGTAAACAAAGGAGAGGACACGGATGTTCAAGGCCACAAGAAAACACTTTATTAGAATGAGAATAAATGCAAAACAAAAGGGAAATGAAATCTCTGTAGCAGTGTAGAAATCAAAATAATATTTATCATCCTCTGAATGAGCTGATCTGCGGAATGCTGACAGTCACTCTGTCCCCCTCCCTCTGTTGCTCCCCCCGCCCCCGCAAGAACACGAGATCAAGAATGCTTGGAAGTAAGTCCTAGGTTGTGGGAATAGTTTAGTGTTGGGATTGGTGAAGTTGTCCCCTGTGGTTCAAGAGCCTGATGGCTTAGGGGTAATATCTTTTCCTGAACCTGGTGGTGTGGGTCCTGAGGTTCCTGTAGCTCCTTCTTGAGGGCAGCAGAGAGAACAGAGCATGGCCTGGGTGGTGGGGGTCCTTGATAATGGATGCTGCTTTCCTGCGATAGTGCTCCTTGTAGATGTGCTCATTGGTAGGGAGGGCTTTACCTGTGATTGACTGGGCTGTATCCACTACTTTTTGTAGGCTTTTCTGTTCAAGGACATTGGTGTTTCCATACCAGGCTGTGAAGCAACCAGCCAGCACATTCTCCACCACTCACCTAGAGTAGTTTGTCTCAGCTTTAGATGACATGCCACATCTTTTCAAACTTCTAAGAAAGTAGAGGCGCAGCTGTGCTTTCTTTGAAATGGCGCTTGCGTGCTGGACCCAGGACAGTTGGCACAGTATGGACAAGACAAGTGTAGCCCAGAGGTGGAGGTTGGTGCAGTATGGACAAGGACAGATCCTCTGAACTGATAACACAGGACTTTAAAGCTGTTGACCCTCTCTACCTCTGATCCCCCATTGCGAATTGGCTCAGAGACCTCTGGTTTCCTCCTCCTGAAGTCAATAATCAGCTCCTTGGACTTGCTGACATTGAGAGAGAGGTTGTTGTGGCACCACTCAGCCAGATTTTCAGTCTCCCTCCTTATATACTGATTTGGTCACCGTAGTGATGTCAACAAACATAAATATAACATTAGAGCTGTTCTTGGCCTCGTAGTCACAAATATAAAGTGAGTAGAGCAGTGCTTAGTAATTAAGGAAGTCACCAAGCTGGAAAGGGTGCAGGGATCAAAGGACGGTGCCTGACTGAGTGCATTAAGAGCTGGAGAGGTATTGGAGATGGAGGGCTGCAGCCTAGATGATTGAGAGTCTTCAAATACTTTGCACATTTTAAGCCTTTAGAGAATTCCAGAGATTTGCCAACCCATGGGCAAAGAAATTTCTAAACACAAGAGATTCTGCAGATGCTGGAAATGCATTGTAATACACACACATGCTGGAGAAACTCGGCAGACCAGGCAGCATCTATGGAGGGGAATAAACAGTTATAGTTTCGGGTTGAGACCCTTTGTGAAGACTGGAAAGGAAGGGGAAGGAAGCCAGAATAAGAAGGTGGGGAAGGAGTACAGGCTGGCAGGTGATAGGTGAAGGGGAAGGTGGATGGGTTCTGGGGGCGGGGGGGGGGATGAAATGACAAGTTGGAAGGTGATGGGAGGAAGAGGTGGAGGAGGAATCTGATGGGAGAGGAGAGTTGGAGCATTGGAGAAAGGGAAGGAGGAGGAGAACCAGAGGGAGGCAAGAAGAAGAGAAGGGGTAAGAGGAGATACTTTTTTAAAAGAAAGGAAATACTTTTTAAAAAAACACAATGCAAGGGCAGTAGAGTTATAGATGGCCTATCTGCTTCCTAATTAAGGAAGATGCACAGTTACGCTTATTTAAAAGCCAGGCTTTTCAAGACCATAAGACATAGGAGCAGAATTAGGCTATTCGGCCTATCAAGTCTGAGCCATCATTCCATTATGGCTGATTTTTTATCCCTCTGGAGCCTTCTCTCTGTAACCTTGGATGCTTTGACAGATCAAGAGCCTATGAACCTCTGCTTTACATATACTCAACGACATGGCCTCCACAGCTGTCCATGGCAGTAAATTCCACAGGTTCATCACCCTCTGGCGAAAGAAATTCCTCCTCATCTCTGTTCTAAAGGGACGTTCCTCTTTTCTGAGATTGTGCACTCTGGTCCCAGACTCTCCCACTATAGGGAACATCCTCTCCACATCCACTTTATCTGGGCCTTTCAGTATTTTATAGGTTTCAATGAGTTCCCCCCACCCCCCATTCTACTAAACGCCAGTGAGAAAAGGCACAGAGCCATCAAACACTCCTCTTGAGGCTCACTGAACTTACATATTCATGTATATATTGGGCGGAACAGCGGTGTAGCGGTTAACGCAGCTCTTTATGGGGCCAGCGATTGTGATTGGGGTTCAATTCCCACCACAGTCTGCAGAGAGTTCCTATATTTTCCCCGTGATCCACATGGGTTTCCTCCCAGTTTTCCGGTTCCTTCCCACATTGCAAAGATGTACAGGCTCAGGTTTTAAAATTGCGGGCATGCTACGCTGGTGTCGGAAGCATGGTGACACTTGGAGGCTGCCCCCTGCACCACCTTTGGACTGTATTGGTTGTTGGTGCAATCGACACATTTCACTGAATGTTTTAGTGTATATGTAACAAATCAAGCTTTATCTTTATATTGAGAAAGGGAGGCAGATTCTGATTTGCAGCCAACTTTCAAGAATGTTGTCAGGAATGAAAGGGAGGCTCGGAGATATCACTTACATCAACCTACAGTTCTCCTGTACCTTGATTGTGAATGTTTCCTGGATTTAAGCTGAAGGCTGTGTAATTTTCAATTTCCTCGTGTTTGCCTAATTTTCAACTTTTACTAGGTTTCAATAGGTGCATTTAATGTCAGGAATGTGTAGAATATACCCCCTGAAATTCTTTTTCTTCCCAGACACCCACAAAAACAGAGGAGTGCCCTAAAGAATGAATGACAGTTAAAACATTAGAACCCCAAAGCATCCCCCCCACTCCCTCTCCCATGCACAAGCAGCAGCAAGGCAACAACCCTCCCCCAACCCCCACCAGCAAAAAAGCATCAATAAAGACACAGACTTGCAGTACCCCAAGACTACTCATACACCCAGTAATTAGACATGCCACAGGCTCTATCTCTCTCTTCCTAATAAGGGAAAAAGAGGTGTCCCTGTTTCACAGTGAGAGGGGAGACATAACAAACAACTCGCTGATTTACGATGTTAAAAGTCTGTTGTGTCGCTTTTTCCGAGCTCTGCACCCGGAGAGTCAGTACTAAGAAGGGGGCAGCTCTCTGGGTACATGACCCCCAGCAGCTGACCCACTGCTCCAGATGTACTGTGTTCTGTGACACTTCAGTCAGGGGCACCGGCCGAGAATCAGCATGTCCCCGGAGCCATAAAATCCCCAGAACCCTGAAGGCACGCTCGTCTTCTGGATATCAGAAAGCGGCTGGTCGTGAAGCCCTGAGAGCAGGTCCCATTCCCACAAAGAACTGAAGTCAGAGTGTAACTCCAGGTCAGGGTCTTCAAAAGAACCCTTCCACACCCTGAAAAGGGAAAAAAGAGATATCAAAGATAGAAATAAAGCTGTTTCCAAAGATGCAAGCAAAAGAGTTGCCGTTAAGTGTCATCTTGACTTTGCCCCGTCTTCTTTCCAGTGCCATTTCGTAATGGTATAACAGTTCGGGGCATCAGAGTTCAATTCTGGCATCCTCCAAGAAGCTTGCACATTCTTCCTGTGAGCATGGCTCCCACAGTTCAGTTACTGGATTAAATGGACATTGTAAATTGTCCTGTGATTAGGCTAGGGCTAACGGGTAGATTGCTGGGTGGTGCGGTTTGTTGTACTGGAAGGACCTGTTCTGTGCTGTATCTCTAAAATAAAACAGAATTCAATTTATTAAGGAAACAAAAAATAAGGTATAGCCTTCAGTTGTGATATTTGAAAACATTGATTCATGTGTGATAAACCAGACTCAGGTTTATTATCACCAACAACTTCTTGGACTGTTAGCTCCCGGTAAAGCACAGGCCATCGATGACCTCCCGTCTCCAACGTCCAAAACGTCCAAAGTCGATAGTATGGTTGGTGTTCATCAAAGCTTCTGCAATCCATTGCATCCACCGTACAGGGAATTGACCTAGAACTTCACCAGAGTCCTGTTGGCCGCCTTGCCCACTTCCACCTCTCACAATGGGAACGTAGAGTTGGACTTGGAGAGGCTATTATCCCTAATGTATGTTGTGAAATTTGTTGTTTGGCAGCAGCACTACAGTGAAATACATGTAAAAACCACGTGAGTTACAATAAGAAATATTTAATAAGTAGTGAAAAAAGTGTGCAAAATAGTGAAATTTAAAGAAGTATTGAGGTAGTGTTCATGGGATCAATGTCTGTTTAAAAATCAGATGATATAATAGCAATTATATTTTAGGGAAGTGATTTTGATCACAGGCTTTTGCATCTACGCAGTGCACGTTACAGGAGATCTGAAGATCCACTTTACAATGTGAAATGTTCTTTCATATCAGTACTCTTGTTTTTGTTCCAATTTCATTTTGTAGAAACTGGGCGTCAATTTTACCTCAAGCAACAAGGAAGCAGTTCAGAAGAGTGATGTACTGTTTCTGGCTGTTAAGCCACCTATTATCCCTTTTGTGTTGGATGAGATTGCTCCTGACATTGAAGATCGCCACTTGGTTGTGTCGTGTGCTGCTGGGGTCACAATTAGCTCCATCGAGAAGGTTAGGCTCTCTCTTAAAGGGAACTGTTAAATTAATCGTGTTCATGTAGTTACTGAAATGGCAATGTAATTGTGGATCACGATCTGTGATTTTTTTTTTTAGCACTTAAAGAGTTGATGGTTCACAATGAGACCTTTCATCAGGTCTCGTTATCAATGTTGACTATATTCCTCTCCGTAGATGCTGCCTGACCTGCTGAGTTTCTCCAACATTTTATGTGTGCTACTTTGACGTGAAATGTATTGTTTTGTCAAGTCAAGGTTATTGCTATTTACCTATATAACATGTATATAACTAAATAATGTATATAGAAATGAGGTAACATTTCTCTGAACCAGGTATAAAACACAGTAGTACACATAACACATGATCAGTTATGAAGGTACTGCACATAACACACTATAACTTATGAAGGTTGCAATACAGTGCAAGATGTAAAATTACCATAAATTACAAAAATAAATAGTGCAATAAAAGGAATAATGTGGTGGTATTCATGAACTTAAGCCGTTTGTTGTCAGTCCAGCGCATTTGGTGATCTGGCCATTCGTTTACTCAGAGAGATGTTTGATTTTGCAGAAACTGTCTGCTGTGAGCCAGTTTCCCAAAGTGATTCGTCTAATGACCAACACCCCGGTGATAGTGCGAGAGGGCGCCACGGTGTACGCCACAGGAACGCACGCAGAGGTGGAGGATGGGAATGTGCTGGAGCAGCTGATGGCCAGTGTTGGTTTCTGTGTGGAGGTGGAAGAGGACCTGATCGATGCGGTCACTGGCCTCAGCGGCAGTGGCCCTGCCTATGTACGTACAAAGCCTGTTGTGACTTGTCAATATGCTGATAATCATTGAGCGGAAACAGGTACAAGTCCATGGTGGGGGTGCTGGAAAGAGGAATAATGAGATTTGCGGGTCTATAGACCTTCCAGACATCTGAATGTGGAGGGGAATCATTGAGCATGGCTCTTCATGCTCTTGTACCTCTTCTCCAATGGTGGTAATGAGAATGGGGCATGTGTTGGGTGGTGGGTATTGGATCTTGATGCTTTTGCGATCCAAAGATTCTCCGGAAGTCAAGAATGAGCTATAAATTTGTTACTTATGATCATTTTCTTAAGTGATACAAGTGCAAAGGAGAAAAGGGAAGAGGCAAGCTGAGAGACAAAGAAAGACTAAAAAGTAGTGTAGTCTCTTCATATCAGACTAGAGATAACAGAAGTTCCATTGATAAAATCATCCGTGTCATTGTGTTCCATGTTGTATGACGTGGGCGATCATGGTCTTCCACTTGTCTTTAATCTGAAGTTCTTCAATTGTTTGTTTTTTCTATCCATGACCATGATTGTTCTTGGCAAATTTTTCTACAGAAGTGATCTGCCATTGCTGCCTTCTGAGCAGTGTCTGTACAAGGCAGGCAACCCCACCCATTATCAATATCCTTCAGAGATTGCCTGGCAACAGTGGTCGTATAAGAAGGACATGATATGCACCACCTGCCCCCATGGCTTCACGTGAGCCTGATTTGGGGGGGGGGGGGGCTAAACAGGTGCTACACCTCCTTTGGGACAGATGCATTTCCACCCCACTCCCACTGATAGCAGTTAACCAATAAGATAACTAGATTCAAGTAATATGACTCCCCCCCCCCCCACCCCCCACCCCGAAACCAAGAAGTCTCCAGAAAAATATAGATGCAACTGTAACCACTGGAAAGCCAACTGAATAATCACATGTATATTGATGGTTATATACAAATGCAAACAGGCATTTTAGAAATTCAAACTACAAGAAAAATCATAATTCTACAGCCCAATCTGACATGAGGGATGTTGCCTTCTTGAAGGCACCCTCGATGTTGGGGAGGGCTGTGGCCATGGTGTAACTGCAGGTCACTGAAAAGTTGGAGACAGCAATAAGCAATAAGCCTCTTCTCGTTGCCCTGCCACCGTTTCCCCAATGTAAACGTGAGCGTCAGACAAACTGCAGCAGTGCCTCTCGCCCATTGCCACTGTGTTCTCTGTCCCAACAGGTTCCAGGATGGGCACAGCCTTTCCATTGCTTTCAAAATTCTCTGAGAATCAGGATCAGGTTTTCTATCCATGGCATATATCATGAAGTCTGTTGTTTTGCAGCAGCAGTACAGATCTGTACATAAAATGCAAGAGGTTACAACAAGAAAAATAAAATTTGGGTGGTGGGGTGGAGTCACATCTCTATCAAAGGAGGTGTGAGGCACTCTGCTGGCCTGCAGATTCCCCCTTGGGCAAGGTGTAGCATCTGCTTAGACCCCATTTCCCCCCCCCCCCCCCCCCAAGATCAGGGTCACGTGCAGCCAAGGGAGCAGGTGGTGGATGGTCATATGAGCAGCCGGTGCATATCACAAGTTCTGGTTATGTGACCACTGACGCCAGGCAGACAATCTCTGAAGAGTATTGATAATGGCTGGGGTCACCCGTGTGGTAAAGACACTGCCCAGAAGGCAATGGCAAACCACCCCTCTACAGAAAAATTTGCCATGAAACAATCTTGGTCCTGCAAAGACATGATCGCCCATGTCATACGACAGGGCACATAACGAATGAACAAATATATAGAATAAATAAATAATGCAAATAGTGAGGTAGTGCCCACAGAGTGTTCAGAAATCTGATGGTGAGGGGGGAGGAAGCTGTTGCTAAAACGTTGAGTGTGTGTCTTCAGGCTCCTGTTCCTCCTCCCTGATGGTTGTAATGAGAAGAGGGCTGCGTGTTTGCTGTTTCCCTTTGGGCGTAGATAACTGTGTTTCAGTTTAAGCAATCTCTGGGCCTCTACAAGCTTGCTTTATCACCTTCACTTGTCTGAGCCCAGATCAGAAATCCTTCTGCAATTCTCTCCTTCTCTCTGCGCCCCCCCACCCTTCCCATTGTTTTTCACCTGTAATGCCTCTCTATGACTTGCTGTCAAGGTTTGTTTGAGAATAACTCTTGTGAAAGGATTTAGGACAACTGAGTGTCCTAGAGTGCTAATGTGATACTGCGTGCTCCTGTAATGTCTTTGCATTTATTGATTTAGCTGAGTCCTAGATAAAGGGTAGGAAGCTCAAGTGAATCTGCAGAATCCCCAGCTGGGTGGGTATAAATGATAGTAGGAAAAACAATCCCATTGGCAAGATGTGTGCATATTCACAGATGCAGGAGATTCTGCAGCTGCTGTAAATCCAGAGCAACACATTCAAAGACTTGTGGAACTGAGCAAGTCAGGCAGCATCTTTTGAGAGGAATCTTGTGCCTGACCTGTTGAGTTAAGACCATAAGATATAGGAGCAGAATTAGGCCATTTACTCATCGCGTCTGTTCTGCCATTCCATCATGGCTGATCCAAGCTCCAATCTCCTGCCTTCACCCTGTAACCCTTCATGCCCTGACTAATCAAGAATCCATCAATCTCTGTCTTAAATATACCCAATGACTTGGCCTCCACAGCTGCCTGTAGCAATGAGCTCCACAAATATACCGTTCTCTGGCTAAAGAAATTCTCCTCATCTCCGTTCTAAAAGGACATCCCTCTATTTTGAGGCTGTGTCCTCTGAGACGACACTCCCACCATCGGAAACATTCTCTCTGTATCCACTCTATCAAGACCTTTCAACATCAATACGTTTCAATGAGATTTCCACCTTCATTCTTCTGAAATCCAGTGAGTACAGGCCCAGAGCCCTCAAATGCTCCTCATATGATAAGCCTTTCAATCCCGGAATCATTTTTGTGAACCTCTCCAACATCCTTTCTTAGATAAGGAGCACAAAACTGCTCACAAACTCCAAGTGAGGCCTTACCAGTGCCTTATAAAGCCTCAATATTACATCCTTGCCTTGATATTCTCGTCCTCTCAAAATGAATGCTAACATCATGTTTGCCTTCCAGCATTGTCTGTGTGTGTGTATACGCGTGGCATTCTTAGTTGTTTAGCCATTTGCCCAAGCCAAGTGGGTTAATCCTTGTATCTTTATTTCCAGGCTTTCACAGCTATTGATGCCTTGGCAGATGGTGGTGTGAAGATGGGTCTCACTCGTAGATTAGCAGTTCGACTTGGTGCTCAAGCATTGATGGTCAGTAAATCACATTGCACCTTTAATTGGCTTCAAAAGCCGAGGCTAAGGCAGTCAATAAATGAAACTTATCGATCTCACATACTGTAGCTCTTCTATTCAAACCACTTCACTACTGGTCTGGTCTAAACCACTGGACTGGTCAAAGAACACTGAGGCTGTCTACAAGAAGGGTCAGAGCCATCTCTATTTCCTGAGGAGACTGAGGTCCTTTAACATCTGTTGGATGATGCTGAGGATGTTTTATGGGTCTGTGGTGGCCAGTGCGATCATGTTTGCTGTTGTGTGCTGGGGCAGCAGGCTGAGGGTAGCAGACACCAACAGAATCAACAAACTCATTCGTAAGGCCAGTGATGTTGTGGGGATGGAACTGGACTCTCTGACGGTGGTGTCTGAAAGGAGGATGCTGTCCAAGTTGCATGCCATCTTGGACAATGTCTCCCATCCACTACATAATGGACTGGTTGGGCACAGGAGTACATTCAGCCAGAGACTCATTCCACCGAGATGCAACACAGAGCGTCATAGGAAGTCATTCCTGCCTGTGGCCGTCAAACTTTACAACTCCTCCCTTGGAGGGTCAGACACATTGAGCCAATAGGCTGGTCCTAGACTTACTTCCTGGCATAATTTACATATTACTATTTAATTATTTATGGTTTTATATTGATATATTTATACTCTATTCTTGGTTGGGGCAACTGTAACGAAAATCAATTTCCCTCGGGATCAATAAAGTATGACTATGACTATTAAGCAGGTAGACCAAAAGTGATTTCACCCCAGCAAATGAAGTACTTAAAGATTAAGGCGCCACAGTAGCATACTGGTTATTAACCTGAATTCATCAGATTCATGCTCATCTTTATTGCAATACAATTTAGCAGCCTTGGGGAAGTAAAAAGCATGGACAAGCTTCAATAATAAATTTGACAGTAAAAGCAGTCTTCTATCGGCCAAAGTGCTGATCTGCTGTTGATAATGCCACTCATTGTAAAAGTCTTCTTCGAATTCAGTTACTGTTACAATTGCATATTATGCCACAGTAGCGTATCGATTAGTGCGACGCTATTACGGCACTGCGTGGTTCCGGAGTTCGGGGTTCAGTTCCATTCTGTAAGGAATTTCTGTACTCCCTGTGGAATGCATGGGTTTTCCCCAGCTGCTCTGGTTTCCTCCCACAGTCCAAAGACTGTAGATCAATTAGTCATTGTAAATTGTCCTGTGATTAGGTTAGGGTTATAGAGGGGTGTCCCTTTAGAATGGAGATGAGGGGGAATTTCTTTCTTCGCTGGTGAATCTGTGGAATTCGTTGCCACAGGTGGCTGTGGAAGTCAAGTCATTAGGTATACTTAAGGCAGAGGTTGATAGACTCTTGATTAGTCAGGGCATAAAGGAATATGGGGAGAGGGCAGGAGATTAGGGATGAGAGGAAAATTGGATCAGCCATGATGCAATGGCAGAGCAGGCTCAATGGGCCAAATGGCTTAATTCAGCTCCTGTATCTTATGGTGTTAATCAGGTTGTTGGGTTGCTGGGCAGCAATGCTTGAAGGGCCAGGAGGGCCTACTCTGTGTTGTATCGCTAAATAAAATAAATAAACTTGCTGACTGTTCAATCGAATCCACAGCAGCTGACTTTGCAGTTTTTGAATTTGAAATTTCCACTGTGTCGTGAGTTTTCTTGTGAAGTGAGGAATTCATTCTGCCATCTTCTGTTGCCAGGGAGCAGCCAAGATGTTGCTGGAGTCTGAGCAGCATCCTGGGCAGCTGAAAGATAACGTGTGTTCGCCAGGCGGTGCGACCATCCATGCCCTTCACTTAATGGAGAGCGGGGGATTCCGCAGTCTCCTTATCGATGCTGTTGAAGCCTCCTGTATAAGAACAAGGTGTGTGTGTGTGTATTCTGTCTATGGCGTGTGTGTGTGTGTGTGTGTGTGTGTGTATGTATGTATGCTGTCAGTGGCGTGTGAGTGTATTCATTCTGTCAGTGGCATGTGAGTGTATTCTGTCTATGATGTGTGTGTGTGTCAAAAGTCTGCCCGTGTGTTATTCATACATGGATTCATACAGCTTTGTCTGTGTCTGTTTTTACCCTTTAGATAGCACTTAAAACAAGAAGTTAACAAATTAGTGGCGGTAAATGATATTTAAGTTGTGATTGGACTTCGTTTCCAGTTCTTGAACTCTCACGCACCCTGGGTCGGCATGGTATTATAGTGGTTAGCACAACGCTTCATGGCACCAACAATCGGGGTTCAATTCAATTGTTTAGCTTGAGTTGCTAGAATCCTGGCATCTTTTTATCCCTGCCTCTTAATGTTTCTTTATTGAAAGCAAGGAACAGAGTCCAACATCTGCAGTCTCTTGTCTTCCTGCTTATGGGAATTCTACATATCAAACGCCCTGCTCTGATTAATGAAATTACCATGTAAAAGTCCATAACACCATAAGACATGGAAGCAAATTAGGCCATTCAGTCCATCCAGTCTGCACCGCCATTTCATCGTGGCTGATCCTGAACCCCACTCAACTCCATACACCTGCCTTGACATAAGAACATAAGAAATAGGAGCCAGGAGTTGGCCATCTGGCCCATTGAGCCTGCTCCGCCATGCAATAAGATCATGGCTGATCTGGCCGTGGACTGATCTCCACCTATCCACCTTTTCCCCGTAACCGTTAATTCCCCTATCATGCAAAAAGGTTCCCCTGCTATGCAAAAATGGTCTTACCATAACCTTTCATGCCCTGACCAAATCAGGAAACTATCAATTTTCACCCATGGTCTTGGCCTGCACAGCTGTCTGTGACTTAGCATTCCACAGATTCATATTCTCTGGCTAAAAAAAAAATCCTCTTTAACTCCATTCTAAAGGGTTGCCCTTCAATTTTGGGGTGCTACTCTCTAGTTCTGGACACCCCCACTGTTAGAAATATCCTCTCCACATCCACCTTAGCTAGTCCTTTCACCATTCGGTAGGTTTCAATGAGATCCCTCCCCCCACCCCAACCACATTCTTCTAAATTACAGTGAGTACAGGCTCTAAGTCTACAGGAAGTGGTGGATACAACACAACTCGGGCAAAGGCAAAGACCTCCCCATTAATGAGCACATCTATAAGGAATGCTGCCACAAGAAAGCAGCCATCATCCAGGATCCCTACCATCAAGGCCATGCCCTCTACTCAGTACTACCATCGGGCGGGAGGTACAGAAGGTCCCACACCATCAGGTTCAGGAACAGTTACGGCCCTACAACAATCTGGGTCCTGAACTGGCCTGGATAACTTCACTCATCACAACTCTGAACTGATTCTGCCTCACTTTCAAGGAGCCTTTACAACTCAAATTGTATTTTTTTCATGTGTACAATTTGTCTTCTTTTGCACATTGATTGTCAGTCTTCAAAGTTCAAGGTACTACTACTACGTCACCTCAGGCCTAGGGGCCAGCGTCGGGCAAAAAAAAAAAAAATTTTTTTTGCCTTACAAGGTGCAAAACGAAAGACTGTGTGGCGCGCCACTCCTCACACAGACAGTAAGTGGCCGTCGACTCACAAAGAGTTCATCCGCCCTTTGACAGGTTTTGTTTTTAGTCCTGCTGGGTGCCTACACACCTTCTTCCCTGGTTAACCAAAGTGCACCGGGGGGTGTGCCAGTTGAGTCGCTGACAGCCCGACTCGAGACAGGTAGTCCTGGGCTACGTGGTACCAATAGCAAGGCAAGGCCCTGACCTGACCTGATCAAGGTAAATATGTACATACTGTATATGTCACCCTGAGATTTCGTTTCTTGCGGGAAATCACAGTAAGTACAAGAAACACAATAGGTTCAACGAAAGAATGCACCCAACAAGATGGATCACAGCCAATGTGCAAATATAAAAAGAAAGAGAAAACAAAAGAAATAATAATAAATATTGAGAAGTGAGATGAAGAATCATTGAAAGTGAGCCCAATGGTGGGGCGAGTGAAGTTACCTTCTCTGGTTCAAGAACCTGATGGTTGAGGAGCGAACCTGGTGGTGTGAATCCTGAGGCTCCTCTACCTCCTTCCTGATGGCAGCAGCGAGAAGAGAGCATGGCCTGGATTTTAGGTGTCCCTAATGATGAATGCTGCTATTCTGAGACAGCTCTCCGTGTAGATGTGCTCAATGGTGGGCAGGGCTTTACCCCCATCTTGGCAATCCATTTGCAAAAGTTTCATCGCCATACAAGGAGACATCATCATTTGGTGACAAAACATTTGCAAATGGATTGCCAAGATCGGAGAACAGCTCAGCCCAACCATCAACCACCCAAGCTGCACGTTTACGAGTTATTTCCAGGGCTTTACCCATTTTCAATTGGGCTTTATCCACTACCTCTTGTAGGATTTTCTTTACATGGACATTGGTGTCTCCATACCAGCCTGTGATACAACCAGTCAATATCCCCTCCACCGCAAATCTCTGGAAGTTTCTCAAAGTTTAGATGGCGTGCAATATCTACACAACTTACTAAGGAAGTAGAGGAGCTGCGGTGCTTTCTTTGTGCTGGACCCAGAACAGTTCCTCTGAAAAGATCTTTTGTATTTCTTTATTTCCTGTAAATTCCTACAAGAAAATGAATCTCAAGGTAGTATATGTTAACATTCAAGATTCTAGGGTGTTTATTGTCATTCTTCAGTGCAATGAGTGTAAATGAGAACAAAATGATGTTACTCTGGATGTGATGCAGCATTAAAAAACATAAACATAAAGAACACAAATATAAATATGAAAGAAATACTATAAAACACAATGTACAAGTAATTGTTATATACATTGAGGGCATGTTCATAAAGCGACGCGAGGTAATGTGTATGTAGTGGTGGTAGTTCAGTCGTAGTTCAAATTTAATTGTCATTCAACCATACATGAATACCCATGAATGCAGCCGAACAAAGTTACTCTGAGGCCAAGGTGCAAAATACAGTACCAACAGTCACACACAACACAAGGTACATATAGCGCATATAAGCTAGCAGGCACATGCAAGATGTCAGTAAAATACAGTCACACAAAAAAAAATAGTCCAAGACCCTGAGTCCATGAATGTTGCAGCAGTCTGCAATTAAACACAGTGCTTCTGCCGAGCGAACACTGGGGGGCAGCACTGACTCCAGCTTGGGCGCTGCGGCACCCTGCTTCCGCCAGAGTGCACTGATTCCAATGCCTCGCTCCTGGGCGGCTGTAAACAGGCGACGCAGCGGCTTGGGAGCCAGTCCTCGTTACAACCGAGGCTACGCAGCTCCCCCCTGCCATCCGTCTCCCCAGTCCGCCAATAAATCGGCAGATTGGACTTGCATAACAATGTCTGACAGGGTCTTGTGATCACAAGAAAAACAACTAAGTTGGTCACTCACTGTTCAGCTGTACACAGCTTTCGCGCACCGACTCCATCGTGCCTCTCTGATGCAGGCAGTAGCATGAGCCCCAGCAAGTTCAGCTTCTTCCACTTCTCCACGAACGAGCGACTCACTGATAGGGTAGACCTGCAGTACTTTATGATGTCCAGCAGGGTTTTCTGATCATAAAAATGTTTAAAAAAGATGTTTTTAAAAACTACATTAAAAAAAAAGTTGTTGATCCACCTGGTGGGTTGGGAGAAGAAACAGGTTGTGAGACTACTAGTCCTGGCATGGATGCTGCATAACCTATGTGTACTTTGATAATAAATTTTACTTAGAATTTGAAAATTTATACCTGTCTCTGTTTAGGGAGCTCCAGTCTCTTGCAGACCAGGAAACTGTTCCCCCAGCAGCCATTAAGAAGACCACGCTGAACAAGGTGAAACAGAGTGCCTCTAAAGCTGGCATCAGCCTCTTCAACCACAAGTACCCTGGAAACAAGAGTCGTTAAATGCAGGAACTAGCATTTGCAATTGGATGGAAGAAAGAAGAAGAGAATTGCCAAACTACAGATCAATTACATAAAGGAAGGATGTTCCTTTATCACTGTGCTGTATTGCTTCTTAATCTCCAGTATGTTGAAATGGTAATGTGGAGATGAGAATGCATATTTAAGATGCCCTGTTGAAAATGAGGGCTGATTGTGAAGTAACACTGGCTATAGTAGTACATATAGCTTGTTACATCTTTCCTTCCTTGAGTAGAGATGTCATTACATTGCAGAAGAGCAAGAGAATAGTTGGCCAATATGAAGATGTTTGATATGGGAGTTTGCTGAGCTCAAATTGGCTCCAGCATTTTCTCCATTAGAGTATATAAGGTTTTGAATTCTATTACTGTAAATTGTTTTGGCCTTGCAAAAGGCTATTTGATTCCTTTCTTGCTAATATTGCTCCCTTGTTTACACAATGGTTGGCTCCTTTTGTGAATCTTCCCACGCAGACCAGAGAAAAATAACTTCTCTCGCTTTCTGTCCCTCAGTCGGTTTCATCTGGAGACATCTACAGCCCTTTAATCCCATGATTTGAGCCATATAGACATCAACCAGAGACTGACAAATGTTGACCTTGTTAACAAATCCCAGGTTCAAAATCAGGTTTATTATCACCTGAAATGGGTTGTGAAATTTGTCATTTTGTGTCAGCAGTACAGTGCAACACACATAAAAAATTACTATAGGTTACAAAAAGAAATATAGAACTAAATAGTGCAAAAAGAGGGTCATATCAAGGAATGAATTTAGACAAGGTCTGCTAAACCTATGTGGTACTTTATTAAATACATTTCAACTCCTCAACCCTTTATTTTCTTGAAGAACAGCTTTATATTTGCCATTTGCAACTTGCCTTTTTCAAATGTGTTGGCTGTTAGTTGTTAACCTATTTTTTTTTCGAGTGAAAAATACATGTACTCCAGTTTCATGTTTTATCCTGGGACCATGCTTTGTAAATGTAACCATAGAAATTCCTCCATGGTAACTTTGAATGGGGTGACGAGTGCTGGCTTCCCATGTTATCTTTATTTTGTCTAATGAACAGGGCATGTACAATCTTCCAGGAATTTAATACCATTCCAATAGATAGGTGGGCAATTTCTTTGAAAATAAATTAGATGTTTTTCTAATCCAATTATTTACAGGAATAATTTGGGTGGGCTTCTTGATGAAGGGCTGGGTTGAGGAACAATGAAGGCAATATCTAGCCTGTTGGGAAAAGGACATGTTCTTTGATTCTTAACAAAGAGTCGTCTTGAAGGGGATTTAAAACAAAAAGTATGGTTAATGTCTATTATTTGTATAAAGTAGCGTGCACCTTCTTGAAAATTAATATTCTGCTCAATTTTATCTCCCTGGGCTTGAAATTTGTTCCAGCAGGGTTGTTCCAAATTTCATGTGTGATATCAAAGCAGAGGACAATATAGTTCGCGTTTATAGTTTCGGACTGAGGTGAATTTTCTTCCCCACTGACTTGTAAATGTTTACAGAAATTCCCATAACACAGCATTACAGCGTGTTCTATCAAGCTATTTACATAACATTGAATAGATTTGAGAACATGTTTAATGGAGGTAAGGTTCAAGAACCTTTTATTTGATAAAAGAACAATTGAGACAATCCAATATATTAATGGTAATATGACTGTTTGTACTTGAGCTGTAAACCATTGCCTCAGTCAGCTACAAATACTTTCAGGATCATTCATGAAACTCTAATGTTGAGGATGTATTTTTTCCACACTTTGGTCTTGCAGCCAGACCAAGAGAGAATTTTATGAACTACCAGAAGTGATCAATGATTGTGTGTATTAGAAGTTAGCCAAAGTGATTAAATTCTGTACATTTACATCTTGGTGATCAGTTGGAAAATGCTGCAGACTTCCCATAGATACTCTAGAAAAAGTAGAATAAAATTTTAAACATTTGCCAGGACTGTGCCTCCTGGTTTTGTTATGACTAATGGATCATCATCTAAAAGCATGGCCTCTTTTAAGTATTATAGAGTTATGGGCCTATCTGGCAAAATAAAGCCAGCCTACCAAATCACAAGTGAAGAGTTCCTGGTTAAGTTATTGTACTGTTAATCTGTGGAGTTCATTGCCATATATGGCTTTAGAGGCCAAATCATTAGGTATATTTAAAGCGGAGGTTTATAGGTTCTTGATAGTAAGAGCGTCAAAGGTTGCGGGGAGAAGGCAAGAGAATGGAGTTGAAAGGGATAACAAATTTCACCTTCTTACTTCATTTCCCCCCTCCTGCACTCACTGGGCTTCACCTATCATCTTCTAGCTTGTACTCCTTCCCTTCTACCCACCACCTTATTCTGGCTTCTTCCCCCTTCCTTTCCAGTCCTGATGAGTTCTTGGCCCAAAATGTCGACAGCTTATTCCCCTCCATGGATGTTGCCTGACCTGCTGAATTTCTCCAGCATTTTGTGTGTATTGCTCTCGATTTCCATCATCTGCAGAATATCGTGTTGATAACTCTAACATGATGGAATGGCAGAGCATAAATGATGGGCCCAATAGGCTAATTCTGCTCCTGTGTCATATGGTCTTATCATACAAATATTTGTAATATAAGTAGTTCTGGTTGATATTTTTTAATTATCTGAATTTATCTGACAGTTTGGAGAATTGTTTACAATTTTCCAACAGATAAATAATCTTGTGAGGGTGAACTTCCTTTGAGTCAACATCAAGGAATTCACTACTTCATGAAATTTTACCATTTAAATACCAAAATATTTATTCATAGTACTGTATCTGTTACATCAGGGTAGGCCTTGTACATTGAATGGTAGCACCCTGGGGAGTGTAGTGGAACAGGAGGACCTAAGGGTACAGTGAAAGTGGCTTCACAGGTAGACAGTTGGCACACTGGCCTTCATTTATCAAGGCATTGAGCGCAAGTCTGTAATTGAGCAACTCTTAGAGTCACATCGGAACTTTTTAATCAATAAATAACTACCTTTTAATTTTTATTTACTTCTATCTCTACTATCTTTCCAATTTCATGTCCATTTTTAAGACTGCTACCAAGTACATCTGCTCCAGAGATTGGAGCAACTGAATCGGAATTGGACTTATCACTGGTCCTGGACCTTTTGTACTTTGTATTGTCCTTGGGCAATAGGCAAGCAACAAACATGTTGGGAATTACACGTGCAGATGCGTTACGAGAATGGGAATAAATGATCTCGATAGACTGGATGTGGAGAGGATGTTTCCTATAGTGGAGGAGTCTAGGACCAGATTGCAAAGCCTAGAAGGACATTCCTTTAGAACAAAGCTGAGGAGGAATTTCTTTAGCCAGAGGGTGATGAATCTGTGGATTCATTGCCACAGATGGCTGTGGAGTCACTGAGTATATTGAAAGCAGAGACTGATATGTTCTTGATTAGGAAGGGTGCTAAACGATCCAGGGAAAAGGCAGGAGAATGGGGTTGGGAGCGGTAATAAATTAGCCATGATGGAACGACAGAGCGGCCTCGATAGGCTGAAAAGCCTATTTCTGCTCCTAAGCCTTCTGGTAAACCTGTTTACAATTCAGCATGTCGTACACACTATATTGTTACTATGATACAGTGAAAGGAAAGCCAGCATCAAAGCAGTAAATTTTAAGTGCTTTATAGCTCAATATAAAAGTATGTCAGTTAACAATATAATTTGTATCTATGCAGCTTCAATATATATTTAATAAATAAAAGATGTTTTCTAAAATATTGAATACTTATCTGTTCCACACAAAGGCAGAATGCTTAAATCGAGTCACAGAGGATTGCAACACAAAAACGGACCCTTCAGCCCATCTAATCCATGGCAATCTATTCTGCCTAGTTCCCCTCCCATCCACATAGAGATCAGCATATTAAGAAGGTATTTTAGACCTTCACTGTGGGTCTGGAACATCATTCTCCATTTGTGTGTTTTCTTCTAGTTTTAAGGTGACATTTTGTGTTGCAGAGATGATAGGAGCTGGGTCAATTTCCAATGCCCTTAAAGACAGTTGTGAACCATAGTCTAGACCTTATGGGGTATATTGTCTACATCAGGGGTTCCCAACCTTTTTGATGTCATAGAGCAATACCATTCAGCAGGAGTTTGTGGACCCCAGATTGGGGTCCTGCATGGTAGGCTTGTTTGGAAGGTTGGATTGCAAGGGATCTAGGAAGAATTAGCTACTTGAATCCATGATTGGCTTGACAAATAATAAGGTGCATTTATGACGCAAGTTAAAAAGTAAACGGTATAACACTACTGGTGCTTTATACATTATGAGTCCTGGGCAGGGAGTTCAGTAGTCTTATTGCATGGGTGAAAAATCTGTTTTCAATCCTAACAGTTCTTGTCCTAATGCTACAGTACCTCCTGCCTGATGATAGGGAGCCAAACATATTGTTGGATGGATGGTGGGGATCATTGACAATGACAAGGGCCTTGTGTATGCAGTACTCCTGACAAATATCTGATAGGTGGAAGAGAGACCCTGATGATCCTGTCAGCAATCTTCGCAATGCTTTGTAGGGTCTTGTGATCAGATGCCTTGCAATTCCTATACCAGATGGTGACACAGCTGGTCAGGATATTCTCAGTAGCGCTCCTGTAAAAATTGGGTGGAATAGGTGGGAGGGGGGAGTGAATGCCTTGCTCACCTCAATCTCCTCAGGAGGTGGAGATGCTGCTGTGCTTTATTGAGCAAAGAGGTGGTTTTGAGGGACCAAGAGAGACCATCTGTCAATCCCAGAAACTTGATGTTGCTAACTCTCTCCACAGAGCTGCTCATGTGCAGAATGGAATAGCCAGCCTGCACCTTCCTAAAGTCCACAGTCATCTCACTGGTATTGTCCATGTTGAGACTTAAGTTGTGCTTGCACCGCTCTACCAGGTGCACTGCCTCCACTCTGTGCGCCGTCTCGTCACCATTGTTGATGAGGCCAACCACTGTTGTGTTATCAGCAAAGTTGATGATTCGGTTTGAACTGTAACTAGCAGTGCAATCATGCATTAGCAGTGTGAACAGCAGCGGAACGAGCTGCCAGAGAGGTAGGTACAACAATGACATTTCCATTAGAATGTATATCGATAGGAAAGATCGACAGAGATGCAGGTAAATGGGACTAGCTTAAATATGAAAGCCTACAGATGCTAGAGGAACTCAGCAGGTCCTGATCAAGGATCTCAACTTGAAACATTGACTCTTTTTTCCTTTTCATGTATGCAGCTGGCCTTACTGAGTTCCTTCAGCATTTTGTATGGAACAAACTTAGCTGGATATCTTGGTTGGCAAAGGTGGGATAGGTCGAAGGGCTGTTTTCCTGCTGTATTTCTTCATGACTCTACAATGCAATGCTGAGGGTGTGCTGCCATTTCTGATGAGGGGTATTTAACTGGGACCCTGTTATCAGAATCAGATTTATTATCATGTCTCACATGACGAGAAATGTGTTGTTTTGAGACGCAGTACAGCACTTCCAGGTGGGTGTAAAGGATGAGGTGATTTTAAGAAGAATATTGGGAGAGGGGTGTGGGGTGATAATACCCAAGTGTAGTAAACAATATTTATCCTTCAATCTGTGAGTAAGTGTGATCGTGTGGTCATTAATATAGTACTTTGTGGGATCTCGTTCTATGCAAAGTGAGTACTGCATCTCTTGTAATACAACTGGGCATCAAGAGTACTTACCATCAGGTTGGTAGCCTCCAACCTGATGACATGAACATCAATCTCTCTAATTTCCAGCGATTAATCCTACTCCCCGTTCTCTCTTTTTCCATTCTCCATTCTGGCTCCTCCTTCCCTTTCTCCCATGGTCCATTCTGCTATCCTACCAGATTCCCCCCTTCTCCAGCCCTTTAGCTTTTCCATGTTATCATCCAGTTTTTCACTTCATCCCCCTCCCCCTCACCTGGTCTCATCTATCACCTGCCAGTTTGTACTTACCCCTCTTCCCCATCCCCCCAACCTCCAACCTTCTTATTCTGGCCTCTGCCCTGTCCTTTCCGGTCCTGATAAAGGATCTTAACTTTTGCACTATTTATTTTTGCAACCTTTTTTTAATGTATTGCACTGTACTGCTGCTGCAAAACAACAAATTATCAAATTACACTTTGATACTTTAGACATTGAAAATCTACAGAAATTGAAATAAGTAATTAAACAAAAAGTTTAAACATTTAAGAGCCCCTGGTTTTCTGGCCAAAACATCGACTGTACTTTTTCCCATAGATGCTGCCTGGTCTGCTGAGTTCCTCCAGCATTTTGTGTGTGTTGCTCAGATTTCCAGCATCTGCGGATTTTTTTCTTGTTTGTGAGGAATTCAGCAAGTCAGGCAGTACCTATGGAAGGGAATAAACAGTTGCTGTTTTGGGCTGAGACCCTTCAGAAAGAAAAAATGGAGGGGAGAGAGGGGTTATTCTGGTTTCTGCCCCTTACTTTCCACTCAGAATGATCTGATTTCTCCAGCTTCAGAGTACACAGAAACCCCTATAGCATGGGTTCCCAAAATTTCTTATGCCAATGACCCAATGCTATTAAGAAAGGGGTCCATATACCCAATACCATTAAGGAAGGGTCCGTGGACCCTAAGTTAGAAATTCCAGCCCACTGGTAAACTTTACAGTTTTGGAGCATTTGAATTCTTATCAGCTGATAGTTTGGAAAACTTGTGACAAACATTATCTTCTGAACATGTGAAATTCAACCAGAATCCCATCAAATTGGGGGGAATAAAGTTCTTGAGACATTATCAACAAGCATAGCATGTTTTAAAAACAACTTTCTACGCCACTGGAATCAAGTGCTAATCTAGGGATTACTCCATAATTCGTTACTACTGACGCAAGAGTTGAGCTTTTTCTAGAAAACATTCTCATTGTTTGCAAAATATTTGTCGAACACATTCTTGAAGTTTTACTTTCGAAAATTTGATGTGCATCTGAAATGCTGCCTCAGCATTTTGACTGAACGCGAACAAATCCCAGCGCTGCATTTTATACCAATTGCTTATAAATTGTTTTGGCCTGAGCACAAATTTCTTCCATTCCCCAGGTCATGAGGGGGCATTTCAATGTGAATAATATTCATTGCAGGGGCCTTTACTGTAGCTCATTCTGAAGTGTTTATTTGTGAGAAACCTTTAAGTATACTTTACTAACTGTGTTCCTATCGGTGGTACTTATTCACACCTAATCAAAGAGGTGAAGGAAATTAGTAGATAGGAACTGATAGCCATCTAGCCTTTCAAACCTGCACTGCCATTCATTAAGACCATGGCTTAACTTCTCCACTGATTCTGGGCAGCATGCATATGGTTAGCGTAACGCTATTACAGCACCAGTGATCTCGGTTCAATTCCCCCCTGCTGTCTTTGAGAATTGACACTCTCCCAATGACTGTGTGGGGTTCCTCTGTTTCTCCAGTTTCCAGTTTCCTCCCACAGCCCAAAGGCTTACAGGCTAGCCAGTACATGTGAAATTTGGTCCTATGGGTGTAATTGGGCGTTGTGGGCACATGGTGGCAAGTTACCATGCTGTATCTCCAAATAAATGAAATAAATAAATTCAAGACAGAGAGGATTGAACTCTACATGTGTTATCTGTGACAATAAAATAGCTATTGCCACTGTCTGCAGGATGATAACCACATTAGGAGAATGTTAATGTATCATAGGAAGTTGTTAGGTGCAGATGTAGTTTGTAGATATAGATTAGTAAGGAAGAACTGAAATAATATGAACCGTAAAACCACAATCTAATTTGTGATTTGTAATAAGTATCTTACTTCTTATTTGAGTTGCATTCAAACAATACCAATAAACATTCTGGTCTCAAGGAATACCTTCTTCCAAATACATGAGATTCTGCAGATGCTGGAAATCCAAAGCAACACACACAGAATGCTGGAGGAACTCAGCAGGTCAGGCAGCATCCATGGAAATGAACAAACTGTTGACACTTTGGGCTGAGGCCCTTCTTCAGAACTCTTCTTCTTCTCCTCAAGCCCATCACTCCCGCTGGGGCATAGGCCTCTGACAGCAGCTCACCAGGGTCCTCTCTCCTGGGCCAGTCTTTCAAGTTTTCTCCAGGTGTAGCTCATCTTCAAAGATGGGCTACACCTGGCATTTCTGTAGCTCTGGGTTTTTACGGGATGAAGTTGCTAGCCCCATGCCCAACCCCCCTCCTTTCACAGCCAGGCTTGGGGCAGTCAGTGGCAGAATTTTCAAAGATCATACTGAACATTATAATAAGCTATGAATGTAACTAATCTGTGGAGCATCCTGGAATGTTTGACTGAAATCGAAGCTTATCAGGCCAGTGTGTGATTCAGCAGGTTCGTCCTGAGAGGGTCCATGGTGCCAGTAAGCATAAGAACAGAAAACTGCCTTGAGGACTAAGACTATACACGAGGACAAGATACAATAGTGTTTGAGCAGTAATTAATAGTCAGATGGACTAGATAAAGTTCAAAGTAAAATTTGTTATCAGAGTACATACATGTCACCACAACAACCCTGAGATTCTTTTTCTGTGGGCTTACTTATCAAATCTATAGAACAGTAACATCAGGAACTGTTAACTGTAAACAAACTGCAAATGCAGATTTAAATAAATAACAATAGATAATGAGCATGAAATAACATAGAAACATAGAAACATAGAAAATAGGTGCAGGAGTAGGCCATTCGGCCCTTCGAGCCGAATATAACAATATAACAGAGTCCTTAAATGAGTGTAGCCATCCCCTTTTGTTCAAGAGACTGATGGTTGAGGGGTAGGAACTGTTCTTGAACCTGGTGGTGTGAGTCCTGAGGCTCTTGTACCTTCTACCTGATGGCAGCAGCAAGAAAAGAGCATGGCATGGGTGGTGAGGATCTTTGATGATTGTTGCTGCTTTTTTACAGCAACATTTCACGTAGATGTACTCACTGGTTGGGAGGGGTTTACCCATGATGTACTGGACTGAATCCATTTCCTTTTGTAGGATTTTCCACTCAAAGGCATTGGTGTTCCCATACCAGGCCGTAATGCAGCCAGTCAGAATCAGAATCAGGTTTATTATCACTGGCATGTGACGTGAAATTTGTTAACTTATCAGCAGCAGTTCAATGCAATACATAATCTAGCAGAGAGAGAAAAAAATAATAATAAAATAAAACATAATAATTAAACAAGTAAATCAAGTACATATATTGAATAGATTTTAAAAACGTGCAAAAACAGAAATACTGTATATTAAAAAAAGTGAGGTAGTATCCAAAGCAATGTGCATTTAGGAATCCGATGGCAGAGGGGAAGAAGCTGTTCCTGAATCGCTGAGTGTGTGCCTTCAGGCTTCGGTATCTCCTACCTGATGGTAACAGTGAGAAACGGACATGCCCTGAGTGCTGGAGGTCCTGAATAATGGACACTGCCTTTCTGAGACACCGCTCCCTAAAGATGTCTTGGGTACTTTGGAGGCTAGTGCCCAAGATGGAGCTGACTAGATTTACAACCTTCTGCAGCTTCTTTCGGTCCTGTGCAGTAGGGCCCCCCCCCCCATACCATGATGCAGCCTGTCAGAATGCTCTCCACGGTACAACTATAGAAGTTTTTGAGTGTATTTGTTGACATGTCAAATCTCTTCAAACTCCTAATGAAGGATAGCCACTGTCTTGCCTTCTTTATGACTACATCGATATGTTGGTACCAAGGTTAGACCCTCAGAGATCTTGACACTGAGGAACTTGAAGCTGCTCACTCTCTCCACTTCTGATCCCTCTATGAGGATTGATATGTGCTCCTTCGTCTTACCCTTCCTGAAGTCCACAATCAGCTCTTTCGTCTTACTGATGTTGAGTGCCAGGGTGTTGCTGTGGCACCACTCCACTAGTTGGCACATCTCACTCCTGTACAGCCTCTCGTCACCACCTGAGGTTCCACCAACCATGGTTGTATCGTCAGCAAATTTGTAGATGGTATTTGAGCTCTGCCTAGTCAGACAATCATGGGTATACAGAGAGTAGAGCAGTGGGCTCAGCACACACCCCAGTATTGATCGTCAGCGAGGAAGATAGGTTATCACCAATCCGCAGAGATTGTGGCCTTCCGGTTAGGAAGTCAAGGATCCAATTGCAGAGGGAGGTACAGAGGCCTATTTTCTGCAACTTTTCAATCAGGATTGTGGGAACGATGGTATTAAATACTGAGCACACTTTCCACGACACATCTACAGAAGTTTTCAATGACATGGCTAACCTTTGCAAACCCCTGATGAAGTAGAGGCACTGTTGTGCTTTCTTTGCAATAATATATATATGATGGGTCCAGGACAAGTCTCCGAAATAGTGACCACCCAGGAATTTAAAGTTACTGACCCGCTTCACCTCTGATGTTCTGTTGATTACTGCCTTATGGACCTCTGGTCTCCCTCTCCTGAAGTCCACAATCATTTCCTTGGTTTTACTGACATTGAGTGAGAGATTGTTGTCAGCCAAATTTTCATTCTCCCTTCTGTATGTTGATTCATCACCAACTTTGATACGGCCCACAACAGTGGTGTCGTCAGCAAACCTGTGTGTGGTGTTGGAGCTGTGCTTAGCCACACAGCTATAGGTGCAAAGCGAGTAGAGCAGGGGGCTAAGTACACATCCCTGTGGTGCTGGGGGGCCATGGTAGTATTGTAGTTGGTGTGACGCTATTACAGCTCGCAGTGTTCCAGAGTTTAGAGTTCAATTCGGACATTGTCTGTAAGTACTCACTGTGAACCATGTGGGTTTCCTCTCACAGTCCAAATATGTACTGGTTAGTAGGTTAATTGGTCATTGTAGATTGTCCTGTCTTAAATAGGGGGGTTGCTGGGTGGTGCGGCTCATTGGGCTGGAGGGTCCTATTCCACATAAAATACAAGAGGTGAATCTTTTCTTAATAACTTCATGCAGAACTAGAGAAACTTTGTTTTGAATAATCAGAATTGTCTTATGAATTACATGGAAATTGTAGAGCAGTGGCTGGCTATTTATCCTAGATGCCAGTATTTCTGCTTCATATAGGTCCTCTCTACCTGACTGCATTTCATCATTTCAGAATAGTTTCTACGGAGAGAAATGACCCTGGACTGACTGGTAACTTCCATGGTCCATCCCCCCTCCTCACTGCTCAACCCACTGAGTTCTTCCAGCATTTTGTTTGTAGCTCCAGATTCCAGACATCTGCAGTGTCTCCACATATCTGCAGATCTCTACAGCATCTCTCACTCTCTTGTTCATCCAGATTAACCGTGTAGCTAAAAATCTCTGAGACCTGCCTACTTAATCCCCACCGCAGTTTAACAAAGTCCAAAGTAAATTTGTTATCAATATGTGTACAGTATGTGTCACCTTGAGATTCATTTTCTTGCAGGTCTACACAGTAGAGCAAAGAAATACAATAGAATCAATGAAAACGACACAAAAAGTCTCTCAAGCAACCAATGTGCAAGAAGAATACAAACTGTGAATTAAATTAATTAATTAATTAATACTGAGACCATTAATTAATACTGAGATCCTGACCCAAATCTGGGCCATACCCTCCAAATATCTGGACCTGCATCTCGGTTTCTTTGCACTACCTTACTTTCCATTTTTCTATTTTCTATTTATGATTTATAATTTAAATTTTTAATATTTACTATCGATTTGTAATCCAGGGAGCAGGAAGCACAGAATCAAATATTGCTATGATGATTGTACGTTCTAGTATCAATTGTTTGGCGACAATAAAGTATAATTGTAGAGTCCTTTAAAGTGAGTCCATAGGTTGTGTTCAGTGATCATTTCAGTGCTGTAAGTGAGTGAAGTCATCCACTCTGGTTCAGGAGCCTAGGGGTAGAAGGGTAATAACTCTTCCTGAACCTGGTAGTGTGGGACCTAAGGCTCCAGTACCTCCTTCCCAATGGCAGCAGCAAGATGAGAGCGTGGCCTTGATAATGGATGCTGCTTCCACCGAAACCATGAACACTACCTCACTAGTTTTTATTTCTGTTTTTGCATTGCTTTTTTAATTTAACTACTTAATACTATAATTCAGATTTCACGACAGCGGATCACCGCTGGAAGTCTCTGTAATTGGGGAATTGCTACTCTCTTTCTTTCGATGGTGGGGGAAGAGTTTGCCGCTGATTCTCGAATCAGCGAACTCGGGAGAGGAGAGAAGCAACGCGGCCGACTTTTAACATCGTAATCAGCGAGTTTTTGTTTTGTTTTGTTAGTCTCCCCGTTTGGTGCGTGACACCTTTTTGAGAGAAAGGGAGAGGGAGAGAGATATGCCGAGTTGTCGGGTGGGCGATTGTTGTACTGCATGCAGATCATGGTCTTTCCTGGGGGGCTTTGCTATTTCTCGCTCGGTGGGTGGTGGGTGCCTGTAGTCAGTGGAGAAAAGGGAGGGTGAGGGTTGATGTTTGCTGCTGTTTGTACGTGGGTGGGGAGTCTTGGGGTTCTGACGATTCTTTCTGGTACCCTTCTGCTTTAGTGGATGTCTGCAAAGAGCAAGAATTTCAGGTTCTCTGATATTAAATGGAACTATTGATTGGCTATTGACATATGGCGGTGATATTAAACTTGATTCTGATTCTTTTGGCAGTGAGGAGGCTTTGCATGTGATAGAGTGGGATAGAGTCGCATTTTTTTTTCACACCAACAATTTCAGAGGTGGCCGTGCACTTGGACTGAGTCGAGAAACAGCCCCCTCACCCTTTCGAACAACTAACTTACCCAGGCAGAGCGGCAAAGACTCCCCTTTGTGGGCGCCCGCCTCAACCGACCCTGATGACGGAAACAAGACAGGGGCGAGATTGATGTCGGTCTTGGCCAATCAGCCGTCGCGGGCGGGGCCACTGCTCGGCCGAGCGCGAATCGGCGTTGAGAGAAGCCGCTGAGGTGAGGTGAGGTTTGGTTGCATGATGACTCGGTTGCTAAGTGTCCCGGGCCTGAGATGACTCAGGAGGCCTCGGAGTCCGTTTCGTACGGAGTGTGGGCGTCGGTGTTGGGTGCGGGAAGGAGGCTTTGTGGCATTGTATCGTTCCTTTGTGCAGATTATTATTAAGCTTATCTTAAGCCAGAGGCTTTGAAAATTGTTTTGACATATCAGAGAGGCCCCGGGCTGGTTACTTTGAGCTTTCGGCTGTTACATGAAGACTCTGCACAATCTGCAAGGCTGGTAAGATGGGACAAAACCTAACAGTTAGTAAACAACAAAAAAAGTACTATGCATCGACTACATCTTTAACAACCTAATCTTGCTGAAGCTGCTGGGGTCAGGTGGGATCTCTGTCATGCCCGATCGCTCCAACCCAAGTGTGTTTTTAATCAATAAAACGTTCATGGTTAATTCTCTGTAGCGGGAAGGGACTGAATGGTGAAGCATGCTTGTGGATGTTGCCAGCGTTGCCTATGGTAACCCTCGACTCAAGTCAAGAAAATTATGCGTTAGTTCACGTTTGTAAGGTGATTTTGTTTGGGTTGAGTTTTATGTGGATGATCTGTGGAAGTTGAGCTTGCAAAGTATTAATCCTCTTTTGTAAAATGAAACTGTCTTTTTGATACGCATTTACATCGCAAGTTATTTCAAATAATGTTTGTAAGAAACTCTTACATGTAAAATCATATCGATCATACCGTGCAATTGGAATTGGTTTATTATTGTGACATGCGCCGAAGTATGGTGGAAAAACTTGTCTTATTCATACCGACTTGTATGAATAGACGTTTGACTTAATGAGGTAATCTAGGGAAAACAACAGAAAGCATAATGAAGCGCAGCAGTTACAGAGAACTGCAGAATAAAGTGCCGACCTTCAGGGAATGTTAGCTTTTCTTGTTCAATTGCTCTCCTGCTATTATCAGTGTTCAAATTTGTACTTAAGTCACAGATCTGATGGATTGCAGTCAATATAATTCATCTCAGGATAAATTTTTGCTTAACCGAAACACTTGGAATATTCATTAGAATCTGATGCAGGTGAAATAAAATGTGGACTGTTGCTCACTCACCAATATGCTTACTGACAGAACTGCTCTGCAACAGATGCCAAGCATCTGTCATGCACTTGGCCCTGGCACACCTAGAAAACAAGGACACTTGTGTCGGAATGCTGTTTGGGATTTCAGTTCAGCATTGTCCTACAGACCTTGGTAATGAAACCACTAAATACATCACTGTGCAATTGGGTGTTGGACTTCCTAACCAATATACCTCAGATAGTCAGCGCCAATCCTTATTCCCCATCATCCTGAACATGGGTACACCCAAGGCTGTGTGCTAAGCCCACTGCTGCGCACTCTGCTCCCACACAACTGTATGGCCAAACCTCATTGTCAAGTTGCTGATGATATTGGTGGTATGGCTTATCATCAGCAATGATGAGATGGCCTACCGGAAGGAGGTGGAAGAGCTCAAGGCCTTGTGCCAGGAAGATAACCTTTTCGTCAGTGATAAGACAAAGGAGATGGTTATTGACTTTCGGAGAACTCGCGTTCCCCCCCCCCCCCCCACCTCTTATATCAGTGGCACAACAATGGAAACTGTCAGCAGTTTCAAACTTCTGGGAGTGCACATCTTGCACAACCTCTCATGGTCCCAGAACACATCCTACACAGTCAAGGAAACTCACCAACGCCTCTACTTTTTGAGGAAGCTGAAGACAGTTGGATTATACACTTCAACATTCACCTTCTATGATGTACAGTAGAGAGTATCCAAACATACTGCATCACTGCATAGTATGGAAACTGCAGTGCGGCTGACTGGAGGGCTTTGCATGGGTAGTCGAAACTGCCCAATGCATCATCGGCAATAGTCTACCTGCCATCAATGACATGTATACAGAAAGGTGGCAGAAAAAGGCCAATTACATCATGAAGAATTCCACCCACCCTGTCCATGAACTGTTTATCAGTATGTAGCATCTATGTCAGGGCCATCAGACTCAAAAATGGTTACTTTTCACAAGCAGTAAGGCTGATCAACACCGCCACCCACTAATGCCTCACCACACTTCTTCCCCCCCCAACTACTTTATCATTTCCTCTCAAAGTCACCTAGAAAACAAGGACACTTCCAAGCCTATTGTCACTCTATGGACATGCAAGATATATATATCTCCAGGATCACGCATCAAAGTTGCTGGTGAACGCAGCAGGCCAGGCAGCATCTCTAGGAAGAGGTACAGTCGACGTTTCAGGCCAAGACCCTTCGTCAGGACTAACTGAAGGAAGAGTTAGTAAGAATTCTCTTACTATCTCTTCCTTCAGTTAGTCCTGACGAAGGGTCTCGGCCTGAAACGTCGACTGTACCTCTTCCTAGAGATGCTGCCTGTCCTGCTGCGTTCACCAGCAACTTTGATGTGTGTCGCTTAAATCTCCAGCATCTGCAGAATTCCTGTTGTTTGCGTTTTTATATATATATATATATCTTCACTATCTCAAGTAGTCATATTTATTGTTTATATTGTTTATTTATTTTTATCATTGTGTTCTTCATCTGATTTTTTTGTGCTGCATTGAATTCAGAGTAACAGATATGTTGATTTCCTTTACAATTGTGTACTGGAAGTGTCATTAACTAGTCTTGAATCTTGCTGAATGTTTATACCCATCCACCTGTCATGAAGTGAACTTTACTGTGATTCATTACAAGTTGAAGGAAGCTTTAAAAAACCTAATGTGTGTGTTACTGAACTGGAAAGCAAACAACTGTAGATGCTGAAAATCTCAGTGAAAAATAACAGAATATACTGGAATAATTTAGCAGGTCAATTTGCAGCCTTGAAGAGAGAAATCTGATGAAGTGTCCTGTACCAAAACATTAACAGCCTCTCTCTCCACTGTTAGACATAGTGAGTATTTCCGGAATTTTTTAAAAATTCTATTGCAATTTTCTTGAAGGTATTATCCTCAAATAACTACTGAAATAAACTGAATTTATAATTTACATGAAAGCTAATAGCCTTTGAAATTTGCATGAAAATATGTTGCAGGGGTTAGTTAAGTGTCCTAAAGCAGCATCAAACTGGCATACATAACGGTGATGACAGAGGAGGTTCAGAAGAATGATCCTGGGAATAAAATGTATACTGAGCATTTAGTGGCTTTGGGCTTGTACATGTTGGAGTGTAGAAGAATGAAGTGAGTGAATACCATTGAAACCTATCGAATATTGAAAGGCCTAGGTAGAGTGGATGTTTCCTGTAATGGGGGACTCTAGGACCAGAGTCCACAGCTTCAGAATAGAAGGATGTCTATTTAAAACAGATGAAGAGGATTTTTTATAGCCAGAGGGTGGGGGATCTATGGAATTCATTACCATAGGTTTTTGTGGAGGCTAAGTCATTGGGTATATTTAAAGCAGAGGTTGATGGTTCTTGATTAGTAAGGGTGTCAAAGGTTATGGGGAGAAGGCAGGAGAATGGGGTTGAGAGAGATAATAAATTAGCCATGATGGAATGGTGGAGCAGACTTGATGGGGCAAATGGCGTAATTCTGCTCCTATGTCTTATGGTTTATTGCAAGAAAAACTTTACTTAGCATTACATTGGGATGTCCTGAGTTAGACAAAGCAATTTATAAATAAGTCATTTACTTCTTTACAACTTTATTTACTTTTACTTTTTACCTCCTCTTGCCCGGCTTTCCTCTAAGAATGACAAAAGCATTCATGGTATCTAAACCCTTACTTGCTTTGGAAAAACGTAAGTTTATAAAATTTTATATTATTTCAGAAGGATGTGTAGGCATGAGTCCATTGGGATGAGTGGTTGCTGTATTGCCATTAATGGGCTGTCCATTAAATTTTCAGCATTGAGCAAGATATTAACCCCATTGAAATGAAAAACTTTGTTCAATTATCTCAAACAGCCAATACAAAGATCCTTCGCAGGTGGTAATAGCAAAGTTTTAAGCCTGTGACTCAGCAGCTTTTCTTTTGAGACTCTTGATTGGCAGAGGCAACATCTGTAAAGAGACAAGATGACACACTGTGCCCCAAAAGTGGCCAGATTTTAGAAACTAAAAACAAATCAAAAATATCTCAGAAATACAGTATTAAAATAGAGCATGGTGTAAATAAATTTGCTTTTTTAAAAATATAGCAAAGTTAGAATTTTGGATGTTACTGACGAAGGGTCTAAATTAAATCTTTCATATCATTACTGGTGAACTATGATAATGTTCTTGCAAATCACCCTGGGATGTCTTACTGTGTTAAGTGCATGTTATTGTCAAAATTGCAAGCGATTTGGATCCGGCGTCCTACAACCAGGGGTGAGATAAATGATTAATTTGTTTGCTTTGGTGAATCCTGGATCAGTCTCTATAGCCACCTGAGGATTCACCAATAGACAGCCCCTTAGAACATCATACTCGACTTGAGTGATTGCACTACTATTATTTGATAAATCTTAATATTACCAAGCTGCTTTATCCTTCCATGAATACTACTTCCACCTGCATGTACAGTTTGGATTTTCAGTAGAAGTTCTATGCAAACGTTATCTGATGTAGTGATGCAATACTTGTAAGTATACTGGTAATGTTGGCTCACATTTATGTCCCTGAATCATGGAATGGGACTTGAACCTTCACTAAATGTATTTAAGATACAGTTAGATAGGATTTTACATAGTAAGGGAACTAAGAGTTATGGGGAAAAGACAGGTAGATGGAGCTCAGTTTATGGACAGATCAGCTGTGATCTTATTAAATGTCAGGGCAGGCTCGATGGGCCGGTTGGCCTACTCCTGCTCCTATTCTTATGTAACCTGTAATCTAATAACATAGTGACAAGATGTTATAATTGAACCAAGACTGACATATGAACTTTTTCCAAATTTTTTTTCTTGTAGAGCAGTCTTTTTAACTTGCCATGATCTTAAGCAGCTTCCAGCAGGTTTTAGTATGTTCTTTTTTGCTGGAGTTATTGTCTACATTGAACAATGCTTTTAGCATCAAGAAGTTTTGTAGAATGTAATGAGATCCTGGCAAATAAATGTCTAAAAATTAAATTGAATTTCCTTCTGGTTTTCCAAGGAGGCTATTAACTGACTTCATTTTAAGTAGGTTAATAGTCCACTTGGAAATAATGGTAGAGATGTGTTATTTTGTAACCTGTGCATTCGTTTCACAGTATCATACAAACATACAGCCCAACATACCAATGCTGACTGTAATGCCTATCTATGTAATCCCATTTACCAGCAATTAAATTCATATCTCTCTATTCTATTCCTGGCAGAGGAACTGAACAAATATTTTGCATCAGTCTTCACTGAGGAAGACAGCAGGATACCAGACACTCAAGGGTGGCAGGGAAGAGAAGTGTGCGCAGTCACAATTACGACAGAGAAAGTACTCAGGAAACTGAATAGGCTAAAGGTCGATAAATCTCCTGGACCAGATGGAATGCACCCTCGTGTTCTGAAGGAAGTAGCTGTGGAGATTGCGGAGGCATTAGCGATGATCTTTCAAAAGTCAATAGATTCTGGCATCGTACCGGAGGACTGGAAGATTGCAAATGTCACTCCGCTATTTAAGAAGGGGGCAAGGAAACAAAAAGGAAATTATAGGCCTGTTAGCTTGATGTCGGTGGTTGGGAAGTTGTTGGAGTCGATTGTCAAGGATGAGGTACAGAGTACCTGGAGGCATATCACAAGATAGGCAGAACTCAGCATGGATTCCTTAAAGGAAAATCCTGCCTGACAAACCTATTACAATTTTTTGAGGAAATTACCAGTAGGCTAGACAGGGGAGATGTAGTGGATGTTGTATATTTGGATTTTTAGAAGGCCTTTGACAAGGTGCCACACATGAGGCTGCTTAACAAGATAAGAGCCCATGGAATTACAGGAAAGTTACGTACGTGGATAGAGCATTGGCTGATCGGCAGGAAACAGAGAGTGGGAATAAAGGGATCCTATTCTGGTTGGCTGCCGGTTACCAGTGGTGTTCCACAGGGGTCCGTGTTGGGGCCGCTTCTTTTTACATTGTACATCAACGATTTGTATTATGGCTTTGTGGCTAAGTTTGCTGACGATACGAAGATAGGTGGAGGGGCCGGTAGTACTGAGGAAACGGAGAGTCTGCAGAGAGACTTGGATAGATTGGAAGAATGGGCAGAGAAGTGGCAAATGAAGTACAATGTTGGAAAGTGTATGGTTATGCACTTTGGCAGAAAAAATAAACGGGCAGACTATTATTTAAATGGGGAAAGAATTCAAAGTTCTGAGATGCAACGGGACTTGGGAGTCCTTATACAGGATTCCCTTAAAGTTAACCTCCAGGTTGAGTCAGTAGTGAAGAAGGCGAATGCAATGTTGGCATTCATTTCTAGAGGAATAGAGTATAGGAGCAGGGATGTGATGTTGAGGCTCTATAAGGTGCTGGTGAGACTTCACTTGGAGTACTGTGGGCAGTTTTGGTCTCCTTATTTAAGAAAGGATGTGCTGACGTTGGAGAGGGTACAGAGAAGATTCACTAGAATGATTCCAGGAATGAGAGGGTTAATATATGAGGAACGTTTGTCCGCTCTTGGACTGTATTCCTTGGAGTTTAGAAGAATGAAGGGAGACCTCATAGAAACATTTCGAATGTTAAAAGGCATGGACAGAGTGGATGTGGCAAAGTTGTTTCCCATGATAGGGGAGTCCAGTACGAGAGGGCATGACTTCAGGATTGAAGGGCGCCCTTTCAGAACAGAAATGCGAAAAAATTTTTTTAGTCAGAGGGTGGTGAATCTATGGAATTTGTTGCCACAGGCAGCAGTGGAAGCCAAGTCATTGGGTGTCTTTAAGGCAGAGATTGATAGGTATCTGAGTAGCCAGGGCATCAAAGGTTATGGTGAGAAGGCGGGGCAGTGGGACTAAATAGGGTAAGATGGATCAGCTCATGATAAAATGGCGGAGCAGACTCGATGGGCCGAATGGCCTACTTCTGCTCCTTTGTCTTATGGTCTTATGGTCTTTCTAAATAGCAGCCTAAATGTTTTTTTTACTACCTCTCTGGCAGCTCTTCAAAGTATTCATCACTTCCTGTGTGTGGGGAAAAATACTCTTCAGATCTTATTTACAGTTCTCTCCTCTCTTAAACCTATGCCCTTACATTCTAGACTCCCCTGCCCTGAGAAGATGATTCTGACTATTCTAGCTATGCCCCTCGTTAGATTGTTGGAGTTTAGTCCACATGTTTTTGAAGAAGGCAAGACAGATTGAGAAGACCATTTAAAAATTAAGTTTTGGCTTTGTTAATCTAGTGCAAAAACAAAACTGTGTTTAAAGCTTTGCAAATTGTGGCTAGAACTTAACGTACTCATTTCAGAATACTCCTGTTTAGGAATTGTTAGGTTTTAGGAAATAACACAGAAGAAATTTAAATGAATTGTACCAAGAATGAGAGATTTCAATTTGCGCAAAGACTAGATAAGATGAAGTTCTTAAAGTAGAATGTTTAAAAGAGAATCTATTAACTCAATGGTATGAATTTGGCAGAGTAATGAGGTGAATCTGTAGCCCAGTGGCAGCAGGGTTGATGACCCAGAGCATATATAATGATCAGCAAAAGGTTTAAGCTGCCATGTGGAAATGTTTTCTTTTAATACAAAAAATTATCATGGTTGAAAATGCACTTCCTGAAATGATAGTGGAGGAAGATTCAATAATTGTGTGCACATATTCTTGATAGGTTACGCATGCTCTCACATAGCCGCACTTTTTATTCTGTGGACCAGTGATAATGCTATTTTTGATAGTTCCTTCTGTTCACTTTATGCAGTTTGGGGGGGGGGAGTTGTAGCAGGTGGGGGTGGAGGAAGCTAATCCATGTCTCTGTTCAATATGCTTTCTGCCATTTTCCAGATAAAAAACTGTAGTTTTTGGCAACATTTTAATATTTTTTGAATATAGTTCATACAATCTTTGATGCCAGGTACTATTTTGATTCTTTGATAAGAATGTAGAATAAATTCTTATTTTGTTTTCTAAATCAAAGCTACATTTCTCTTTGATGCTTCTAATTTCCTACTTAATCCTTTTGGAACAGTTAAACCCATTGCACTAGTAGGCATTTCAAATAGCTTATTGTATTATATTTGACACAAATAGCAATTTCGTGTGCCGCTGCTGATGTAACAGCCCTCTTTTAGGGATTGCTTTGCTGGAGAATGTTTGTGACCCTAGTGACAGTAAAGAAGACAAATGAACTTTATTCATTGGCTTGGATGAATTGTTTAGGGTGGAATTTAACTAATAACAAAAGATTGCTAATTTAATAACATTGATACCCTTTAGTGGATTATTAACATGAATTCTAAACTTGTCCTCATTTCTCACTTTGTCTACCATAAAGCTGTTAAGTCTGTATGCTTGGGACTTTGGTGCTAAATTAGCATATTTACCAAATATTTGTTATTTGTATCAATATCCCAGTTCACTTTTCTTTGTATATTACATAGCAGAGTAGTAAATTAACCAGTGAGCCATGTAAATTTAAAGCCAGCTCAGGAAACAAGACCCTGGTTAGTTTCATGGAAGGGCAGGAAACAAGTGAGTGATGTTCATTAGAGTGCCAGTAAAGAAATGTTGCCAAGCCATCACAATTTTGGAATAGTTTGCTAGCGGATTATTGGGATTCTGCTTTACTTTTGGATTTAAGGACCATCGTTTTTGAACCCACACTATAGCCACCTAACAGTGATCCTCAAAATTGCCTAAAATAACAATACCTTTGTTTTAAGTATGCTGACTGGCCTGAGGTAGCCCAAATTAGTTGGGCCTGAAAGGGTCATTGAAAAGGCTTTTTATATGAAGAATACCAAAACATGGAGTAAAGTTCTCTAATAAAGAGTTGAAAATTGAATTGTTCTGCAGTATATTTAAGCAACAGCTGCAGAAATTTTAAGATGCCTTCAGATTTCTAGTCAAAGTTTGTGGTGTTTCAAGAACCTTTGTTAGGGCCGTTTTAAGCAGAAAAGAATGAGTGAAATTTTCTGAAGTAAAAACACGAACAATGGTAAGTGTTTTGACTTCTGTCATAAATTTTGACTTGGATTACCTTGTATTTGATATTGTTGACTTATTATTCATGAATTTGGCAAGCCTTCAGATGTTTCCTGGTGCCTGATACAGCACTTAAGGAGCTGAAGGCTCCTTAAATTGTGGTTGATCGTTTGCTCTACGTCCTTTCACCATATCGCTTGTTCCTGCAGTATGCAGACATCTCAGTCATAGAGTCATACAGCTCGGGCTTTTTGGCTCACTTATCACTACAGATCAAGTTCAGGTTTAATTATCATTCAGCCATACGTGAATACAGCCAAACGAAACAGCTTTCCTCTGGGGTCAAGATTCCTGTGTGGGTGCCATGGTAACGTAGTGGCTAACACAATGCTACTACAGCTCGGGATGTCTGGAGTTAAAGTTCTCTAAGGAGTCTCTGTACTTCCTCCCAGTGGAACGCATGGGTTTTCCTTGGGTGCTCTGGTTTCCTTCCACAGTCCAAAGCCGTACCGGGTAGGTTAATTGGTCATTGTAAATTGTCCCATGATGAGGTTGTGGGTTTGCTCAAAGGACTGGAAGGGCTGTATTGCGCAATAAATAAACACAGTACCTATAGTCATACACAGCACGGCACACATAGCACATAAATGATAGCAGTAAACAGTAGTCACACAAAAAAAAATATATAGCCCAAGTTCCTGAGTGAGATGTTCTGTTAATTGACGGTGCATAGGTGTTGTTGGCAAGAAGAAGCAGTTCTCAGCAGCCCACAGATGATCATACTGTATACCAGCACTCAATCCAGCTTGTCTTCCTCTGAGTGAACACTGGAGGGCAGCATTGATAGGAGGGGGCCATCCCCCAACCCAGCATGGACACTGTGCCACACCGCCTCTGTCATCTCTCCTTCTGGACTGCTGCAACAGGCAAGCCCACGGCATGAGGACCCGTCCTTAGTACAACCAAAGCTGTGCAGCTCCCCCACTGGGGGTCTCGTCAGTAAACCAGAGAACTGGGTTTGCACTATTTTACATTATCAATGTCTAGCAAGGTTTTGCTATTACAAGAAAAACATCCAGGCCAATCCCTCGCTGTTAGACTGCACACAGCCTTTGAGCACAGACTCCAATGCCTCTCTGGAGCAGGCATCAACACAATCCACTCCAAGTCTAGCTCCTGTACTATCGAGCATCTCACTGATGGGGTAGACCTGCAGGACCTGAAGCTCTTAATGTTCAGCAGTATGTTACGATTGTAAAAAAATGTTTTAAAAAGGACAAAAGGACCTTTGGTTGGTCCTGGAGAGGCTGCTGTATCTGAGCACACCACCGTCTTACTGGATCAAGTGCCGATCTGTGCTGATCCTATTTACCAACACATAAACACAGGAGATTCTGCAGATACGGGAAATCCAAAATGCTGGAAGAACGCAACAGGTCAGGCAGCATCTATGGAGAGGAATAAACAATTACTATTTTGGAATGAGATCCTTTATCAGGAGTCTTAATTTATTAAACTTTTTTGTGGAGCTATGATTAAAGTGGAAAGATGCAACAAGCCATTTTAGATAATGACACGTTAATTAGTAATCTCAGATTAGGGAATCCATTAAGGAAAAACTGAATGCAACATGATAGAATTGAGTACGAGCATAACACCTTTCCGATGGAAACATGAGTCCTGAGAAAACTAATTGTATGTGCATGGAAAGAATTTCCAAGGTACTTTGATACATTAGTGAATAAACTTCATATAGACCTACACTTGGTCCATAGCCTTCTATGCATTAGTAGTTGAAGCACTCTTCTTGAAATGTTTTCAATGTTGTGAGAGTCACTGCTTTAATTACCCACTTAAGCAGTGCTTTCCTGCTTCCAACTACCAGCTGGATAAACAAAATGTACTTTAGATAGCCTGTAACCCTCTTTGCCTATCACTCTAAATCTATGCCTACTTTTAGATATCTCTGCTATGCAGAAAATTTCTCTACTGTCTAACTCATGACTTTGTACTTTTTCACCAGGTCGCTCCTTGTCCTCCCCCCACCCTTCTCCATTTCAAAGAAACCAAATCCAATCCCTCTTGTATCTTCCCATAACTGAAATGCTCCATCCCATGCAGCATCGTGATGAATCTCCTCCGTATCCTCGCTAAGTGAATTTTGTCCTTCCTGCAATGTGGTTACCAGAAATGTACACTATTCCAGCTATGGCCTAATAGTTGTTTTTATCAAGTTGTCCCATAAATTCTCTTGTATTCTACCCCTTGTTGAATGTAGGTCTATCCTTATTCAGTCTCTCCTTTTGGGACAATGCTTATCCCACCTGCCAACCAAATGTATTTATACTCCATTTCTGACTTGCAGTTGAATTGGTCCTTTGACGATTGGGCTATAGTTTGGACAATCTGCATGACATAATTAATAATGAGTTGCTGTATCACTTGCTCCCCAAGTTGTGAGTTTTGTTGGACTCATCTCTCAGGTGCCTGCAGGTGCCTTTATCATTGAGGTGGCTAGTCCAAGAATGACTTGTCTTTGTAAATCATTATTTCTTGGAGCTTCCGGTCAATCTAATAAAAACGGTCCTGAAATTTTCAGATGGGGAAGAAGAGTGGCTGTGCATAGATGATAATTAGATTACCTTTGTTTTCACATGTATATTGAAACATACAAGAAATTAATTGTTTTGCACCAACTACCCACACAGTCCAAAATGTGCCTGGGGCAGTCCACAAGTGTTGCTATGCTTCCGGTGCCAAAGTACCATGACTAGAACTCTCTAACTCTAACCCGTCATCTTTGGGATGTGGGAGGTATCTGGAACAGCTGCAGGAAACCCTTGCAATCATGGGGAGAATGTACAAGCTTCTTGCCTACCGTGGTGGGAATTGAACCCTGATCAGTGATCGCTGGCTCTAGAGCATTTGTGTTAACTACCAATATCGAAAAGCCTTTTGATCTTGGTTTTGATTGAAGTTGATGATTGATCTCAATGGCCTTCTGGGATGGAAAATTATCCCGCATTTTGAGTGAGAGCGTACAATTTTTAAATAATTTCAAATAATAAATCACTTTTTATTCCCTTAGCGTCATTTTAACTGATAGGTTTTCTGCTGTGAATGATTTAATAAGTTATATTTTCCCGGAAGTTTGCCTTAAACCAGCATTATAAATTAAAGACAAGTAAAAGGAAAGTAATACTCATCTATTTTCTGCCATGTTACATCAGTCCTCAACATCTTGTTATTTGGGCAGCACTTTCTATTCTGCTCTATACTCACAGCTCCTGTTGCCAACTGCTCTTGCATCTCAATAGATAGAACATTACAGCACAATACAGGTCCTTTGGCCTATGATGTTGTGCAGCCTTTTTAACCTACTGTAATATCAATCTAATTGTCTCCTGCTTAACCTTCCATATTTCTGTCATCCATGTGCCTAAGCAAGAGTTTTTTGAAATGCCCCTAACACCACCCCTCGCAGGATGTGCTATGCATCCACCATTCCTTGTATAAAGAACTTGCCTCTAAGATCTCCCCTGTAATTTTCTCCAATCACCTTAAAATTACACCCCCTTGTATTAGCCATTTTTGACCTGTGGGGGGAAAAAATCTCTGGCTATGCACTCTGTCTATGCCTCTTATAATTTTGTACCCATTTATCAAGTCACCTCTCATCCTCCTTTGCTCTAAAGTGAAAACCCTTAGCTCACTCAACCTTTCTTCATAATACCAGATTGTTAAGTGCAGACCTTTTTATCAACCTCGAGAGTTTACATGCATCATTGCTGTCGCAGTTTATGTTCCACTGGATGCTAACGCTAAAGTAGCCATGAAGGACCTCAGTGCCGCTATTAGCAAGCTGCAGACCGTGCTTCCAAGATTGTACCAAAATGTATCATGCACCATGAGGGGTAATAAAACCTTAGATCGTGTCTACACAAATGTGGCTGATGCTTACAAAGCCACTACCCTCCCCCACCTGGGACAGTCCAACCGTCTTTCACTGTTTCTGCTTCCCAAGTATAGCCTGGTCATTAAACGTGTGAAACCATAATGAAGACTATTAAGATCTGGCTGGAGGGTGCTGACTCTGCTCTTCAGCACCAATTCCAGCACACAGACTGGAGCGCGTTTGCTGCCCATGCCACCACAGACCCTCAGGTTAACATTGATTTATATACCAACTCTCTCCTTGAGCACATCAACAAGTGTGTAGATAGAGTGACATCACAAAAACAAATAAAAGTTTTCCGCAATCAGAAACCATGGACGAACAGAGAAGTTCACCTCCTGCTCAAAGCCAGAGATTCAGCCTTCAGGTCTGGAGACCAGGAGGCTGACAGCTCAGCCAGGGCCAACCTGAGGAGGGGAATCTCCCAGGCTAAACACATACACAAACAGAGAATCGAGGAGCATTTCAACTCCTCGGACCCCCGGCACATGTGGCACAGCATACAGGTCATTACAGACTTCAAACCACCTAGCACCGTGCCCCCTTCCAGCTCTGCTTCCCTCCCTGATGAGCTCAATTACTTCTATGTTCGCTTTGACTGAGAGAACAAGGAGGTCACCCTCAAAGCGGATCTTCCACCTGGTGAACTGCCTCTCTCACTTTCTACCTCCGATGTTTGCGCTACTCTGAGGGTGAATGTACGGAAGGCAGCTGGTCTGGATGGAATATGTGGCCGTGTGCTCAGAGTCTGTGCAGGGCAGTTGAATGGGGTCTTTATGGACATTTTTAATCTGTTCCTGGCCCAGGCAGTTGTTCCCACAAGCTTCAAGATCACCACCATCGTGCCAGTGCCGAAGCATTCCACTGCCACAGGCCTGAATGACTTCTGTCCAGTTGCAGTCACCCCCATCATTGCAAAGTATTTTGAGAGACTGGTTCTATCACATCTGAAATCCTGTCTGCCCACTACCCTGGACCCTCATCAATTTGCCTATCGCACCAACAGGTCAACAGAGGACACCATCTCCACGGCACTTCACTCTGCCCTGACCCACCTGGACAGCCCCAACTCTTACGTCAGAATGCTGTTCATTGACTTTAGTTCGGCATTCAATAATGTGATCCCTTCCAAGCTGATCTCCAAACTTCGCCAGCTCGGTATCAGCTCATTCCTCTGCAATTGGACCTTGGACTTTCCGACTAACAGATCCTAATCAGTTAAGTTAGACAACCTCTCCTCCTCCACTCTCACCCTGAACACAAGCGTGCCTGAAGGCTGTGTGCTGAGCCCTCTTCTGTACTCCCTTTTCACCTATGACTGCGTTCCTGTACATGGTTCTAACTCCATAATCAAGTTCGCAGACGACACCACGGTGGTTGGCCTGATCAGAGGGGATGATGAGACAGCCTACAGGGACGAGGTCCAGCACCTGGCCGCGTGGCGTGCCGACAACAACCTGGCCCATAACACCCAGAAGACCAAGGAGATCATTGTGGACTTCAGGCATGCTAGGAGCCACACTCATGTCCCCATCTACATCAACAGAGCTGTAGTGGAGCGTGTGTCAAGCTTCAGATTCCTTGGTGCCCACATTTCCGAGGATCTCACCTGGTCCCTGAACTCCATCCTGATCAGAAAGGTGCAACAGTGCCTTTATTTCCTGCGGAGCATCAAGAAACTTACCTCTGTCCCAGGATACTGACAGACTTTTACCGCTGTACCATTGAGAGCATACTCACCAACTGCATCTCAGTGTTGTATGGCAATTGTCCTGTATCGGACTGCAAAGCACTCCAGCGTGTGGTGAAAACTGCCCAGCGGATTATTGGCACCCAATTGCCCACCATTGAGAACATCTACCATAAACGCTGCCTGGGCAGGGCGAAAAGTATTATCAAGGATGCATCTCATCCTAACCATGGACTTTTTACTCTCCTCCCATCCGGTAGGCGCTACAGGATCCTCCACTCCCGCACCAGCAGGCACAGGAAGAGCTTCTTCCCTGAGGCTGTGACCCTGCTGAACCTCACACCACAGCGCTAAGCAGTATTGCACCCATTTTGTACTGTCTCAGTACTTTTATATTTGTGTACTGTACCACTTTTTATTCGCAGTTATTTTGTAAATAACAGTATACTTTGCATTTTGGGTTAGATGCTAACTGCATTTCATTGGCTTTGTATCTGTACTCGACACAATGACAATAAAGTTGAACCTAATCTAATCTCAAATCCAGGCAGCATCGTGGTAAATCTCTGCACCCTCTCTGGAGCTTCCACATCCTTCCTATTATAATGAAGCGACCAGAACTGAACCCTACGTTCCAAGTGTGGTCTGACCAGGGTTTCATAGAGCTGCAACATTACCTCTTGAGAAGAGACTACCTTTTGTCTTCCATCAGCCTTTAACCCTGCTTTGCATTCTCTGTTTTATATGTTTCCAGTTCATCCTGGGATCCCTTTTCTCAAAGAGGATTAAGGACCAATTTATTTGCTATATTTATTTACATAAGTTAGGAATTTGCTGTGGTGTGCTGGTCAGGGTGCAACATGCAACAGGAAACAACATTCAATAATGATAAAGAGATATAAAAGTAAATTTAGAGGTTAAAGAATGGATATGGGGTAAAATGTGCATAAATACATAAATACCAGCATGTATTTGCAATGTAAGCAGCATTATGAAAAGTGCAGCATTTTATCCCACTCTGTACAATAATGTGCTTTCATTTTTTATAACTAGTTGCATAGATTTGATTCTTTGCTTTTTCATCAAAGAAATTTTTATTATTTATTTCTCTGGTATCACTAGTTAACGCGTCAAGGAATGCTCTCTGGTGATTCAGCAAAAGTCGACCCTTAATATATTCTCCTTTTAATACAACAAATGTGCTTCAAAGTCCCTTTTTATTTGATTATTTCTCAAACACGAGGGAGCTGTTTTAGAAAACCTTAACTGGGGAGGGGAAAACAGAAGAGGAGCCATTTGAGAAAGAAATCTAGTGCGCAGGATGGAAAGGACAGTACATTTGATGTTGGCTTGGATATCTGTAGCATTGATTGAAATCGACATTGATTGCCTTAACCAAATTAACATTCATACGGGCAATGATTTTGACAGTGTAGCTCTTCTTCGGCCTGGTTAATGGTAAACTTTTAAGAGTGAAACAGCTACAAACCCCATTTCCAGAAAAGTTGGGATATTTTCCAAAATGCAATGAAAACAAAAATCTGTGATATGTTAATTCACATGAACCTTTATTTAACTGACAAAAGTACAAAGAAAAGATTTTCAATAGGTTTACTGACCAACTTAATTGTATTTTGTAATCATACACAAATTTAGAATTTTATGGCTGCAACACACCCAACAAAAGTTGGGACAGGGGCATGTTTACCATTGTGTTACATCACCTTTCCTTTTAATAACACATTTTAATCATTTTGGAACTGAGGATACTAATTGTAGTAGATTTGTAATTGGAAATTTTGTCCATTCTTGCTTGATATAAGACTTCAGCTGCTCAACAGTCCGTGATCTCCTCTTCATGATGCGCCATACATTTTCAATAGGAGATAGATCTGGACTGGCAGCAAGCCAGTCAAGCACGTGCACTCTGTGTCTACAATGCCACGCTGTTGTAGCCCGTGCAGAATGTGGTCTGGCATTGTCCTGCTGAAATAAGCACGGACGTCCTGGGAAGAGACATCGCCTTGATGGCAACATATGTCTCTCTCAAATTCTAATATACGCCTCAGTCAATGGTACCTTCACATACATGCAACTCACCCATGCCATGGGCACTGACGCACTCCCATACCATCACAGATGCTGGCTTTTGCACCTTTCGCTGATAATCTGGATGGTCGTTTTCATCTTTGGCACGGAGAACTTGATGCCAGTTTTTTCCGAAAACTAGCTGAAACGTGGACTCATCTGACCACAGCACACGGTTCCATAGTCTTTCAGTCCATCTGGGATGAGCTCGGGCCCAGAGAACTTGCCGGCGTTTCTGCATAGAGTTGATGTATGGCTTCCTCCTTGTGTAATACAGTTTCAAGTTGCATTTCTGGATGCAGTGACGGACTGTTGAGTGACGATGGTTTTCCGAAGTACTCCCGAGCCCAGATGGCTATAATTGCCACAGTAGCATGAGAGCTCGAAGATCACGCGCATTCAACAGTGGTTTCCGACCTTGCCCTTTAGGCAGTGAGATGTCTCTGAATCCTCTGAATCTTTTCACAATATTATATACTGTAGATGCTGAAAGACCTAAATTCTCTGCAATCTTGCGTTAAGAAATGTTCCTTTTGAACTGACTAACAATTCTCTCACGAATTTTGGCACAGAGGGGTGAGCCACAACCCATCCTTGCTTGCAAAGACTAAGCCTTTGATGGACGTTACTTTTATACCCTGTCATGATACCTCACCTGCTACCAATTAGCCTGCTTAATGTGGAGTCTTCCAAACCGGTGTTACTTGAATATTCTGTGCACTTTTCAATCTTATTTTAACTCTGTCCCAACTTTTGTTGAGTGTGTTGGAGCCATCAAATTCTAAATCTGTGTATGTTTACAAAATCTTTTCTTTGTACTTTTGTCAGTTAACTAAAGGTTCACGTGAATTAACATATCACAGATTTTTGTTTTTATTGCATTTTGGAAAATATCCCAACTTTTCTGGAAATGGGGTTTGTACTCCAGGATAGTATCACATGAGGCAAGCCTTATCTCCAAGCTAATTTGTTTACAGCAAGTGGTGTCAAGGTTTCATGCATTGTCCATCTTGTTAACTGATTTCAGCTAGTGATGTTAAAATGTTAATCCTACTCCTAACAGCTTTCTTTTGTACACACTGTAACCAATTGCTCACTCAGGGTCAAAGCAGATATTTTGATGGTTTTATTTGATGAAACATTAATTGACTGTAGGACTAATTGCCTTGCTTTTTGAAAGAGATAACAGATATTTGGTGGGATTAAAGCAACACACATAAAAGTTGCTGGTGAACGCAGCAGGCCAGGCAGCATCTCTGGGAAGAGGTGCAGTCGACGTTTCAGGCCGAGACCCTTCGTCAGACTTGAATTTCCAGCATCTGCAGAATTCCTGTTGTTTGGTGGGATTAATGCAGCTTTTGTACGGTACTATTTTATCTAAAAATTGGCAGAGCTTGAGATTGCAAGTGTTAACTTGTTTGTTATGAAACCCACAGAAAGGTTTAATTATTTTAAAATAGTAAACTATTATATTCAGAAAGCAAATGTTTATATCTTATTTTCTTATTTTATTCCAGGTTGCTTTCTCATATGTGTTCATTATGAATTCTTCTCGAAGCAGTTCTTCATTCCTATGTGATGGATTTGATCTCAGTTTGACCGGTTCTCAATTATCTATAACCAAACGCCCCAGCAGTGCTTCACCTGCTAAACAGCTAGCGCGGTCCACCTCTGTCAGCTCTGAAAACAAGTCCAAAGCAAACCTTTTGGTAAATGTATATGGAATTTGTAATGTAGCTTTGAGGTTAGCATAATGCTTTACAGCACCAGTGACCTGGGTTCATTTCCCGCTGCAGTTTGTAAGGAGTTTGTATATTCTCCCTGTGACTGCATATGTTTCTTCTTGGTGCTCTGGCTTCCTCTCACATCCCAAAGACACTTGGGTTAGTAAGTTAATTGGTCACGATTATAATTAGGTGGCACATGTTCATTGAATTGTAAGGGCCTACTGTTGTGTTGTATCTCAAAATAAAAATAACATAAGTTTCTCAGAACTGAATAAAGTTTAAACACTGAGGCATGAATATGATGATTTGTGCTCAGGTAACCCAGTGAGCACATAACTCCTGTTCCCTCATTTGCTCAGCTTGTGTACTTTCTAGTGGATACATTCCAGAGCATTTAGAAACATGAACTCCTGAAGGATTGTTCCCAGCCTTTGGCATGCACACACATTCAGGGAGTGTCATTTATTTTCAGTCAGTCAAACTTAAAGACACTTTTAGCTGTTCTGTCATAGAAAGACTGCCCAACCAGGGTGTTAAACCAGAGTGCAGAAGATACAAGCTGTGCAAATACAAAAAGAAATAATAATAAATACATGAGTAAGTGTTAAATATCGAGAATGTGACATGACGAGTGCCTGACAGTGAGTCAGTTGGTTGTGGAAACAGCTCATTGATGGGGAAAGTGAAGTTGAGTGAATTTATCACATCTAATTCAAGAGACTGATGGTTGAGGGGGAGTTAGACTATAAAATATACGAGCAGAATTAGGCCTTTTCCCTGTATCCCTTCATGCCCTGACTAATCAAGATTCTGTCAACCTCTGCCTTAAATATACCCATTGATTTGCCATCCACAGTTGCCTGTGGCAACAGATTCTGCAAGTTCACCACTCTGACTAAAGAAATTCCTCCTCTTCTGCATTCTAAGAGGACACCCCTCAAGTCTGAGGCTATGTCCTCTGGTCTTAGACTCCCCCACCATAGGAAACATCCTCTCCTACATCCACTCTGTTGAAACCTTTCAACATTTGATAGGTTTCAGTGATCTCATTCTTCTGATTTCCAGTGACCACAGGCCCAGAGACACTCTTCATATGATACGCCTTTCAATCCCAGAATCATTTTCGTGAAGCTCCTTTGAACCCTCTCTGGTTTCATCACATCTTTTCTAAGATTAGGAGCCCAAAACTGCTCACAATACTCTGTGAGGCCTCACCAGTGTTATATTAATTCTGAACATTACATCCATGCTTTTTTATTCTAGTCCTCTTGAAATGAATGCTAACACCCCTTTTGCCTCCCTCACCACTGATTCAGCCTGCAAATTAACCTTTAGGGAATTCTACAAAAGGACTCCCAAATCCCTTTCATCTCAGATTTTTAAATTTTCTCTCCAATTAGAAAATAGTCTACCCTTTTTATTAATTCTACCAAGGTGCATGACTATATACTTCTTGGCACTGTATTCCATCTGCCATTTCCTTGCCCATTCTCCTAATCTGTCTAAGTCCTTCTGTAGCCCCTCTACTTCCTCAAAACTACCTGCCCCTCCACCCATCTGCATATCATCCACAAACTTTGCCACAAAGCCATCAATTCTGTCATCCAAGTCATTGACATATAATGTAAAAAGAAACGGTCCCAACACTGACCCCTGTGGAATACCATTTGTCAATGGCAGTCAGCCAGAGAAGCTCCCCTTATTCCAACACTTTGCTTCCTGGCAATCAGCTACTGTTTTATCTATGCTAGTATCTTTCCTGTAATATCATGGGCTCTTACTTGCTAAGCAGCCTCAAGTGTGGCACCGTGTCAAAGGCCTTTAGAAGATTCAAGTACACAACATCAACTGATTCTCCTTTGTCAGGTGAGATTGTTCCTTAAGGAAACCATGCTGACTACGACCTATTTTATCATGAACTTCCAGGTACCCTGAAACCACATCCTTAACAATCGACTCCAGCATCTTCCCAACCACTGAAATCTGATTAACTAACCTATAATTTCCTTTCTTGAAGAGTGGAGTGACATTTGCAATTTTCTAGTCTTCCAGAACCATGCCAGACACAATTGATTCTTGCAAGGTCATTACTGATACCTCCACAATCTCTTCAGCCACCTCTTTCAGAACCTTGGGGTGTACATGATCTGGTCCAGGTGACTTCTCTACCCTCTGACCTTTCAGTTTCCCAAGCACCTTCTCGCTAGTAATGGCAACTTCACATACTCCTTTCTCCTGATACTGGTAACTTCCAGCATAGTGCTGGTGTCTTCCACAGTGAAGACTGATGCAAAACACTTAATTCAGTTATCCAGCATTTCTTTGTACCCATTACTACCTCTCCAGCATTGTTTTCCGGTGGTCCGATATCCACTCTCACCTCTTTTACTCTTTATCTGTAGAAACCTTTGGTATCCTCTTTAATATTTTTGGCTTGTTTACCTTTGTATTCCATTTTTTTCCTTAATTACTTTTTTAGTTGCCTTCTGTTGCTTTTTAAAAGCTTCTTAATCCTCCAACTTCCCACTAATTTTTGTTTTAATATTTGCCCTCTCTTTTGGCTTTTACATTGGCTTTGACTTCTCTTGTTAGCCATGGTTGTGTTATCCTGCCTTTAGAATCTACTTCTTTAGGATGTATATATCCTGTGCCTTCTGAATTGCTTCCAGAAATTCCAGCTATTGCTGCTGTGCTGTCATCCCTGCCCATGTTCTTTTCTAATTATTTTTGGCCAGCTTCTCCCTCATGCCTCTGTAATTCCCTTTTACTTAACTGTAATACTGATATATCTGATTTTAGCTTCTTCTCAAATTTTAGGGTAAATTCTATCATATTATGATCAATTATCCCCTAAGGATTCCTTTACCTTAAGCTCTCTCATGAATTCTGGTTCATAGCACAACACCAGTCTAGAATAGCTGATCCCCTAGTGGGCTCAGCCATGAGCTGCTCTAAAAAGCCATTCTGTAGGCATTCTAGGGATTCCCCTTTTTGGGATTCTGCAGCAACCTGATTTTCCCAACCTACCTGCATATTGAAATCCCATGTGACTATTGTAATATTGCCCTTTTGGCATGCATTTTCTATTTCCCATTGTAATTTGTAGACCACATCCTTAGGGGCCTGTAAACAGTGCCCATCAGAGTCTTTTTCCCTTTGTAGTTCCTTAGCTCTATCCACAATGATTCAACACCTTCTGAACCTACGTCACCTCTTTCTAATGATTTGATTTCATTTTTTATCGATAGAGCCAAGCCACCTCTTCTGCCTATCTGCCTGTCCTCTCGATACAATGTGTATCTTTGGACCTTAAGCTCCTAGCTATAATATTTCAGCTACGATTCAGTGATACCCACAACAACATACATGCCAATCTGTAACTGTGCTACATGTTCATCCACCTTATTCCACATGCTGTGCGTTTTCAAATATAACACCTTCAGTCCTGTATTCACCCTTTTTGATTGTGTCCGCCTTTTATGTTGCAACTCATCCTATTGACTTCAATTTTGCCCCATCATTAGCCTCTCCTTGCTGGGAGTCTCACTACTCACTGCCTCTTTTTGTGAACCTGCTACCTCATCCTTAGCGCTATCATTCCGGTTCCCATCCTTCTGCGAACTTAGTTTAAACCCTTCTGAATAGGTCTAGCTATTCCCGAACCTGGTGGAGTGAGTCCTGTAGCTCTTGTACCTTCTTCCTGATGGCAGCAGCGAGAAGAAAGCATGGTCTGGATGGTGGGGGACTCTGATGATGGATGCTGCTTTCCTGCAATAGTGTTTCATGTGACAGCGTTTCAAGTAGATTTTGGTGTTAATCGTTGCCAGCTTTAGTCCTGTGAAATTTCTTTCTTGGGTCCTTGCATTAAACCATCAATATAATTAAAATGGGAAGCTGTTCAGACAGAGGCAAAACATTCTTTGGCATGGCTGGAAAAAAGAATTTAGTGTATGTAAGTGCAGAAATGGAGTAGGTATCTGAAATGTCACATGCAGAAGTCACATTGATGCCATTTACTTCCTTCCAGGGTGATGCTGGTCGTGGAAACATCTCTGGTGGTAATTCTCGTGCGATTAACAATTTACGAAGATCAAATAGTACCACACAAGTCAATCAAAAAGCCAGTGCCACATCAAGGTATTGTAGTTAATTTGTCTGGGAGGAATATGAGCCAGGTCAGTGTTTAAGTGGAATTTAATCTCTAATAGGAGAAAGAGCGAGCTTGCAAATGGGTCCATTAATAACTGTGCCATTATACCGCATCAAATAGCCCCATAAGATTTCCCTGTACTTTTGGAGTTTGAAATATGAAGCAGGCATACGACCCATTGAATTATTCTCTCCCTGCCATCGATAGGGGAAAGATTGAAAGTGAAGGCAGCAGGTGCAATGATATTCCCAGCCTCTCTCATCATGGCTTGCCTTGTGCCAGCCCCACAGTGGATTTACTTGTGCACATTGGAATTTCTCCAGTAATGCAAGATGTTTCAGGAATGATAATGCCCATTTTGCCTGTTGGTAAGCATGCTTTTATTATGAAAAAACAGTGGACCAAGAGGTCCCAATGGGTTGAAAAGATGTGCTTTTATTATTCCAGCATGAACATCAAAAAATGGGATGAGTGACAATTTGGCTGCTGCATATTCTATATGGGGTGTTACGGTACTGTAGTGGTTAGTGCAATGCTTTACAGCAGCAGCTGTAAGATTAGGTTTCCATTTTCGCCCCTATCTGTAAGGAGTTTGTTCTCTCAGTGACTGTGTGGATTTCCTTCCACATTCCAAACAAATATAGATTAAGGTTAGGAGTTGTAGGAATGCTGTGTTGGCACTGGAAGCGTGGTGACACCTGTGAGCTGCCCTGCACAATCCTCGTTGATTTGATTTGATGCAAAGCCATACGTTTCACTGTATATTTTGAAGTACATGTGACAAATAAAGCTAAACTTTGTCTTTACATTTCAACAGTTACAGCACTTCGTAAATCTCTTGGGGACTTCTGAAAAGATAAAGTTGTTTTGTGGCTAAACATTATTAAGTAAACACTAGATAATGTTTTTTTTTTCTGTAAAGCTACAATGCTTTAGGGCAGGGTTCCCAACCTTTTTTATGCCATGGACCTCTACCATTAAGTGTGAGGTCTGTAGACCTCAGGTTGGGAACCCCTTGTTTAGGGAAATAAGCCCATTAATTTTGTCTGTCACACACCTCTCCCCAGTGAGGAAAGAACAGATGATTTCCTGGCTCTGTTCGATAGCTCTGCAGATGGAAGAAAAAAGCTGTCCAGTTTGAGCAAGGCCTCCTCAGAGAAGAGAACCACTTGGAATGTTCTGGTAATTATGAACTTATAATTCAGACATGAAAATTGGTGGTATTAAATTCAATAACTCCTGCAAATAGCACGAAATATGATGCGTGATTTAATGTGTTCAATATTTAGAATGCTGTAAGCAGACAGAAGTCACACTGTTTATTCTATTTCCCTGTAGAAATGACCAAATATTAATATAATACAAAATTAGTGTATATCCCTGAGAAAAATGTAGTTCCGCTTGCCAAAATAAACAGCTGTAGTAATGTTTAAGAGTCAAAATTGTTCAGACTGAATTTGGAGTGCTTTGGGGTCCCATTTTGTGCTGTCATTGCGGAGTGTCTAGAGGAGGTCCACAAGAATGATCCTGGTAATGAAAGGTTCACATGTCAAGCATTTGATGGCTCTGGAGTTCAGAAGAATGAGGGGGGGGGATCTCATTGAAACATTCTGAATATTGAAATATAGGATGTTTCCAATTGTGGGAGAGTCTAAGACCAGAGGGCACAGCCTCTGAATTGAAGGACATCCGTTCAGAACAGAGATGAGGAGGAATTTCTTTAGCTGGGGGTGGTGAATTTGTGGAATTCATTGCCACTCTCGGCAGAGAAGGGCAGGTCGTTGGGTATATTTAAAGCGGAGGATTGTAGGTTCTTGGTTAGTAAGGATGGCAAAGATTGCGGGGAGAAAGCAGGAGAATGGGGTTGAGAAGGATAATAAATCAGTAATGATGGAATGGCAGAGCAGACTGGGCTGAATAGCCTAATTCTTCTTGTATGTCCTCTGGTCTGTCTTATTTTTATATCTGTAAGTTGTAAAGAGAAGTCAGCAAGGTTAGTATTTATTTCCTTTCTCTAATTGCCCTGGAGAAGGCGATGGTGAGCTGTTATCCTGAACTGTTGCAGTCCATCTGTGGAAGATATTGGACAGCCCTGCAATTTGCATTGCCATGTCAGGTGGTGTGTGGTTTGGAGGGAAGCTTGCTAATTCTTGCATTTTCACATGCATGCTATCATCGTCCCACCAGGTGGCAGAGCTTGTGTGTTTGGGAGGTGTTGTCAAAGAGGTTAATATTTGCAGTGTATTGTGTAGGAATGAATGTACTGACTGTAGCCATAAAATCTGACTAGTGTTGGGTGTGAATGTTGAAGGTGGTTAATGGGATGCCAGTCAGCCAGTAGAGGTTCTTTTAGAGCCTTGTAGGTGGAGAGTTGGCATATAATCACACAACAGAATTCCAAGCCTTTGACCTCTTTCAGCAACAATGCTTCTGTGTCTGGTCCAGTTTTTTTCCTTTTCTCTCTCAGTCCTAACATTTCCCCAGTCCCCTCACGTGTCTCCATTCTGTTTTCTGAGTAGGTCTGAAGTAATGTGTAAGGTCTCCAACTATTCTAAGTAAGCTGGTATGCAAAGAGTGGTTACTTCAGTATTCTTAAAATAATTCATCCATGGGATGTAAATAATAACAATACTTATTAACAGCCCATATGTGCCCTGGATATGAGCAGTTACAAGTCAATCACATTGGTATTGCTCATTTCTAATTGGGTGAAAGTGCATTTCCTTCCTCAAAGACTGTTGGTGAGCCAGGTGGATTTTTACAATAGTTTGATAGTTTCATGAACTTTTAAGTCTGGTCCTATGAACTGACTTAAATTTAAGTTCATCAGATACCATGATGAATTCAAATTCACATCCTTGGATTAATGGAATCAGCATGCTACCCATGTTCTAAAGAGAAAAAAAAAATAACATTCCACCAACTGGGCAGTTTCTCCACTTGCTGTTATTAAAATTCATATTTGAGATTGATTTCAGTTTGGTCGTATGCTTGTACAATGAAGTACGTACTGCAGCAAATTCCTAATACATGTGAATATATACAGGTACGGCGAATAAAAGTTGATCCTTATTGCAGAACCAGGTAATCCTTGTTGTAAAATCCTAAAGTACGCACTGCACTGTCATTAGAAAATAATGATGGAAATTTTACCATTGTATTTGTTCACTCATAATGTAGATTATCACAGCTTCCTTTAGTTAATGCATGAGAAAAGAGTTCAAATGCACTACTAAATTTAAAACAAGGTGGAGTTTCAAGATATCTTTGAAAGCTAAGTCTTCTGCCAGAATGTTATTTAGTATTGCGTTTGTAGAAGCGTTTAGTTTTTACAAATTTAGTCAGGATAGTTTGATTGTATACTAAACTAACCTTGATCTCTTCAGTTCTGCAGAAATACTGGGATATTTCCTAACTAATCTGGAGCTCTCAAAGGGATTGATTTGCATTTTATGACCTTAATGCCTTCTGTTTCAAAAAAGAATCCAGTACTTCTCCAATCCAATGCTGTTGTTTCCTCTACACGATGCAATTTAATTGGCTAAATAAAATGGTTTGGTTATCATATGGCATACACTTTATTAAAAATGTATTTGGGGAGTTCCTTTTTGCTGTAACTATTTGAAAATAATGTTTTTGATATCAATTATCTTATAACACTTGCATATAATTCTGCAGGGGCAGTGTTTACCTAATTCAAATATGTGCAATTTATTTCAAAATCATTGGTTGAAATATTAATGTAAGTGTTTGTAGAGTGATAATGTTGTGACCTCAAAACCCTTTTGAAAGAGCGCACAGTATTCTAAAAGACAAATCTTATTTTTTTATTTTTGACAGGATGAGGAGCCCAGAGTTTTTCCAATTCCTGTTAGTGGTCGCAGCAGCAGCAGTACAGATGTGCCAGTCTTATCTAAAAGGCGGGAATTGGGTGTAGCACTAGCAGCCAACTTTACAGCCAACAATCGGTTAGTATATGGAAGAATATGAACAAAATATTTAGAAACAAAATGACTTAATTCCTATATAGTGTAAGTATATTTATCTTTGCATTGTCAACGTTAGTTTTTTTTGATCGAAGATGAACTATGAATGTGATAGAGGACAGAATCATGAGAAGATCCTGCCAACCATTGTGATTCAATCCTATAGAATTAATAATTTTAAAATAGTGCTGAATAACACAATTAGATGGAGATTTAATATACTCTTCTTCATAATAAAAGGACAATTTCCAATTTATTTTTATTTGATGAAATAACTTATTGACAGACTGACCACTTCGATGAACCTCGTGCATTTGTCATTGTTCAATATACTCTATGGGAAGTACAGCTGATACAACACTGATATTTATGTCACACAGCAAGTGGTGACATTGACAAACTCAAAATCATATTGCAATGCATAATATAGGTTGACCATCACAAATCCGGAACGATTGGGACCTGTGCAGTGCCAGATTAGTGATTTTGCCAAATTACAGGTGGTTAGGTTAGGATTAAATAAATACCTCTAACCCACTTGATAATAATTTAGCGAACTCATCAACAGACTCAACAGCTCTATCCCTCCCCCTCCTGTCTTCTCCTATCATTTTGGATCTCCCCCTCCCCCTCCAACTTTCAAATCCCTTACTCACTCTTCCTTCAGTTAGTCCTGAAGAAGGGTCTCGGCCTGAAACGTCGACTGCACCTCTTCCTAGAGATGCTGCCTGGCCTGCTGTGTTCACCAGCAACTTTGATGTGTGTTGGTTGAGACTCAACAGCTACTTCTTTATCTGTTTTTCACCACACACTGCACAAAATTTTATGTCATGTCGCTGCTTGAAATGCTGAATTCACCCTTCACTGAAATCATACTTATAACCCAGTCCTAATTTTTCATGAGATAATTTTGCTTGTTCCTTCATCATCTCTCCTGAAGTTCTGCACCTTTGCTGATGTGGAGTTTAAACCACTTTATGAGAACTTTACCTAGTTGTGAGCATCTTCCATCTATCATTGTTTTCCTTATACACATTTGCTATTTTGATTTGCTGTCAGCAAAGAACTGGAGCAACCATTCTTTTGCAAACAACAGGAATTCTGCAGATGCTCGAAATTCAAGCAACACACATCAAAGTTGCTGGTGAACGCAGCAGGCCAGGCAGCATCTCTAGGAAGAGGTACAGTCGACGTTTCAGGCCGAGACCCTTCGTCAGGAGTGTCCTGATGAAGGGTCTTGGCCTGAAACGTCAACTGTATCTCTTCCTAGAGATGCTGCCTGGCCTGCTGCGTTCACCAGCAACTTTGATGTGTGTTGCAACTATTCTTTCTGTTTCTTTATATCATAAACTGTGGAAGAGTCCCAATGTTATACAAGTCACATATGCCTTTCACAGATACACCACTGTTGAGCTTTTTTAGAACTTCCACCTTATCTTGTATTGATAATGTATGGTGTTTGTGCTTTTTACCACGAGAAGCACTTCCTTTATTGACATGACTGGGGCTAGATAAGCACAGGTTATATAAAACAGTGGTCCCCAACTACTGGGCCGCAAAGATGTGCTACCGGACCACGTGAAAACGATGTGATTTGGCGATATGAAAAGATATGAGTCAGCTGCACCTTTCCTCATTCCCTGTCACGCACTGTTGAACTTGAACACCAACCCCCACAGCCCCGTCGGCCGGTCCGCAAGAATATCGTCAATATTAAATTGATCCGTGGTGCAAAAAAGGTTAGGGACCCCTGATATAAAAAAAGCAGAATAACACAGAGGATCAACTTGCTTCTTTTGAGAAAGACTGTGCCAACAGCTGATTCTACTAATGGTGCCACTAAAACAGTGGCAATGGGTTGGCATAACGATGCAGGAAATTTGAAATTAGGCTGGTGAAAATTATGTCTGAACCAGTAGTAGAATTGGATTAAGGATTGCTTGATTCGAGATGGTTGACCTGTAATAAAAATTGGAAGTATATATAACTAGTGTAAAAAGAGAGGAAGTGTTCGTGGGTTCATTGCCCATTCAGAAATCTGATGGTGGAAGGGAAGAAGTTACTCCTGAGACTGAGAGTGTGTCTTCAGACTCCTGTACCACCTCCTTGATTGTAACAATGAGAAGAAGGCATGTCTTGGGTGATGGGGGCCTTTAATGATGGATGCAGCATTTTTTGATGCATCACCTTTTGAAGATGACTTGAATGCTGGGGAGGCTAGTGCCTATAATGGAGCTGGCTGAGTTTACAACTTTCTGCAGCTTTTTCTGATCCTGTGCAGTGGCCCTGCCATACCAGACAACTCTAATAATGATGGTATTGGCTTTGGTACTGCCACCAGCACTTGCTTGAGTCATCATTTTTAAAAAATCTGATACTTTATTCTTCCATTTTAGATTACTTCGCAGTCTTATTTCCTATCTCTCTCTAAAATCTTTGAGCAGAAGTGCACTTATCACAAATACAAACTTCTTTCCACTGTGATAAAGACGATCTTTTCCTTTTTCAGGTTCTTAAAATTTGTCCTCAGCTTTTATCACTGTTGACAGAATCTTCCTTTTTCATTGTATTCCAATGTAATCTAGCTGTGTGAGCCATAGATTAGGTTTCTTTTCTATCTAATATTAGCCAGAGAATTACTGGCAGTGCTCTCCCTGTATTCCCATTTATTGCTAAAGTCTAGATAGAGTAGACACGGAGAAGATGTTTCTTGGAGTGGAGAAGTCTAGGACCAGAGTGCACAGCCTCAGAATAGAAGAACTTCCATTTAGAACAGAGATGAGGAGGAATTTCTTTAGCCAGAGGGTGATGAATCTGAGGAATTCATTGCCACAGACGGCCATGGAGGCCAAGTCATTGGGTATATTTAAAGCGGGGCTTGATAGGTCCTTGATCAATAAGACTGTCAAAGGTTATGGGGAGAGAGCAGGAGAATGGGGTTGAGAGGGATAATAAATAGCCATAATGCAATGACCTCACTGGTGAGGTCTCACCTTGAGTATTGTGAACAGTTTTGAGCCCCTCATCTTAGAAAAGATGTGCTGGCATTGGAGAGGCTCCAGGATGATTCCAGGAATGAAAGGGTTATCATACGAGGAACGTTCGATGGCTCTGGGTCTGTACTCGCTGGAACGCAGAAGGATGAGGGGAGAACTCATTGAAACTTTTTGAATGTTGAAAGGCCTAGACAAAGTAGATGTGGAAAGCTTGTTTCCCACTGTGTGAGAGTCTAGGACAAGAGGGCACAGCCTCAGGATGGAGGGGCGCCTTTCAAAACAGATGCGGAGAAATTTCTTTAGCCAAAGGATGGTGAATTTGTGGAATTTGTTGCCACATGCAGCTGTGGAGGCCAGATTGTTGGGTTTATTTGAGGCAGAGATTGATAGGTTCCTGATTGGACGTGGCATCAAAGGTCATGGGGAGAAGACCGGGGACTGGGGTTGAGGCGGACATTTAAAAAAAAAGGATCAGGCATGATTGAATGGTGGAGCAGACTCGATGGGCTAGATGGCCTAATTCTGCTCCTATGTCTAATGGTCTAAGCAGATTCTTGGTTGAATGGCCTAATTCTGCTCGCATGTCTTTTTCTTTTTTCCCTATTCTCTCTTTTTTTTCTTTATATCTGTGAGTTTTAAAGAGGAGTCAGCAAGGTCGGTATTTATTCCCCATCTAATTGCTCTGGAGAAGGCGATGATGTGCTGTCATTCTGAACTGTTGCAGTCCTTCTGATTAGGGTTTGTCAGCATGGCTTTGTCAAGGGCAGGCCAAGCCTTATGAACCTGATTGAAATCTTTGAGGATGTAACAAAACACATTGATGAAGGTAGAGCAGTGGATGTATATATGGATTTCAGTAAGGAATTTGATAAGGTTCCCCATGCGAGGCTCATTCAGAAAGTAATGAGACATGGTATCCAAGGAGACCTTGCTTTGTGGATCTAGAATTGGCTTGATCACAGAAGGCAAAAGGTTGTTGTGGATGGTTTGTATTCTGCATGGAGGACAGTGACCAGTGCTGTTCCACAATGATCTGTTCTGGGATCCCTCCTCTTTGTGATTTTTATAAATGACCTCGATGAGGAAGTAGAAGGGAAGTAAGTTTGCTGATGATACAAAAGTTGGGGGTGTTGTGGATAGTCTGGAGGGTTGTCGGAGTTTACAGCAGTACATCCATAGGATGCAGAAATGGGCTGAGAAATGGCAGATGGAGTTCCACCCAGATAAGTGTGAAGTGGTTCATTTTGGGAGGTCAAATTTGAAGACAGAATATAATATGAATGGAAAGACTCTTGGCAGTGTGGAGGATCAGTGAGGTTTTGGGGTCCATGTCCATAGGACACTCAAAACTGCTGACAGTGTTGTTAAGGCATATGATGTGTTGGCCTTCATCAACCGTGGCATTAAGTTCAAGAATTGTGAAGTGATGTTACAACTATATTAGATCTTAGTTAGACCCCACTTGGAGTACTGTGTTCAGTTCTGGTCACCTCATTACAGGAAGGATGTGGGTGCTATACAGAGAGTGCAGAAGAGATTTCCAAGGATGTTGCCTAGATTGGAGAGTATGCCTTATGAGGATAGGTTGACTGAAACTTGGCCTCTTTTCCTTGGAGCGATGGAGGATGAGATGTGACCTCGTAGACGTATATAAGGTGATGAGAGGCATTGATCGTGTGGATAGCCAGAGGCTTTTTCCCAGTGCTGAAATGGCTAACATGAGAGGGCATAGTTTTAAGGTGCTTGGAAGTAGGTACAAGGGGGATGTCAGAGGCAAGTTTTTCACACAGAGTGGTGGGTACATGGAATATTCTGCCAGTGACGGTGGTAGAGGCAGATACAATAAGGTCTTTGAAGAGAAGCTTGGAAAAATAGAGGGCTATGCGATAGGGAAATTCTAGGCAGCTTCTAGAGTAGGTTACGTGGTCGGTACAACAGTGTGGGCTGAAGGGCCTGTAACGTGCTGTGGATTTTCTATGTTCTACATTGGACAGACATGCAATTTGCATTTCCATGTCAGGTGGTGTGTGATTTGGAGGGAAGCTTGCCAATTCTTGTATTTTTCACATGCTTGCTGTCATTGTTCCACCAGGTGGCAGAGCTTGTGTGTTTGTGAGGTGTTGTCAAAAAGGTTTTTTTTTGCATTCTATTGTGTAGGAATATACTGACTGGCCATAAAATTTTACTAATGTTGGAGTAATGGGTGTGAATGTAGAGGGTAGTTGATGGGATGCTAGTCAGCAGAGAGCATCCCTTGAGGTTCTTATACAAGTTATAATCCTGGGTGAGCCTTGTAGGCGGAGAGTTGGTATATAATCACACAACAGAATTCCAAGCCCTTGACCTCTTTAAGCAACAATGCTTCTGTGACTGGCCCAGTTTTTTCTTCCTCTTCCTCAGTCCTAATATTTCTCTGTATCCGATTGTATTTGATTGCCCTCTTTTGTTGTGCTGTGGAATACTTAAAGATATTACATAGTTGTTTCCATTTTCTAGTTTTGTACTTAGATATTATTAGCACTGAGAAGGTGGTGCAATAGTCCAGATGAGGTAGAGGAAGCTATGACAGCAATTGATGCTTGGTTAGATGAATTAAGATAATAGAGTCCTTCAGAGACTGAAAAAATCTTTTGTTATTTTCTTGAAACATAGAAACATAGAAAACACAGAAACATAGAAAACCTACAGCACAGTACAGGCCCTTTGGCCCACAAAGCCGTGCCGAACACGTCCTTACCTTAGAAATTACCTAGGGTTACCCATAGCCCCCTATTTTTCTAAGCTCCGTATACCTATCCAGGAGTCTCTTAAAAGACCGTATTGTATCCGCCTCCACCACTGACGCAGGCAGCCCATTCCACGCACTCACCACTCTCTGCAAAAAAAAAACAACTTACCCCTGACATCTCCTCTGTACCTACTCCCAAGCACCTTCAAACTATGCTTTCTCGTGCTAGCCATTTCAGTCCTGGGAAAAGGCCTCTGACTATCCACATGATCAATGCTTCTCATCATCTTGTACTCCTCTATCAGGTCACCTCTCATCCTACGCTCCAAGGAGAAAAGGCCGAGTTCACTCAATCTATTCTCATAAGGCACGCTCCTCAATCCAGGCAACACCCTTGTAAATCTCCTCTGCACCCTTTATATGGTTTCCACATCCTTCCTGTAATGAGGCGACCAGAACTGAGCACAGTACTCCAAGTGGGGTCTGACCAGGGTCCTAAATAGCTGCAACACTACCTCTTGGCTCTTAAACTCAATCCCATGATTGATGAAGGCCAATGCACTGTATGCCTTCTTAACCACAGAGTCAACCTGCACAGCAGCTTTGAGTATCCTATGGACTCGGACCCCAAGATCCCTCTGATCCTCCACATTGCCGAGAGTCTTGCCATTAATACTATATTCTGCCATCATATTTGACCTACCAAAATGAACCACCTCACACTTAGCTAGGTTGAACTCCATCTGCCACTTCTCAGCCCAGTTTTGCATCCTATCAATGTCCCTCTGTAACCTCTGACAGCACTCCACACTATCCACAACACCTCCAACCTTTGTGTCATTAGCAAATTTACTAACCCATCCCTCCACTTCCTCATCCAAGTCAGTTATAAATCACGAAGAGTAGGGGTCCCAGAACAGATCACTGAGGCATATCACTGGTCACCGACCTCCATGCAGAATATGACCCGTCTATAACCACTCTTTGCCTTCTGTGGGCAAGCCAGTGCTAGATCCACAAAGCAATTTCCTCTTGGATCCCATGCCTCCTGACTTTCTCAATAAGCCTTGCATATGGGGCACCTTATCAAATGCCTTACTGAAATCCATATATACTACATCTACTGCTCTACCTTCATCAATGTGTTTAGTCACATACTCAAAATATTTCTAACTGTGCAATCTGACTTACCCTTCAAGTTTACTTGAAATTTAAAAAAGTTAAGAAATGAATGATGTCATGATTGATTTTTGCCCAATGTCTTCAATGCAAGGTGCTGATATGTACTGTAAATTGGTTGAGTAGGTGAATCACATTGTTATTTAAATGCATACAATTATGCAGCAGACGAGGGGAGGATTCAAGTCATTGCATTTGTGCTAACCTATTCAGAGGTTATCCAACTCACCATTTACTGGTCCCATTGCCCTGCTATTTCCTGTAGATTTCAAGCACTGCATTTGAATGTGCTTCCACTATGTGTTCAATTAGGGCATTTGAGTCCGCAACTCTCTCTGTGTAAAATAAAATGTTTTTTTTTGTCCCTGGACATTCTTGTCAGTTTTCTGAAAGTGCCTGTCCCCTGGTTATCTACTTCCAGTATTTATTCTATCTGTACCAGTAACCGTTGTGAATGTTGCTGTGAAACTTTCCTTCAACAAGCTCTTCATGATATGAAGCCTTTATAATTAATAACATAGATTTCACTTATTGCAATGCCAACTGTGTCCTCACTTTGTAGCACTTCACAGACTTATGAGTGCCAAAGTGTAAGTTTACAGCCTTCATTTGAGAAACTTGAGGAAAAAGATTTGGGGTGATGCAATTCTTGGGGATAATATGGTGCTAAAGATGCCATCTTTTAGACAAGATTTTTAAAACATGTCCCATCTGCTTTCTTAATGGGCACTAAATATTGATGGTTCTACTTAAGAGGAGCAGCCATCATATCCAGAGACATCAGCCAATACTTATACCTTCATTCAACATCTCTAGCACAGATTATTTGGTTATTGTCACTCATCTGTTTGTGGGAGCTTGTAAATACATTGGCAGCCTGCTTATTTTACAATATTAACTACAGACCACCAAGCTCTGAAGATGTGTGAGCAGCCTGATCATTGAAGTTTATAATTAAAGTTACTGGTTATTCTATTTATTACAGCAAGAAAAAATGTTTCATGGAATTGACTTTGAAATATATTCCGAGTTCCTTCATTGTCACTGAATCAAAACTGTGGAGCTCACTACTCAAGGAAGGAGTTGGGTCATAGTGTTTTAACAATGCTGCTGCCACTTGCCAAATGAGAGGAAGTTTAATTCAGGGCAGAGAAGACAAAAGATTGTACTTTTCTCCCACTTCTACATTTGAATTGCTGCCATCTCCAGTCTATTTCAACTAATTCCCACAACTACTGCTTTACTGCTCTGTAAGAAATAGTGAGACATTCAAGTACCAGAGGGAGTTAAGGTGAGAGGGGGAAACTCTAATTGATATTTACAAGATAAGTTTTTTTTTAAAGACTGAGTGGTAGGTGCTTGGAGCACACTGCTAGGAGAGGTGGTAGCAACTTTTAAGAGGCATTTGCACTGGCACATGAACAGGCTGGGAATGGAGAGATATGGATCATGGGCAGACAGATGGCATCATGGTCTGGTGAAGCACTGAGGGCAAAGGGGCCTCTTCCTGTGTTGTACTGTTCTAAAACATACCCCAAACAAAAGTATTTGAGTTTGCTTAACTGAGTAATGAATGTAGATGTAGTTTAGATCCAGTTCATGGACGAATATTTGTATCCTAATTTGGCTATGCTGTAGCTTTCTTTGTGGAATAAATCATCCTTGTTTTGCTTTTAGGAGCAACAAGGGAACTGTTGGGAATTCTGTCACTACAATGTTGCACAACAACTACTCAACTGTTGACAAGCCCTTGACTCCAAAAAGCTCTAACCAGAAAGCAACATCTCTTAAGTAAGTTCACTATTTTCAATATTAGTGGAAATAAGATTAGTTTTAAATCCTAGTCTGATCAGCCAGTTATAAAGCTGATAAAGTTATAAAGTTATAAACATGTTTATGAACATGTTATTCCTGTTTAGACTAGCTTTATTGATGTATATTAAAGGGAATACCAGATTTCAATACAAAGGATTATTACCGTGCTGTATCTCTATATAAAATTCCAGTTCGAGGGTTTTTTTTTGGAACAAGTTGATCCAATGTATATTTCCAATAAGAAGGATAGAGCTTTTGGGCTCAGGGTTGAACTTTATTGGCCAACAGCAGAAATCCCCCCAGCAAAACAAAATGATTTACTGCTTTGGACTAAAGTTCAAAATAAATTTATTGTCAAAGTACAGCAATGTCATCATACTGTGGTGCTAGAAAGTTTGTGAACCCTGTAGAATTTTCTCTATTTCTGCGTGAATATGACCTAGAATGTGATCAGATCTTTATGTAAGTCCTAAAACTAGATAAGGAGAACCTAATTGAATAAATAACACAAAACCATTATACTTGTTCATTTATTTATTGAGAAAATTAATCCAACATTACATGTATTTGTTGAAAAAGGTATGTGAACCTCTGGGGTAATGCCTTCACAGAAGTTATTTGGAGTCAGGTGTTCCAATCAATGAGATGCGATTGGAGGTGTGGGTTGTAGAGGTGTCCCGCCTTTATATATTTATTTATATATAAAAAACACAAAGTCAGGTTACTGACAGAGCCTGCTCTTCTCAAGAAAGATCTGTTTATGTGTACTTTGCCTTGATCAAAACAACTTTCAGAGGACCTTGGAAGAAGAATTGTAGAAATACATGGAGCTGGAAAAGGCTAGAAAAATATTTCTAAAGACCTGAGTATTCATCAGTCATAGTAAGAGAAATTGTCTACAAATGGAGGAATCTCAGTACTGTTCCTCGTCTCCTGAGGACAGGGCGTCCTGCAAAGATCACACCAAGAGCAGAATGTGCAATGCTGAACGAGGTGAAAAAGAACTGAAGGGTAACAGTAAAGGACCTGCAGAAATCTCTGGAACTTGCTAAAGTCTCTGTTCATGTGTCCACTATAAGAGAAACACTGAACAAGAATGGTATTCATGGAAGGACACCACAGGGAAAACCACTGCTCTCCAAGAAAAACATTGCTGCACATCATAGATGGCGGTTCTGTGGACGTGAAAAAGAAACCAGGATGGTAGTTTGCTTCCCAGGTGCCAGCATTTGTGATGTCGCTGAGCGCGTCCACAATACCCTGAAATGGGAGGGTGAACATCCGGAACTCGTGGTACATATTGGTACCAATAGCATACAGTGGCATGCAAAAATTTGGGCACCCCAGTCAAAATTTATGTTACTGTGAATAGCTAAGTGAGTAAAAGATGACCTGATTTCCAAAAGGTATAAAGTTAAAGATGACACATTTCTTTAATATTTTAAGCAAGATTACTTTCTTATTTCCATCTTTTACAGTTTCAAAATAACAAAAAAAGGAAAGGGCCCAAAGAAAAAGTTTGGGCACCTTGCATGTTCAGTACTTAGTAACACCCCCTATGGCAAGTATCACAGCTTGTAAACGCTTTCTGTAGCCAGATAAGAGTCTTTCAATTCTTGTTTGGGGAATTTTTGCCCATTCTTCCTTGCAAAAGGCTTCTAGTTCTGTGAGATTCTTAGGCCGTCTTGCATGCACTGCTCTTTTGAGGTCTATCCACAGATTTTCGATGATGTTTAGGTTGGGGGACTGTGAGGGCCATGGCAAAACCTTCAGCTTGCGCTTCTTGATGTAGTCCATTGTGGATTTTGAGGTGTGTTTAGGATCATTATCCTGTTGTAGAAGCCATTCTCTTTTCATCTTCAGCTTTTTTTTTACAGACGGTATGATGTTTGCTTCCAGAATTTGTTGGTATTTAATTGAATTCATTCTTGCCTCTACCAGTGAAATGTTCCCCATGCCACTGGCTGCAACACAAGCCCAAAGCATGATCGATCCACCTCCGTGCTTAACAGTTGGAGAGGTGTTCTTTTCATGAAATTCTGCACCCTTTTTTCTCCAAACATACCTTTGCTCATTGGGGCCAAAAAGTTCTATTTTAACCATCAGTCGACAGGACTTGTTTCCAAAATGCATCAGGCTTGTTTAGATGTTCCTTTGCAAACTTCTGACGCTGAATTTTGTGGTGAGGCTGCAGGAAAGGTTTTCTTCTGATGACTCTTCCATGAAGGTCATATTTGTGTAGGTGTTGCTGCACAGTAGGACAGTGCACCACCACTCCAGAGTCTGCTAAACCTTCCTGAAGGTCTTTCGCAGTCAGACTGGGGTTTTGATTTGCCTTTCTAGCAATCCTACGAGCAGTTCTCTCGGAAAGCTTTCTTGGTCTTCCAGACCTCGACCTCCACTGTTCCTGTTAACTGCCATGTCTTAATTACATTACGAATTGAGGAAACGGCCACCTGAAAACACTTTGCTATCTTCTTGTAGCCTCTCCTGCTTTGTGGGCATCATTTATTTTAATTTATTTTACTTTACTTTATACTTTATTGTCGCCAAACAATTGATACTAGAACAATACAATCATCACAACGATATTTGATTCTGCGCTTCCCACTCCATGGATTACAAATATTAATATTAAAAATAGTAAAAATTAGTAAATATAAAAATTTAAATTATAAATCATGAATAGAAAATAGAAAAATGGAAAGTAAGGTAGTGCAAATAAACCGAGAGGCAGGTCCGGATATTTGGAGGGTATGGCCCAGATCCGGACCAGGATCTGTTCAGCAGTCTTATCACAGTTGGAAAGAAGCTGGTTCCAAATCTGGCCCTACGAGTCTTCAAGCTCCTGAGCCTTCTCCCGGAGGGAAGAGGGACGAAAAGTGTGTTGGCTGGGTGGGTCATGTCCTTGATTATCCTGGCAGCACTGCTTCGACAATGTGCGGTGTAAAGTGAGTCCAAGGATGGAAGATTGGAGATTGAAAATTTTCAGAGTGCTAGGCAGTTGCTTAGAGGAGCTCTTGGCTGCTGATTGTTGGGACAAGTTTTGACGAGAAAGGGTATTTATAAAGCTTTGAAATTTGCATCACCTGGCCTTTCCTAACAATGATTGTGAACAAGCCATAGCCCTAACAAGCTATTTAAGTTCTGAGACCTTGGTAAAAGTTATCTGAGAGCTCAAATCTCTTGGGGTGGCCAAACTTTCACATGGTGCTCCTTTCGTTTTTCCACTCTAAAATTGTACAAAACAAAAATAATACACTAATCTTGCTTAAAATGTTGAAAAGAATGTTTTATCTTTAACTTTATGACTTTTGGAGATCAGTTCATCATCGATTCACTTAACTATTCACAATAAAAGAAATTTTGACCAGGGGTGCCCAAACTTTTGCATGCCAACGTAGGTAGAAAAAGGGAGGAAGTCCTGAAAGCAAAATACTGGGAGTTAGGAAGGAAGCGAAGAAGCAAGACCTCAAAGGTAGTAATTGTGGGATTGCTGCCTGTACCACGTGACAGTATAGGAATAGAATAAGGTGGAGGATAAATGTGTGGTTGAAGGATTAGAGTGGGTGTAGGGATTCGGATTTTTAGATCATTGGGACCTCTTCTGGGGCAGGTATGACCTGTACAAAAAGGATGGGTTGCACTTGAATCCGAGGAGGGGGGCAGTGTGGGGGGGAGACCAATATCCTGGTCGGGAGGTTTGCCAGTGCTACTGGGGAGGGATCCTGGTTGGGACGTTAGCCAATGCTATTGGGGAAGGTTGAAACTAGATTTGCAGAGGGGTGGGAACTGAAGTGAAGAGGCAGAGGATGGGGAGGTTGGAGCACAAGTAGACACAGCTTGTAGGGAGTTTTTGAAGAAGGATCGGCAGATGTTAGAGCAAAGATGCACTCAGCCTGATGGTTTGAGATGTGTCTATTTTATTGCAGAGAGTATCATAAACAAGGTGGATGAACTTAGAGCGTGGATCAATACATGGAACTGTGGCATTGTGGCCATTACAGAAACTTGGATGTCTCAGGAGCAGGAATGGCTGCTGAGTGTACCAGGCTTTAGATGTTTCAAAAAGAACAGAGCGGGAGGCAAAAGAAGTGGGGGCATGGCATTGTTAATTAGGGATAGTTTCACAGCTGCAGAAAAGGAGGAAGTCATGGAGGGATTGTTTATTGAGTCAGTGTGGGTGGAAGTCAGAAACAGGAAAGGGGCAATAACTCTACTGTCTCTTTTATAGCCCCTCCAAAAGTAACAGGGATATCGAGGGGCAGATTCTGGAAGGGTGCAATAATAGTAGGGTTGTTCTGATGGGAGATTTTAACTTTCCTAGTATTGATTGGCATCTCCTGAGTGCAAGGGGTTTAGATGGGGTGGAGTTTGTTAGGTGTGTTCAGAAAGGTTTCCTGATGCAATATGTAGATAAGCGAACTAGAGGAGAGGCTGTACTTGACCTGGTATTGGGAAATGTACGAAGTATGTAGAAAATGAAAATAAAAGCTTATGAAAGGTTCAAGAAACTAGGTACTGTTATAGCTCTGGAAAATTACAAGGTTGCTAGGAAGGAGCTTAAGAATGGAATTAGGAATGAATGAAATTTATTTTGGTCAGTACAAACAACAAAAAACATCATTGTCAATAATGATTTCATAAGACAAAATTACAACAAAAAAAACATAGATATTCTTTAAAACAGACTGAAAGAGTGTTGGCCGAAACTACAGCTTATTATTACCTATCCCTCTTAGTAATACAACAACATATTTGGCGTCAATCATAACATCAAAACAAAAAATTTCATAATCTTTTAACACAAAATCCAATTCCAAGTATCATGTATCATTTATTTACATTACTCCCATTCATTTTAAATCATGTATTTTGTATTTGTTCATTAAATTATTTTTAAATAATTTTTTAAACTTGTGCATGTTTTTAAATTCTCACTACAACTGTTCCATAGATTCACCCCTCTGACTGAAATACAATGATTTTTTACATTTGTTCTTATCCTTTGTTTTTGAAATATACATGTTCCTCTCAAATCATGTTGACTTCCTCTCATTTTAAACAACCTTTGGATACTTTGTGGTAGCTGTCCATTTTTTACTTTATACATAATTTGTATTATTTTAAAATTATGAAATCTCTGAATTTTAAAGTGTTTAGTTGAATAAATAGTGGATTGGTTGGCTCATAATAACTTGTCTTATTTACAATTGGTATGACTTACTTTTGGAGTAGAAAAATTGAGTTTGTATTTGTTTTGTATGTATTTCTCCATACCTCTGCTCAGTATGGGACTCTAAATGAACAGTATAATGTATACAAAGATTCCTGATTTAAGAAGTTTTGTGCTTTGTACAGTATTACAATAGATGTTGACATTTTTGCTTTGACATAATTTATATGTGGTTTCCAGCTTAATTTATTATCTATTACCACTCCAAAAAATTTTGTTTCAGATACCTTATCAATTTCAACATCATTTATTCTAAGTTTACTATGTGAGTTTGGTACATGGTTTCCAAATATTATGAATTTAGTTTTATTTAGATTCAGTGATAACTCGTTAGTATCAAACCATTTCTTTATAATTTTTAGTTCTTTCTCCACTGCATCCAAAAGTTGTTTCAGATGTTCCCCACTACAAAATATACAAAATCATCAGCAAATAACATACATTTTAATGTCTGAGAGACCATACATATATCGTTCATATACAAAATGAACAGCAATGGACCAAGCACTGGAGGGGCCATGAGCAGGCCTTGGTGAGCAGGATTAAGGAAAACCCCAAGAAATTCTACAAGTATGTGAAGAGTAAGAGGATGAGCGGCTTGAGAATAGGACCAGTCAGGTGCAATAGTAGAAATGTGTGCATGGAGTGGGAGGAGGTAGCAGAGGTTACCTAATGAGTACTTTACTTCAGTATTCACCAGGGAAAAAGACCTTGGCAGTTGCGGGGATGACTTACAGTGGACTGAAACGCTTGAGCATTAAGAAAGAGGATGTGCTGGAGCTTCTGAAAAGCATTAAGCTAGATAAGTCACCGGGACTGGATACCCCACTCTTCTGTGGGAAGCAAGGGAGGAGATTGCTGAGCCTCTTGCGATGATCTTTCCTTCATCAATAGGGACGGAAGAAGTACCAGAGGATTGGAGGGTTGCAAATGTTGTTCCCTTGTTCAAGAAAGGGAGTAGAGATAACTCAGGAAATTATAGACCAGTGAGTTTGACTTCAGTGGTGAGCAAGTTGATGGAGAAGATCCTGAGAGGCAGGATTTATGAGCATTTGGAGAGACATAATCTGATTAGGTATAGTCAGCATGGCTTTGTCAAGGGCAGATCGTGCCTTACGAGCCTGATTGAATTCTTTGAGGAAGTAACAAAACACATTGAAGGTAGAGCAGTGGATGTCGTGTTATAAGATTCCCCATGCAAGGCTCCTTCAGAAAGTAAGGAGGCATAGGTTCCAAGGAGACCTTGCTTTGTGGATCCAGAACTGGCTTGCCCACAGAAAGCAAAGGGTGATTGTAGATTGTTTGTATTTTGTATGGAGGTCGGTGACCAAAGGTGTTCCGCAAGGATCTGTTCTGGGACCCTTCCTCTTTGTGATTTTTATAAATGACCTGGATGAGGAATTAGAAGGCTGGGTTAGTAAGTTTGCTGATGACACAAAGGTTGGGGGTGTTGTGGATAGTCTGAAGAGTTGTCAGAGGTTACAGTGGGACAGCGATAGGATGCAGAACTGGGCTGAAAAGTGGCAGATGGACTTCATCCCAGATAAGTGTGAAGTGGTTCATTTTGGTAGGTCCATTTGAAGACAGAATATAATATAAATGGTAAGACCCTTGGCAGGATGGAGTAACTGAGAGATCTTGGGGTCCCTGTCGATAGGATATTCGAAGCTGCTGCGCAGGTTTACAGTGTTGTTAAGAAGGCGCATGGTGTGTTGGCATTCATCAACCATGGGATTGAGTTCAAGACCTGTGAAGTATTGTTACAGTTATATATGACCTTGGTCTGACCCCACTTGGAGTACTGTGTTCAGTTCTGGTCACCTCGCTGCAGGAAGGATGTGGATACTATAGGGAGAGTGCAGAGGAGATTTACAAAGATGTTGCCTGGATTGGAGAGCGTACCTTATGAGTGTTGGTTGAGTGTACTTGGCCTTTTCTCCTTGGAGTGACTGAGGATGAGAGGTGAACAAGATGATGAGGGGCGTTGATTATGTGGATAGCTAGAGTCTTTTTCCCAGTGCTGAAATGGCTAACACGAGGGGCCATAGCTTTAAGGTGCTTGTTAACAGGTACCAGTAGACAATAGACAATAGGTGCAGAAGTAGGCCATTTGGCCCTTCGAGCCAGCACTGCCATTCACTTTGATCATAGCTGATCATCCACAGTCAGTATCCAGTTCCTGCTTTATCCCCATAACCTTTGATTCTGCTATCTTTAAGAGCTCTATCCATTTCTTTCTTGAAAGCATCCAGAGACGTGGCCTCTACAGCCTTCTGGGGCAGAGCATTCTGTACATCCACCACTCTCTGGATGATGGATTTTCTTTTTTCTTTTTTCTTTTTTCCTCAACTCCGTTCTAAATGGCCTACCCCTTATTCTTAAACTGTGGCCTCTGGTTCTGAACTCACCTATCAGTGGGAACATGCTTCCTGCCTCCAGCGTATCCACTCCCTTAATAATCTTATATGTTTCAATAAGATCCCCTCTCAGCCTTCTAAATTCCAGAGTATACAAGCCCAGTCGCTCCAATCTTTCGACATATGACAGTCCCGCCATCCCGGGAATTAACCTTGGGAACCTACGCTGCACTCCCTCAATAGCAAGAATGTCCTTCCTCAAATTTGGAGACCAAAACTGCACGCAGTACTCCAGGTATGGTCTCACCAGGGCGCTGTACAGCTACAGAAGGACCTCTTAGCTCTTATACTCCATTCTCCTTGTTATGAAGGCCAGCATGCCATTAGCTTTCTTCACAGCCTGCTGTACTTGCATGTTTGGTTTCAGTGACTGATGTACAAGAACACCTAGATCTCGTTGTACTTCCCCTTTTCCTAACTTGACTGCATTTAGATAATAATCTGCCTTCCTGTTCTTACCATCAAAGTGGATAACCTCAGGTTTATCCACATTAAACTGCATCTGCCATGCATCAGCCCACTCACCCAGCCTGTCCAAGTCACCCTGCATTCTCATAACATCCTCCTCACATTTCACACTGCCACCCAGCTTTGTGTCATCGGCAAATTTGCTAATGTTACTTTTAATTCCCCCATCTAGATCATTAATATATATTGTAAACAGCTGCGGTCCCAGCACTGAACCCTGCAGTACCCCACTGGTCACCGCCTACGGTTCCGAAAGGGACCCATGAATCGCTACTGTTTGTTTTCTGTCAGCCAGCCAATTTTCAATCCATGTCAGTACTCTGCCCCCAATACCATGTACCCTAATTTTGCCCTCTAATCTCCTATGTACCGAAGAGATGTCAGGGATAAGTTCTTCACACAGAGAGTGGTGGGTACGTGGAATGCACTGCTGGCAGCGGCGGTGGAAGCAGATACAATAGGGTCTTTTAAGAGCCTCTTAGATAGGTACATGGAGCTTAGAAAAATAGAGGGCTATGTGCCAGGGAAATTCTAGGCAGTCTGTAGAGTAGATTACATGGTTGGCACAACATTGTGGGCCGAAGAGCCTGTAATGTGCTGTAAATTTCTATGTTCTATCTCAAGTTTGCAAAAGGACCATCTGGATGTTCTACAATGTTTCTGGGACAATGTTCTGTGGACAGATGAGACAAAAGTTGAACTTTTGGGCAGAAATGAATACTGCTGTTTGGAGGGAGAAGGGAACTGCACACCAACACCAAAATCTCATCACAACTGTGAGGCCTGGTGGAAGGAGCATCATGGTTTGTGGCTGCTTTGCTGCCTCAGGGCCTGGACAACTTGCAATTGTTGAGAGAGCAATGAATTCAAAATTTTATCAAGGCATTTTACAGTGGAATGTCAGGATAGCAGTCCATCATCTGAAGCTTAATAGAAGGTGGATAATGCAACAAGACATTAATCTGAAAGACAAGAATAATTCAACAACAGAATGGTTTATGAATGGCCAAGTCAAAGTCTTGACCTTAATCCTATAGAAATGCTGTGAAAGAACCTGAAACAAGCAGTCCATGCAAGGTGCCCACCAACATCCCGGAGTTGAAGCAGCTTTGTAAGGTGGAATGGCCTAAAATTCTTCCAAACTGATGTGCAGAACAGTTACTGAAAACATTTGGTTGACATTATTGCTGTACAAGGGGGTCATACCACTTACTGAAAGCAAAGGTTCATATGCTTTTTCCAACAAATACATGTAATATTGGATCACTTTTCTCTATTAATAAATGGAAAAAGTACAATGTTTCTTGTGTTATTTATTTAATTGGGTTCTCTTTATCTAGTTTTAGGACTTGTGTGAAGATCTGATCACATTTTAGATCATATGTATAAATAAAGAAAGTTCTACAGGTTCACAAGCTTTCTGATACCACTGTATGCAACCCTGAGTTTCATTTTCTTGCAGGCAAACTCAATAAATCCATAACATAATCAATGATAGACTGCAGAAACTTGGACATTTAACCAGTGTGCAAAAGATAACAAACTTTGCCAATGCAAACAGAAAGAAATACTACTAATAATTAATAAATAAGCAATAAACATGGAAAACATGACATGAAGATTCCTTGAAAGTGAATCCATAGGTTGTGGGAACATTTCAGTGAATGTACAGATGAAGTTGGGTGAAGTTATACTTGTCGCCAAACAATTGATACTAGAACGTCCAATCATCACAGCGATATTTGATTCTGCGCTTCGTGCTCCGCGCTCCCTGGAGTACAAATTGATAGTAAATATTAAAAATTTAAATTATAAATCATAAATAGAAAATAGAAAAGGGGAAGTAAGGTAGTGCAAAAAAACCGAGAGGCAGGTCTGGATATTTGGAGGGTTCGGCCCAGATCCGGGTCAGGATCCGTTCAGCAGTCTTATCACAGTTGGGAAGAAGCTGTTCCCAAATCTGGCCATACGAGTCTTCAAGCTCCTGAGCCTTCTCCTGGAGGAAAGAGGGACGAAAAGTGTGTTGGCTGGGTGGGTCATGTCCTTGATTATTCTGGCAGCACTGCTCCGACAGCGTGCGGTGTAAAGTGAGTCCAAGGACGGAAGGTTGGTTTGTGTGATGTGCTGGGCTGTGTTCACGATCTTCTGCAGTTTCTTCCGGTCTTGGACAGGACAACTTCCATACCAGGTTGTGATGCACCCTAGAAGAATGCTTTTTACGGTGCATCTATAAAAATTAGTGAGGGTTTTAGGGGACGGGCCAAATTCCTTTAGTTTTCTCAAGAAGTAAAGGCGCTGGTGGGCCTTCTTGGCAGTGGATTCTGCTTGGTTGGACCAAGTCAGGCCATTTGTGATATTGGCCCTGAGGAACTTAAAGCTTTTGACCTGTTCCACTTGCGCACCACCGATGTAAATGGGGTCGTGTGGTCTGCTACTCCTTCCGAAGTCAACAACCAATTCCTTTGTCTTGCTGATGTTGAGGGATAGGTTATTGTCTTCGCATCATGCCACCAGGTTCTTAATTTCCTCTCTACTCAAACTCTTCGTTGCCCGAGAATCGGCCTATAATTGTGGAGTCATCAGCAAACTTATAAATTGAGTTCGATGGAAACTTGGCTGCACAATCATGGGTGTACAGTGAGTACAGCAGGGGGCTGAGTACACAGCCTTGTGGGGCACCGGTGCTCAGAGTGATTGTAGAGGAGAGCTTGTCCCCTATTTTTACAGCCTGGGTCCTGTCTGTGAGGAAGTTGAAGATCCAGCTGCAGATCTGAGTGCTGAGGCCCAGGTTCTGGAGCTTAGGAATCAGTTTACTTGGAATGATGGCATTACAGGCAGAGCTGTAGTCAATGTTATCCCCTTTGGTTCAAGAACCTAATGGTTGAGAAGTAATAACTGTTCTTGAACCTGGTGGTGCGAGTCCTAAGGCTTCCATACTACCTTCCTGATGGCAGCAGTGAGAAGAGAGCATGTACTGGGTGCTGGGGGTCCCGTTACAGCAGTGAAGAAAACTATTGAGCCCATCGAATCCAGGCTGGCTCCTTGTTGAGCAGTCAGTTACTAGCTAGCACAGTTATGAGCTCAACGTTTACTCTGATAATGGAATGAGCTTAAAATATAAGTGTTGGCATTGTGTAAGAGAAGATTTGATTTGTATACACTAACAAGTTCAGTCAAGAACAGTAATGCAGTTTTCACTGTCTTGTGACTCAAAAGACGAGTGCTCAGTGTTTTTGGGTGAAATTGTCACTTCATGTATATACACTCAGTAGCCATTTTATTAGGGATACCTATACATCTGCTCTTTAGTGCAAATATCTAATCAGGGAACTCAGTGCCTAAAAACGTGCAGACATGGTCAACAGGTTCACCAGATCAAGCATTAGAATGAGGAAAAAATGTAATCTAAGTGACTTTGATCATAGAATACTTCTTGGTGCCAGAGGGGGTGGTTTAAGTAATCTCAGAAACTGCTGATCTCCTGAGAGTTTCATGCACCACAGTCCAGTTTACAAAGAACGGTGTGAAAAACAAAGGGCATCCAGTGAGTGACAATTCTGTGGGTGAGAGAGGTCAGAGGAGAATGGCCATGGTGTGCAGAAGAACATCTCTAAATGCACATCATGTCCAAACTTGAAATGGATGGGCAACAGCAGCAAAAGACCACGAACATATGCTTAGTGGTCACTTTATTAGGTAGAGAGCCTGTACTACATAGAGCTAGATAACTATAATGTGTCACCTCTGTGCCTACTGAAATTCAGTATTCCCTGCCTGTATTTCAAATCCCTAAGACCATAAGGCATAGGAACAGAATTAGGCTATTTGGCCTATTGTGTCTGCTCCGCCATTCTATCAAGACTAATTTATTATCCCTCTCAGCTCCATTCTCTTGCTTTTTGCCTGTAACTTTTGACACCCTTATTATTCAAGAACCTATCAATCTCCACTTTAAATATACCTAATGACTTGGCCTCCGCAGCCTTCTGTGGCAATGAATTCCACAGATTCACTACTCGCTGACTGAAGGAATTCCTCATCTCTGTTCTAAAGGAACGTCCTCGTATTCTAAGACTGTGCGCTCTGGTCCTAGGCTCCCCCACTATTGGAAACATCCTCTCCATATCCACTCTATCTGGCCTTTCAATATTATACTTTATACTTTATTGTTGCCAAACAATTGATGCTAGAACGTACAATCATCACAGCGATATTTGATTCTGCGCTTTCCGCTCCCTGGATTACAAATATTAAATATTAAAAATAGTAAAAATTAGTAAATATTAAAAATTTAAATTATAAATCATAAATAGAAAATAGAAAAATGGAAAGTAAGGTAGTGCAAAAAAACTGAGAGTCAGGTCCGGATATTTGGAGGGTACGGCCCAATATTAGATGGGTTTCAATGAGATTCCTCCTCATTCTTCTAACCTCCAGCAACTGCAGGTCCAGAGTGATCAAATGCAGCTCATACATTAACCCTTTCATTTCTTGGATCATTCTCATAAGCCACTTCAATGCCAGCACATCCCTCTCCAATGCCCATATACGGTACACAGAACTGCTCTCAGTACTCCAAATGTGGTCTGACCAATGCTTTATAAAGCCTCAGCATTACATCTTTGCTTTTTTATTCTAGTCGTCTCAAAGTTTCTCTGACTCCAGCTAGAAAAAGTACAAGTTATCTGGATTGCATTACTATGCTGCCTCAAATTTATACTCTACATGAAAAATGAATATTTAGCATGGTACTAATGTCTGTTTGGAAGCTCAGTATCATATTCAGGGTTTAGTTAATTCTCTTCAGTGGGTGGAATTCCAGAAGTGAGTGTGCAATTGTCAGTGTTACGTGCTGAGTATCAAATATATGCATAAGTTTTGAATACGTGAACTTGTTTTAATGTTGGTAATGTGAATTGAGGGTCTGAATACCAACCACTTTCTCTGAATGCAGAAAATAATGGCATACCTTGATGTAATTAATTGAAAGGGAAATTTTGCAAACAACTGCTTAATTATGTTGAGCAATACTAGTTTGCCAGAGGATCATTCAGACGCTTAGTTGCAAACGCCATCAGGTGTTCGGCAAGATGTTGTAAGCTTAGGAAATTACAGTCATAACTATCTTTAGACATGATAAAACAAATATGTTTTATTTGTTGCAATTGTACAAGTGATTTGATAAAGAGATGGGCTTAAAACACCTAAAATTTGTCCACGGGGCCGGCACAGTAATGTAGCAGGAAGCGTAATGCCTTAGACCGCAGCTCTAGGATCATGGTATCATTTCTCTCTCTGTCTGAAGGGAGTTTCTTCGTTCTCCTCGTACCAATTGGGCATCTTCTGGATTCTTCGGTTTCCTCCCACATTCCAGAAAGACACGGTTAGAGTTAATGAGTTATGGGTATGCTCTGTTGGCACTGGAAGTGTGGCCACACTTGTGGGCTGCCCAGCACAATCCTTGCTGATTTTATTTGATGCCAACAATGCTTTTCACTGTATCACGCACAATATGCTGGAGGAACTCATTAGATCAGGCAGCATCTATGAAAATCAATAAACAGTTGACATATTGGGCTAAGATCCTTCATCAGGACTGGAAAGGAAGGGGGAAGACACCAGAAATAAAAGGTGGGGGGAGGGAAGCTGGGAGGTGATGGGTGAAGCCAGGTGAGTAGGAAAGGTAAAGGGCTGGAGAAGAAGGAATCTGATAGGAAAAGAGGGTAGACCATGGGAGAAAGGGAAAAAGGAAGGGCACCAGGGGAGGTGATCGGCAGTCAAGGAGAAGAGGTAAGAGGCTAAAGTGGGGAAAAGAAGAAGAAAGGAGGGGAATGGAAATATTTTTTTACCAGAAGGCAAAATTAATATTCGTGCAAACATGAGGAAATCTGCAGATGCTGGAATTTCAAGCAACACACATGAAAGTTGCTGGTGAATGCAGCAGGGCAGCAGCTTTTATGTGTGTTGATCAATATTCGTGCCATCAGGTTGGGGCTACCCAAATGAAATATGAGGTGCTGCTCCTCCACCCAGAGAATGGCCTCATCGTAGCAGACGAGGAAGCCATGAACCAACATGTCAGAATGGGGATAAGAGTTAAAATAGTTGGCCACTGGGAAGTTCTGCTTTTGACAGATGGAGTGGAGGTTCTCGACTAAGCATTTCATTGTATGTTTCAATGTACTTGTGACTAATAAAGCTAATCTGTATCTCTCTTTAGATGAGAAGAGACCAGTTTTATGGGGTTTAGATTTCTTCTTAGAAGTGCTCCTCTGTTCAGCCAAGGTGGCTTGCAGAGGGTAAGAAACATTGTCCAGAATTTCCAGGATTTTCTGCAGGGTCCATTGTTCTGCTACAGCCTCCGGTGTGTCCAATTTGACTCCTATAACGAAGCCAGCTTTTCTAATCAGATTGTTCTCAGAAAGCTAAAACACCTGAAACTGGCCTCATCTGATATGACATATCTGATGTTCGTCATCATCATTATGTGCCATGTGATAAGATGCGGGCAATCATCATCGTCATCAATCCTGGTCTTCCATCTATCTTTAATCTGAGAAGTTCTAATAAGCTCTTCAGAACTTTTGCCTGTCCATCCCTTATGTAACTCATGAACGTCATGCACTGTCTACTGCGACTGTTTCTTCCATCAGTTTATCCTGTCATTGCAAGATGTTCAAGCTTCTTCCTCTGTACGTGTCCCAGAAATTCCATCTACTGTTTCCTGATTTATGGTATCAGCGCTCTTCTTATTCCGGCTTTTCACAACACTTCCTCGTTCGTCACTCTGTTCTTCCACAATATTTTCATCATTCTTCTTAAAAATTACTTTTCTGCAGCTTTGAGTCTTCCCTCATTTTGCTTTGATATTGTCCAGCATTCACTTCCATATGTTAGTGTGGAACGAACGTAGCACCGCAACACTCTGAGTTTCATACCCAAAGAAATTATGTCATTCTTTAGTATCTTGCTCAAACCTACATTCAGCAACCCCAATCCTCCTCCTAATTTCAACATCAGCCCTACCGTCAGATGTTATCGTGCTCCCTAAATAATTGAACTTCCACACTTGTTTAATTGTTTCATTACTCACTTTCAGTTCAAATTTCTGTATTTGTGACAACCAAACATTTAGTCTTCTTGTAGTTAGTTAGATAGATAGATACTTTACAAATTACAGTGTCACAGTAGTATTACAAGTGCGCAGATATACAAATATTAGAAGAGGAGTAAGAAGGAATAAAAAATTGGTTAAAAATAGGTTACAGTCTAACAGGAGGGGGTCATCACTTCCCCAACTATAGGTTGGCGCATTATAGAGCCTAAAGGCCGAGGGTAAGATTGACCTCATATATCACTGTTTGGAGAAGCGCAGTTGTCTTAAGTCTTATTACTAAAAGTTCAAAGGTTTCAAAGGTACATTTAATGTCAGAGAAATGTATATAATATCCATCCTGAAATACGTTTTCTTTGCAACCATCCACGAAAACAGAGGAATGCCCCCAAAGAATGAATGACAGTTAAATGTTAGAACCCCACAGCAAAGACAAAGACTTGTAGTACCCCAAAGACTACTTGTTCACCCGGTATTCGACATACCACAGGCTCGCTCTCTCTCCCTAATAAGGGAGAAAGAGGTGTCTCTGTTGCACAGCGAGAGGAGAGACATAACAAACAACCCACTGATTTACGATGTTAAAAGTCCATTGTGTTGCTTTTCCGAGCACTATGTCCAAAAAACTTGGGTCTCTTGGCACATAACCAGCAACCAGCTTACTGCTTTCGATCTTCCGTCTCCCACGACACACTGGATTCCTGCAGAGATACCGACCTTCGGTCCGCCTGTCTCCAGAAACGCGAGATCCTGGAACTCCAAAGGCGAGCTAATCTCTTAGGCCGCATCCTTGGCATATCGAATAATAGCCAGCTGTGAAACCCTGAGAGTGGGTCCCATTCCCGTAAAGAACCAAAGTCAGCATGTAACTCCAGGTCAGGATCTTTAAAAGAACCCTGAAAGGGGAAAATAGAGATATTAAAGATGCAAATAGAGCTGTTTCCAAAGATGCAAACAAAGGAGTTATAAAGGTGGCTTGCAGAGGGTGGGAAACATTGTCCAGAATTTCCAGGATTTTCCGTAGGGTCCATTGTTCTACCACAGCTTTCAGTGTGTCCAGTTTGACTCCTATAACAGAGCCAGCCTTTCTAATCAGTTTATTAAGCCTGTCGGCATCACCCATCTCCTCAGGAAGTAGAGGCAATTCTGGCCCTTCTTGTACACTGCCTCTATGTTGGTGCTCCACTCAAATCTGTCATCCAGGTGCATCCCTAGGTACTTGTAGGTTCCCACCATATCCATGCCCTCACCATCAACAGTAACAGGGAGCAGTGCAGGCTTAATCTTCCTAAAGTCCATCACCATTTCCTTTGTCTTACTGACGTTGAGCTGCAGATGATTCAGCTTGCACCATTTGACAAAGTCCTCCACCAGGGCCCAATATTTATTCTCCTGACCTCCCAACTATTGCTGAGTCATTAGAGAGTTTCTGCAGATGATATGACTCAGTGTTGTACCTAAAGTCTGAGGTATACAGGGTAAGCAGGAAGGGAGCCAATAAATTCCCCTGTGGGGTCCCAGTGCTGCTTCTAGCCATGTTTGAACACAACTCTGAAGCCGTGCAAACTAGTCTGTACCAGTCAGGTGGTCCAGTGTCCAGGATACAATGGAGGTGCCAACCTGAAATGAATGGAGCTTCCCCCCCCCCCTCCCCCCAGCAATGAGGGCTGTATGGTATTGAAGGCGCTTGAGACATCAAAAACGTGATCCTCACAGTGCTGCCCTGCCTATCCAAATGGGAGTAGGTTCTGTTCAGCTGGTAGATGACAGCACCGTCGACTCCAATGTGCTCCTGGTAGGCAAACTGCAGGGATTGAGGGATGATCTGGCCGGAGGTTGGAGGTGAATCAGGACCAGCCTCCCTAGGGTCATCATGATGTGTGAGGTCAGGGCCACTGGATGATAGACATTCAAGGCTTTTGGCTGGCCCTTCTTTGGTACTGGGACCACACATGATGGTTTCCGCACAGTTGGGACCCCTTCCAGCCTGAAACTCAGATTGAAAATGTGCTGGAGAACTCCACACAGCTGCTCAGCACACTCCTTCAGGGCCGTGGGGTTCACACCATCCGGTACCAATGCTTTGCCATATCTGAGTTTCCCCAGAGCCTTCCTTACCTGTTCAGTGGTGAAGGTGAGTCCATGGTGACTGGGGAGTTGGTGGAAGATGGGGGCTGAGGGAGGTGAAGATCGAGACGACAGCAGTTGGTATATGGAGATGTGGATGGCAGGTACAGGGCAAGGAGGGGATGTAGACAGTGGGTAGCCTGTGTTGTTCATCCATGTGTTGAACTGAAGAGAGGAAGAGAGGTGTTGGTGCTGAGGGAGCATTAGGTGCCTCGGCAGTTGGACTGGTGTGCTGAGGGGGGCATGAACAGGAGGGCAATTGTTAAACCCATTGAAGAATTGGTTTAACTCATTAGCCCATTCACGGCTGCATTCGGCTCTACGGCTAGGCTGGTTGAAGCCAGTTATGTTATTTATGCCTCTCCACACCTCTGTTTGCTCAATCCCCAGTTTCATGTTTTCTCTTGCTTTCATCATAATGATTTGTAGCAAGAATTTCACAACATAACTCATCAAGCTAGTTGTGAGCTGTAACTTGCAGTCAATTGCTCCATGTTTTTTTCAGCAAAGCAATAAATACTGACTTGTTAATTTCCTCTGGTGTTTTCCTGCTGTCGTATACTCATTCAGCAAATCTGTCAACCTTTCAATCCCAAAATCTTCCGTGCTTGAATCATTTCTATAGCAATGCCATCAGTCCTAATGCCTTATTCTTTTTCATTTTCCCCACTGCTGCTTGCATAATAGTAATTATTGGCTTCTCTCTTTTTGTATCTTCAAACAAGTCAGCAATGTATTCAGACCATTTAGCCTGTATATCTGCTTCTTCCATGAGTATGGATCCATATTTTACCTTCAGACATCCAGTAGATGTAGAATATTTAGTGCCTTCTTGTGCATATTGCCAGAAGTTTTTAGTTTCTCTACCTCTTCGCATTCTCCAGTTATCCACTGTTCTTTGACTTCCTTACATCTTTGCTTGATTTCTTTGTTCAAGGTTATATATTTGTTGGTGTTCTTTGGCATGATTTTCTGTCTTTCTTTCATTAGATCCAGAATTTCATCTGTCGTCCACTTCTTTTTGTTTTCAGTATCACTTCATTAGACACATCCACACTGCCTTTTTAAACTTCAGCCGGCTTCTCCACTGTGTGTTCTCCACTGTCAGAGCTTCATGTCTATTCTTCACTGCTACAGTGTATTTCATTTTCATGTCCGAATCAGAATTAGTTTAATATCACAGGTGTATGTCATGAAATTTGTTAATTTAGTGGTAGCATGTAATGCAATTCATGATAAATACAGAAAAAAATAAATAAGTGAATTACAGCAAGTGTATAAATTTATATTAAATAGTTACATTTAAAATAGTGCAATAACAGAAATAATAAAAAAGTGAAGTAGTGTTCATGGGTTCAGTGTCCGTTTAGAAATCAGACGGCAGAGGGGAAGATGCAGTTCCTGAGTCATTGAGTGTTTTCCTTCAGGCTTCTGTACTTCCTTCCTGATGGTAACAATAAGAAATGGATATGTCCTGGGATATGTCCAACCAATTTCCCCCAGGATTAATAAAGTATGACTACTACTACTACTACTACTACTGATGGGGGTCCTCAATAACGGACATTGCCTTTCTGAGGCACCGCTCCTTGAAGATGTTGTGAATACTACAGAGGCTAGCATTCATGATGGAGCTGACTAATTTTACAGCTTCCTGTAGCTTCTTTAGATCCTGTGCAGTAGCCCCTCCCCTGTCCCCCGTACCAGACAGTGATGCAGCCTGTTGGAATCTCTCATGCAAGCCAGGTCTAATTTGGCATTACCCTTAGACTTCTTTAACTGTCTAAGCTTAACTTTCAGTTTGCCTGTCAATGGAACATAGTGACTCTCACAGTCTGCTCCTGGATATGCCTACTGTTGCATGGCTTTCCTCAAACACTGATGATTGTGATGTAGTCTATTTGACTGCGGCGCTGATCTTCTGCGCCTCTTTCTCCAAGTCCACAATCTTCTTGTGTGCTGCTCGAACCATGTGTTTGTTATTCTATGATCATTCACACAGCACCAGTCTATGAATCACTCACCTCTGTCATTCCTGGCAATATTACCATCTTGTTATCCAACTTTAGCATTCATATCCCTTATCATCAGAACGATGTCTTGTGTCTGATATTACATGATAATAAATAAACATGTACAGAAAAGTTCAGTATTATTTTTCTTTGTGTTACTAAACAGTATATAAACACAGAAATACAGTAATCTTCTTGGCAATTTCCTAAGATACATTTGTTATTCACTGTAGGTACACACTCAGTTCATTTGCTGATCTGGTAGAATTCTAAACCTATTAACTTTTGTCAGAGTTGGATTGGGATAATTATGGAATAACACTGCACCTGAATTAAATCAACTCCTTTGATTTTTGCTCAATCGTTGTTCTGTATTGGCTCTTGAAACGTAAAGTGTGCATTTGACTTCCACATATGGATAACTAGTCCTATCCCTTGCAGGTCATAAGCCCAGTCCTAAAATAAGTTGCCAAATAATCCTTTGATCTACTCTTTTTGAGGACTTATGACTTGCTTTGGTGCCCAAGGTTGCAAATGTGGTAATTGTCATGACTTTTTGACACGCAAAGTTGCTCTTTCCCATTAGCCATCTATTAACAAAAAATTCAGCAACATAGTAACTCTATGGCAGTTTGTTAAGAATTAAAGTTTAAAATTCAGTAACGTAAACACGAAGAATTCTGCAGATGCTGGAAATTCAAGCAACACACATCAAAGTTGCTGGTGAGCGCAGCAGGCCAGGCAACATCTCTAGGAAGAGGTACAGTTGACGTTTCGGGCCGAGTCGACCCGAAACGTCGACTGTACCTCTTCCTAGAGATGCTGCCTGGCCTGCTGCGTTCACCAGCAACTTTGATGTGTGTTGTTTAAAATTCAGTTTTTGCACTTACTGTGGTGCCTTATGTGATACAATTCAGTGCACGAAACTGTAACTGATTTCACACAGTTTCCAGTTATATTAACCCCACTCACCTTTTATTCTCTTCTCTTTATACCAGCTGGTTTCCCCCTCCATTCTTGGTCGCGATTCAAGGTCTCGATCTGAAATGCCAGTAGTTCCTTGTACTGCACAGCTGCTCAGCCGCTGAGCTCCTCCAGCAGTTTGTTATTTCAGATTCCAGCATCTGCATTCTCTCTTGACTACATAGTCATTTTCTATCTTAGTGTAACATGTTTCTTGTGGGGTGTCTTGTCTATATTGCAGAGTGATAATGTTTTGGGTTGGAAAATTCTGTTTTATTTATATATGCCAAAGACTTCCACAAAACAAAGAATTGGAATAAAAGAGCCTTTCTTTGGCTGGCTCTCGGGGACTAGTGGCGTTCCTCAGGGGTTGTTGTTGGGACTGCTTAATTTCACGTCATGTCAGTGATCTGGGTGGTAGAATTGATGGCTTTGTGGCCAAGTTTGTAGATGATATAAACATAGGTGGAGGGGGTAGGCAGTGCTGAGGAAGCAGTGAGTCTACAAAAGGACTTGGACAGATTAGGAGAATAGGCAAAGAAGTGGCAGATGGAATGCAGTGCAGGGAAGTGTATGGGAGAAGACAAGAATATAAAAGCAAGGATGTAATGCTTAAAGCTTTAGAAGGCATTGGTCAAATCACACTTCAGATATGGTGAGCAGTTTGATCTAAGAAAGGATATGTAAGAGAAAACCTGCAGATGTTGGAAATCCGAGCAACACACACAACATGGTGGAGGAACTCAGCAGACCAGGCAGCATCTATGGAAAAAGGTCCAGTCGATGTTTCGGGCCAAGCCCTTTCAACAGGACTGGAGAAAAAAGCAGAGGAGTAGATTTAAAAGGTGGGGGGAGGAGAGAGAGAAAGAGAACCACCAGGTGAAAGGTAAAACCTATCATGACAGTGGAGGAGGCCATGGATGAACATATCGGAATGGGAATGGGAAGCGGAATTAAAATGGGTGGTCACTGGGAGATCCTGCGTGTTCTGGCGGACGGAGCATAGAAGCTTGGCGAAGTAGTTCTCCCAGTCTACGTCAGGTCTCACCGATATGCAGGAGGCCACACTGGAATGAAAGGATTAACATTCAAGGAGTGTTTGATGGCTCTGGGCCTGCACTTGCTGGAGTTTAGAAAAATGAGGGGGGTATCTCATTGAAACCTATCAAATATTGAAAGGCCTATCCAGAGTGGATGTGGAACGTATGTTTCTTGTAGTGGGGGAGTCTAGGACCAGAGGGCACAGCCACAGAATAGAGAGATGTCCATTTAGAACAGAGATGAGGAAAAATTTCTTTAACCAGTGGGTAGTGAATGTGTAGCATTATATTGCCACAGCTGGCTGTGGAGGCCAAGTCAGTGGCGGTTGATAGGTTCTTGATTAGTAAGGACATCAAAGGTTACGGGGAGAAGGCATGAGAATGGGTTTGAGAGAGATAATAAATCAGCTAAGTTGAAATGATGAAACAGACTCAATGGGCCGAATGGCCTAATACTGCTCCTATGTCTTATGGAAAAGTTGAATAGGTTATGACTTTATTCACTGGAGTGCAGGAGAATGAGGGGAAATCTTATCAGGATTTCCACTATTATAAGGACATAGATAAGGTGAATGCAAGCAGCTTTCTCCCCTCAGGTTGGGAGTGACTAGAACTAGTGGTCATAGGTTTAGGGTGAAAGGTGAAATATGTAAGGGGAACCCGGGGGGAGCAACTACATTCAGAGAGTGGTGAGTGTGTGGAACAAGCTAGTAGCAAGAGTGGTAGATGCGATTTAAGTTGCAACATTTAAGAGATGTTTGGATAGTTACATCGATGAGAGAAGTATGGAGGGCTGTGGTTGGGCTGCAGGTAGTTGGGCCTGTGCACAAGGGGAGACTGGCATGGACTAGATGGGTTAATGGACCATTTTTGTGCTGTATATTTGACTCTATTAAAAAGTGTTAGTTACAGTGATTTCATCCCTGCCTGTAGTATCGTGGGACTGTGGCCAGATAGCCATCTTTCATCAGATTGTGTGGCCTGCCTGCCATTTTCCTGCAGCATATCTCGCAGTGCGCAGGGCTTATGAATTACGACCAACTGTTTTCATCACTTGCACTATTTTAGTTCTTCTACATTAGTTTTGTGGATGATATTTACAGCATCTAATTCTAAAAAATGTAGGGTGGTGAGAGGAGATTTTGAGATGTATAAAATCATGAGGGACATAAATAAGATGAAAGCGCTCAATTTTTCCAGGGTTGGAGAATCGAGCTTGAGGGCGCAGAGGAGAGATTTAATTGGAACCCAGGGGGCGATTGTCATCCTGAGGGTGGTCTGTGTATGGAATAAGGTGTCAGAGGAAGTCATTGATGCAGGTGCACTGACCACATTTAAAAGACACTTGGATGGGTATTTGATAGGACAGATTTAGAGGGATATGAGCCCAGGACAGGCAAACGGAATTAGCCCATGAAAAAGAGAGGTTTTATGTCAGAAGAGGAAGAAGAATTCATATTCTCTGTTGAGAATATATCAAATAGTATTGTTTACCAAAGCAAATATTGTAAATACAGTCAGAGTTCTACTGATCTATTCCCCGAGGAGAGAATTAGGGAAGATCAAGGTAACAATTAAAATAGCCAACAGAGGACAGTGTTTGCTATTAAATGGAATCTTTTTCATGCTGAAAGCCCATATTCTGATGGAGAATTTATTAAGAATATTGCAGAAGCTTCTACAACTTGAGATACGTGTATCACAAGACTCTAGTGACTAATGAAGCAGGTTTAGTTTTCTGAATAACATAACACAACCAAGTGCAGACTCACAGAGCTTCCGTTTCTAACAGTATGTAGCCATGAGGAAGGGCGTGATTTCACTATTTATTTTGGACTATAAATTTGAAAAGAAGGTTAGTGGTAAAAAGTCTTGTGGTTCTTGAACTGTAGAGTACAATTGCATACGGCTCTGAGGACCTTTAGATTTGGCCACCCTTGCTCTGTGTGACAAAGAACAATCTATATACTAATAGAACTGTCATGTTCTGTCTGTCTGTTTGTCTGTTTGTGACCTCCAGTTAGCGCAAACGGTGCATTACAGCGGCACTTTTTTTTGGCTAAATCAAATTAAAATGCGCTAACTTACAGAATACAGGCAAAGTTCAGGGTTTTATATTTGTATAAAATTGCTCATTCACCAGAAATCAACAGGCTGCCTTTCACCCGAGACCCGATTGGCCATCATGGAAATCGGGACGCCACAGTCCGACACATGCACATGGCCAGCCTCAGCAGCGCCCCATGATGCTCACAGAGCTGCTTCCACCTTCCATGGATTCCGTGACGCCACAGCCCGACACATGCACATGGCCAGCCTCAGCAGCGCCCCATGTTGCTCACAGAGCCGCTTCCACCTTCCATGGATTCCGCGACGCCACAGCCCGACACATGCACATGGCCAGCCTCAGCAGCGCCCCATGTTGCTCACAGAGCCGCTTCCACCTTCCATGGATTCCGCGACGCCACAGCCCGACGCATGCGCATGGCCAGCCTCAGCAGCTTGGAGGCTTTGGTGTTACTGCTTCCTATCTTCTATCAAGCATTAGGGTAAACATATATGGATAGCCTAATTATGCCACGTGGAAAGAGAAGGGGGACATTGTGGTCAAGAGATGACGCCAAACGTCTTCAGGAAGCGGCAAGGAGAACAACAATCGGATGAGGAAAGGGCCACACAACTCCAGGATCAAAGAATCAGGGCAACAAAGATGAGAGAAGATGAGACAGAGGAGGAGAGGCATGCACATCTCCAGGATCAGAGACAAACAACAAACAGCAGAAGAGGTGAAGAGACGGGGGATGAAAGGACTGCATGTCTCCAGAATGACAACGAGAGGCACAAGGGTGGCAGATAAACCAGAAATGATGCCATCAAAATTGTCCTTCCTTAAATGAGGAGCATCAATATTTGCTTTGCTAAGTGTCGTTCTTCTTTAATAAACTGAGGTTTTCTACTTCAGTTTCCAAAGCAAAGCGATACCAATAGCATTCAGGAAAATTTAATGTTCATTCTGGTCACATCAGACTGCACTACCCTTCTCTCAAAGGGTGCCCCAACGGGTCACCCCATTGTCTAGTATTTATTAATAATGTGCATTCTCACTTATCAACTCTGGGTATTTGAATTTGCTCCTAAGTCCTGGCGAAGGGTCTTGGCCTGAAATATGGGCTGTTTATTCCTCTCTAGAGATGCTGGCTGACCTGCTGAGTTCCTCCTGCATTTTGTTTGTGTTTTGTCTGAATAAGCTCTTGCTGGGTGTTTGAGGGATGAGAGAATATTATAATATATTTGTAATTGTCTCTTGTGAAGATAAAAAAAAACGTGCCTAGATTATCAAGTGCATTAAGACTTAAAACTGGTTGTTTGCTTTGCTGTGTGGATTCCAAAAAAATATGCTTGCGTTTTTTTTTTGACAGCAACATGATTAAAGTGCCAACTCATGATGAAAACAGCTTGGACCAAAACTCTTTAAAGAAATCACAAAAAAATTTCTCCAGTAATAATGTTGCAACAAGAAACAACACCAGTACTTTGAACAAAAAGAAGGAGGTGACTGAAGAGGAAGCAGAAAGGTCAGTTTTAATCCTTAGGTCATTGAGGTTCAAAAGCAACAGAAATCTGTCGTACGTGAGTTTGTAATCCCAAATTAGTTTGATAAAGTTGGTATGTTTTTCTGTTCCCAGAGAATTGGATATTTGACCATCAAACTTTATTTGCATGCAAGAATATAAGAAATAAAAGAAAGCATATTCTTAATAAGGTTCCACAAATGTGTTCTGCTATAATTTTGTTGTCTAATCCTTTGAGTGCTATTATGTATGAACAAATTGTCAGTCTCCAGAATGATGGTCTGAATGTCCGATAATCTTTGAAGTAGAGAGGTACTGTATTTAATACTGTTGAGTTTACATTAATTTTGTGCAGTCTGATGATACCACATATCTGTGCTTCACCTGCCAGCTCCTACTAAAGAAATGAGGGAAGGAAGAAGCAGAAGTCGATGATAAATATCTAATCATATAGAACATAGAACATGGAACATAGAATAGTACAGCACAGTACAGGCCCTTCGACCCACATTGTTGTGCCGACCCTCAAACCCTGCCTCCCATATAAGCCCCCACCTTAAATTCCTCCATATACCTGTCTAGTAGTCTCTTAAATTTCACTGGTGGGACTGACTCAGGCAGTGTATTCCACACACCAACCACTCTCTGAGTAAAAAACCTTCCTCTAATATCCCCCTTGAACTTCCCACCCCTTACCTTAAAGCCATGTCCCCTTGTACTGAGCAGTGGTGCCCTGGGGAAGAGGCACTGGCTATCCACTCTATCTATTCCTCTTAATATCTCGTATACCTCTATCATGTCTCCTCTCATCCTCCTTCTCTCCAAAGAGTAAAGCCCTAGCTCCCTTAATCATTGATCATAATGCATAATCTCTAAACCAGGCAACATCCTGGTAAATCTCCTCTGTACTCTTTCCAATGCTTCCTATAGTGAGGTGACCAGAACTGGACGCAGTACTCCAAGTGTGGCCTAACCAGAGTTTTATAGAGCTGCATCATTACCTCCTCGTGACTCTTAAACTCTATCCCTCGACTTATGAAAGCTAACACCCCATAAGCTTTCTTAACTACCCTATCCACCTGTGAGGCAACTTTCAGGGATCTGTGGACATGTACCCCCAGATCCCTCTGCTCCTCCACACTACCAAGTATCCTTCCATTTACTTTTATTTACTTTGTACTCTGCCTTGGAGTTTGTCCTTCCAAAGTGTACCACCTCACACTTCTCCGGGTTGAACTCCATCTGCCACTTCTCAACCCACTTTTGCATCCTATCAATGTCTCTCTGCAATCTTCGACAATCCTCTACACTACCTTTGTGTTGTCTGCAAACTTGCCAACTCATCCTTCACCCCCACATCCAGGTCGTTAATAAAAGTCACGAAAAGTAGAGGTCCCAGAGCCGATCCTTGTGGGACACCACTAGTCACAACCCTCCAATCCGAATGTACTCCCTCCACCACGACCCTCTGCCTTCTGCAGGCAAGCCAATTCTGAATCCACCTGGTCAAATGTCCCTGGATCCCATGCCTTCTGACTTTCTGAATAAGCCTACTGTGTGGAACCTTGTCAAATGCCTTACTAAAATCCATATAGATCACATCCACTGCACTACCCTCATCTATATGCCTGGCCACCTCCTCAAAGAACTCTATCAGGCTTGTTAGATATGATCTGACCTTCACAAAGCCATGCTGACTGTCCCTGATCAGACCATGATTCTCTAAATGCCCATAGATCCTGTCTCTAAGAATCTTTTCCAACAGCTTTCCCACCACAGACATAAGGGTCACTGGTCTATAATTACCCAGACTATCCCTACTACCTTTTTTGAACAAGGGGACAACATTCGCCTCCCTCCAATCCTCCGGTACCATTTCCATAGACAACGAGGACACAAAGATCCTAGCCAGAGGCTCAGCAATCTCTTCTCTGGCCTCGTGGAGCAGCCTGGGGAATATTCTGTCAGGCCCCGGGGACTTATCCGTCCTAATGTATTTTAATAACTTCAACACCTCTTCTCCCTTAGTATCAACATGCTCCAGAACACCAACCTCACTCATATTGTCCTCACCGTCATCAAGTCCCCTCTCATTGGTGAATACCGAAGAGAAGTATTTATTGAGGATCTCACTCACTTCCACAGCCGCCAGGCACATCTTCCCACCTTTATCTCTAATCGGTCCTACCTTTTCTCCTGTCATCCTTTTGTTCTTCACATATCAACAATAAATCAGTGCAGAAGTTGGCCAATCTGTTCTTCAAGCCTCCAAGTTCTTCAAGAAAATCATGGCTGAACTTATTGTCAGCTCAACTCTAGATCCGTGCCTACTCCTTGCAATCAAGAAAATCTGTCTACCTCTGCTTTAAAGATATTCAAAGACACTGCTTCCACTTCTCTTTGAGTAAGAGGGTTTAAAAGATTCACAACCTTCCGAGGTTGTGTGGAAATAACCTTATCTCAGTTTTAGTGAGTGGCTCATTTTGCGAAATCTAGTTGTAATCTCTCCCACATAGGGAACACCCTTTCTTTATCTACCTTTTTGAGGTCCGTGGCTGGATCATGTGCACACCCTTCCCGAACTCTATGCCATTAAGGTAATTTCTGTCAGAACTGTGGTTGCTGTCAAGCAAAGCTGCTTAATAGTAAAAAGGTGGATATCTTTCACTTTGCACTGTAGGGTAAACATTCATCCAAGACTAAGAGGTCACTTCGAGAAAAATTTGCCCATGGACCAAACTTAATCTTCTCTATTCTGCTATAGATGGCTGTGGAGGCCTAGTCATTGGGTATATTCGAAGTGGAAGTTGATAGGTTCTTGATTAGTAAGGGCATCAGAGATTACAGACAGAAGGCAGGAAAATGGGGTTGAAAGGAAAAATAAATCAGCCATGATTGAATGATGGAGCAGACTTGATGGGCTGAATGGCTTAAATCACCTCCTATGACTATGGTCTTGTAGTCTAATACAAGAATTATTATTATTTTCGAAGATTAAATGTATTTGCCATATATATTTGTATACAGAGTGGATTCCAGTTAATTGGATGATCGGTTAATTGGGGCAGCTGCTTAAATGGGACAGCTCTTGAAGAACAAAAACTAATCAAGAAAATAGCCAGAATTCCCTTCATTTATTTGGGATAATGCGCCACTTAATTGGGACAGAAGACTTGCTGCACAGCTTCCACCTAGTGTCAGTCGCATGTACTTGTGTGGCGGTAGACTGTACACCTTGCTTAGAGCTAACAGTTTTTAAATAGAGTCAGTTGTGTGTGTTTGTGTTCGGAAAGCAGTGATTTTTGTCACTGATGGTGAGAAATAAACAGTAAGACAATTCAGAGCTGTTTTGCTTACTGTAAGCATTCAGGCTTGGAGATGTCAGAAATGGCTGTTAGACGTTACAGAGCAAACTTTTTTTAAGTAGTGTTAGCTGAGCGTGCTTGTGTTATCCATTTGGCTAGACAGGCGCCGATTTGGAAAGACAACAATTTTTAAATTTTTTGATAATTTCATTTTTTAGTTTGACTTTCTGCAGAAAGGCAATGAAGGTAGTCCATTATCTGCACCAGGAGTAAATGATTTTATTCATTTACGGTTAATCAAAAGAACACGGCAGTGATGAACTCTTCTATCAATAGTTATGAGGAATTAATACACAGTTTTATAATGCTGCAGTGGTATTGGTAGTGTTGTAATTTGTTCTATATTTCATTTAAATGCATAATTTGTCACTTATTTATGATAGTTTGTCTTCCAACTATTTTCATGAAACCGGTTAATTGGAGCAGCCATTTAATTGGGCCAAAATGTACTGGTCCTAATGTGTTCCATTTATCAGGTATCCACTGTATTAGGAGTTTGCAGTTAAAGTACAGATATGGAATAAAATATGCATAAATACCAGCATGTATTTACAATATAAACAGCACTGTAAAAAGTGTTTTTAAGTGTTCACAGTATCTTTTCCAGGCCTTAACTCCTCCTCTGTGCCAGATGCTCATTGTCCTCAATGCCTCAGTATTTCAAACAAATTTATCTACCATTCGGACTTTCCAGGGAGCGCTCATGGAGTGAGCTACACTTTGGCGTTGCCCCATTCCCTTTATCTGTTTTACCTGTAACCACCCGTATTTACTTTATCTGTACCTACACTAAAGGGTTTATACTACAAATATATCTTTGAACTTCGATTTTTATTTACTGAACGTGCTGACCAGAGCACATGAAGTTAAAAACGGAAAGGGCTGCGGCGGGAACGGAAAAAAAGATGGCGATCTTAAAGCATCGAAGGAGACTCCATGAACTGTTGAAATAATGACGAAACTCAGAGAGAATACACTTAACCAAAGATTTGCTGTGTTTGAAGAAGTTTTGAAGACGATTCAAGATGCCGTTAAATCATTCAGATGCGAAGTTGATCAACAACAAATTAGAATCTTGGAACTAGATGAAGATGGTCGCAAAAGGGATCGAAAAATTGAATCTTCTGAAAAAAATCTAACTTCGACAACTCAGCAGTTGGAGCGTTATAAAGCAAAGATTATCGATCTTGCAAATCGTTCTCGACGACAGAATCTGCGAATAATCGGACTTCCTGAAGATGTTGAGACGGGAGATCCTACTAAATACTTTTCTAAATTGTTAATGGATGTATTTGGTCCAGAAATTTTGGAGGAGCCCCCATTGCTAGACCATGCACATCGTAGTTTACACTCTAAACCATCTAAACAATTTAAACCGAGGCCCATCATTGTTCGGTTTCATTATGTTCGTGTTAAGGAACAAATGATACGAGCTGCTCGGCGGAAAGCATGATCGAATTTCAAAGTTTTAAATTTCGTATCATTGAGGATTTCAGCCAGGAAGTATTGAAAGAATGGATGGCTTTTAAACCACAGATGTCAGAACTTTATCATAAGGGCTATAAATTAGCGTTGCTATTCCCAGCCTGGTTGAGAGTTGTTATGGCGGATAATTCTCGTCGTTTGTTTAAAACTCCGGGCAAAGCTCAAAGTTCTCTCGACAATTTGTCTTCCTCTGCTGAGGTCTAATTAACGCACTGTTTTTTTTTCTTTTTTAAATTTGTTTTTCGTTTCCTTTTTGGGAAAAAAAAGCTAATATCTAGCTTACAGATTTAGATTTTTATATTTTGAGGGTTCTTGCCTTGATTCTGTAGTGTAGGTATTTTTCACATTTTTAAATGAAAGTACTCTTTTTTTGTTAGTGATTTTTTATATTTCACTTTTAATATTTTTTCTTTTTTGAAGTTTATCTCTAATGATTCAGCTTCCACAGCTCTCTAAGGCAGAGAACTGTAGAGATTCACTGCCCTCCACAGATATTTCTACCTACCTCAGTTTTAAATGAATAACAGCCCATTACTTTGAAAGAGTCCCCCTTGCTTCTAAATTGGAGGTGACACATTTTGCAAATTCAAATCAGGACAGGAAATACCCAGCTATTTGTAGGAACCTAAGTAATGTTGATGAGATCTTGGAGGTTCACGTCCATAGTTTCCCTGAAGTTGTAATATGGGTTGATAGGGTGGGGCAGAAGGCAAATGGCACGAGGCATATAAAAATTGGGACATCATGTTACAACTTTATAAGATGCTTGTTAGGCTGCTTTTGGAATTCTGTGTGCACTTCTGGCTGCCACACTGTGGGAAGAATACAATTGCAGTGGCGAGAGTGTAGAGGGAATTCATGGGATACTGCCTGGATTGGAGAGATTGAATAGGCTGCACTTATTTTTTGTGGTGCAAAGGAGGCTGAGAGGTTTAAAATATTATAATAGTTGTATATAGTGGATTGAATCTTTTGTCTGTGATAGGGATATCAAACACAAGAGGCTGTATGTTTAAGGTGAGAGGAAGGAGTTTCAAAGGGCATCCTCAGACAGAATAATAACATGGGAGATTGTTTTGTCAACAGCATTGGCTTGGTTTGGTGTGGAAAGTACTGGGTTTGGATCGGCCATGATTAGGTTAAAATTTGATTTTATACCCAAACGGACCTTGAGTACAATGAAATTGAGCGGCTTCTTTCTGGTACTTAGGGAAATAGGAAGTTTTTTTATGATATTTATTTTTAATTGTCAAGTTTCAATTCAGATGGATTTTTTGCTTTCTACCCAGGGGAAAAAAAACAGTGATATTTATTTCTTTATTTTAGAGGTTCTCTGCATTTTCCATATTTCACTTAATAATTCTCTGTATAAACAATATTGTTATGAAGTAACATTTGATGTACATGTGGCTTCATTCATTTTTGAGTAGATTGGTGTGTAGTGCAGCAATATGAAAATGCCCATGCTAGCAGTACCTTATAGCCTACCTAAACAGTGAAAGGACTTTGAGTCAATTATCTCTAAATGTGTTTTTCTACCATCCTTAGAATCCAGTACTTAAACCTTAATGATAAAAAGGACTTTACCCAAGTGCTTCAGAACGATAATCCAGATATCACTCATCCTGATTTTGGGTATGCACAGTTTTCCATGAAAGGGTGTGTTTTTTGTGGTATTGTGCTGATAGCTAGATTTTGTAGTGCACATTCTAGCTGGTGCCTGTGCTTTGCAGAATATATATAGCATTGTTTTAGTGTTTCCTTGCTGTACTTTCTAGGTGTGTTTGTTTACATCTTTCTTGATTGGGGTTTTCTTATCTTTGCAATACATTCTAAGCTAGTGTCCAGTTGTCACAATGCTGTAATTTCCCTGCAGCTGGGTTTGATATTGGTGAAAATGATGGGATGGAATCTTTCCTTGTGCTTTTCTATTTGCCTGCTGTTCCTCTGAGTTGTAAGAATAAAGTGGGAAAGTAGTCTGGTGACTCTCAAAGTCGGGGCTTGACTTAAAATGCATCAATCTACATTGATCATCAATAGGTTGAAAGACCATTAATTCTGAAGTGAACAGGACATGAGAGACACAGGTAAAATATCTGTAGAAATCTTTTTTTTAGTAATGATCTGGTGTGAGGTTTTATTTCTTTCCAACATCTGATTCATATTTATTTACTCTGTGACTACTTCACAATTAGGCCATTGCAGGAATCTGGGGAATGAATTTAATGTTGGTGATCATATTAAAAGTTGATACAAGGATGGATTCCCATTTTGAATTTTCTGTTCCATCTAAAAACACCTGTTTAACACCATAAACCAAATTAAAATAGTTCCATGGAATATCACTTCATAATATATTACCGGTGGAGCACCACAAAAGCTTTACATGACACAAAATATATGTTGCACTTGACCTCTTGGTTCCAGATCCTGAGACCAAGTGTCCTGGTACTCACAGCCTTCTGTGACCAACACAGAATTTTGTGTTCCACCTGAGAATTATTGTGCTTTATGCTAAATGGAGGTGGATGCCAGAAGTGAAAAAAATTCAGGAACTTGGGAATATTCCTTAGAAAGGAGTTAGGAATGTCATGCTGGGTAAATTAGTCACATTATTGACAAGAGTTTAATCAGAACAATTTAGATTTTGAGGTGGATTTGTGTATCTACATGAAGCAATAATTAGTTATTGTTGGTTGTTGTAGCATGCCTTGGAAAGTGTGGTGTAATTGCTTCATTCTGCACTGTATGGTGTGTTTAAGAAGAAAGCACGCAGAGGCAAATTATTCATGGTACTCCAGAGCAAAAACTTGGCTAAGGAATCATGAGCTGAATGAATAAAAAAAAAACCCTCTGTAAATCAGCACCCAGCAGGAAGAAAGGAGTTCTTTTTCTAAAATGGGAAATGATGAATTTCAAATTGTTTTAAAAGGACATGCTTTTTGTTAACAACACCTCCCTCATTCCCTCTGCCCACAACAGATTTATACAGCATGTGAGTCATGCAGCGATTACCATTCAGCGATGGTACCGGCGGCATTTCCAGAGGCGCAGAGCAGGTCAAGCTGCACTTAAGCGACTTCTTGCTGCAAAAAAACAGGTGCTAACAAACTTTTGTAAGATGATTTGTCAGATAATTTGCAGCACACTAGATATTGGCATTTAGTTCATTCAAGCTGTCTACAGTGAATGCGGGGAATATTGTGTGATAAAAGATCTCAGTTCATCTAGTTCACCCTCTGTTACCCTGGCAGTTGCATGTAGTACTATTTATTATTATCTTATATTAGCAATCAATAGCTGTCAATTAGAATACTACAGAGGTGGTTATGAGACAAGCACTTTGTAAAAAACTTGGAGAAGCATAGCTCCAAGCTAGGCACAAGATATTCTGTTAAAATTTCGAGCAATACACAAAATCTTGCAGGAACCCCGTAGCTTAGGCAACATCTATGGAGGGGAATAAGCAGTTGATGTTTTGGATTGAGACCCTTAATCAGGACTGATTAAGGTTCTTGGCACAAAACAATGACTCTATTCCTCTCCATAGATGCTGCCTGACCTGCTGAGTTCCTCCAGCATTTTGTGTGTTGCTAGCTCCAAGATAACATGTCTTTTTCAAAGCAATCTCTATGCCTCCTTATCTTGTGTGCTTCATTCCAAAAGATTTTTTGGAAATTATCTACCTTACATTTTAATCAGCCAGTGCATTTCTTTACCTCCTCCTGTAGTCTCACTGCTTTTTAGATGTATGCTGAAGTAATCTTGCCAGAGTGGTTTTGTTTGTTCACTTTTCAAATGCAGCATGTGTCCTGTGTTGTGGATACAATGGAACAGTTTCATGATTTGCCTTATCTAACCCTTGCTAAATGTCAAGTCTCTCACAAATATTAGAACTAGTAAATGCAAGGCAATGTCATAGAATGGTAGCAATACAGGAGATCATTCAGTTCCTTCTGGTACTCTGAAAGATCACTTACTCATTGTCCCACTTTTACATCCTTTCATTGTTGGATCTTGTTCCCTTCCAAAAGCCATGATTGAATCGGAGTCTATCAACCTCTTAGCTTGTTAATCACTGTGTCTGTTTTCTTCTTTATTAAAGTTTAGGTTGCTTTTTGATTTCAACTCTTCTGCCATTGGAAATAGTTTATTTCTGTTTAGGCCACTTATTCTTTTGAGTATGTTGATCACATCTCTTTTCAGTCTCCTCTGCTCAATGGAAAAAAGTCTCACTTTTTCCAACTATTCCCTATGTTTCTTTGATTCGTAGAACCCCAAAGGAACAACCTTAAAATTGAGGAACGTTTTAACTTCCAAGGAGCATGAAGCACTAGCAAGGAGGGGTTATCTGTTTTATTTGGGCAATGGGGGAGAAAGAGTAAAAGAAAGGACAGTGGAAATAATTTTAACAATAATATATTTTAAATACAAAGCTTCAATCTGAGACCATAAGATATAGGAGTAGAAGTAGGCCATTTGGCCCATCAAGTCTGCTCCGCCATTCAATCATGGGCTGACCCAATTCTTCGAGTCATCCCCACTCCCCTGCCTTCTCCTCATACCCTTTGATGCCCTGGCTGATCAAGAACCTATCTATCTTGCCTTAAATACACCCAATGACTTGCCCTGCACAGCCATTTGTGGCAACAAATTCCACAGATTTACCACGCTCTGACTAAAGTAATTTCTCCGCATCTCTGTTCTAAATGGACATCCTGCAATCCTGACGTCATGCCCTCTTATCCTAGACTCCCCTACCATGGGAAATAACTTTGCCATATTTGATCTGTTCTGGCCTTTTTAACATTTGGAATGTTTCTATGAGATCCCCCCTCATTCTCCTGAACTCCAGGGAATACATCCCAAGAGCTGCCAGGTGTTCCTCATACGGTAACTCTTTCATTTCTGGAATCATTCTCGTGAGCCTTCTCTGAACCCTTTACAATGTCAGTATATCCTTTCCAAAATAAGGAGCCCAGAACTGCACACGATACTCACAAGTGTGGTCTTACAAGTGCCACACTGATATTTTCATCAAAATGTGTTTCTAACTTGCTTTATAAAAACTAATTGAAACTACAGGATATTGGTGGTGCATGGATAATTGTATACTAAATTTGGGCTGCATGATAGCGTAGTGCTATTACAGTGTCAGCAACCCGGTTTAAATTCTGCTGCTGTCTTTAAGGATCTTGTACCTTCTCCCCGTGACAACGTGGGTTTCTTCCGGGTGCTTCAGTTCAAAGGTTCAAAGGTCTAATTTAATGTCAGAGAAATGTATACAATTTACATCCTGAAATACTACTTCTTTGCAAATATCCATGAAAACAGAAGTGCCCCAAAGAATGAATGACATTTAAAGGTGAGAACCCCAAAGCCTTCTCCCAGCTCCCCCCCCCCACACACGTAAGCGACAGCAAGCAACAATACCCCCTCCCCCCACCGGCAAAAAAAAAGCATCGGCACTGCCACCAAGCCATCAAGCGTGAGCAAAGCAACAGCGAAGACACAGACCTGCAGTTACCCCAAAGACTTCGCGTTTCATCTGGCATTCGACATACCACAGGCTTCCTCTCTCTCCCTAATAAGGGAGAGGGAGGTGTCTCCATTTTCCCAGCGAGTGGGGAGACATAACAAACTCGTTTTTTTAAAAATTATGTCAAAAGTCCATTTGGTCACTTTTTTTGAGCTCTGTGCCTGAAGATCGCAAAGAACCCGGGTCTTTGGGCACACTGCAGCAGTAGATTTTCTGACTCCCCCGATGACACACGGATCTCCTCCTGTGACACCGACCCTTGATCCGCCCGTCCCCAGAGCCTCGAGATCTTAGGCTTTCACATACGAGCTGGACTCTCAGGCCGAAACCTTGGTGTGCCGAACAATGGTCAGTCCTGAAACCCCGAAAACGAGTCCCATTCCTGCAAAGAACCGAAGTCAGCATATAACTCCAGGTTAGGGACTTCAAAAGAACCCTGAAGGGTAAAATAAAGATATTAAAGATGGGAATAGAGCTGTTTCCAAAGATGCAAGCAAAATACTTGCCATTTAGCGCCATCTTAACTCCGCCTCCATCTCCGTCATCCAAAGATGTACAGGTTAGTCGACAAACAAGACAAAATCTGCAAATGCTGGAAATCCAAGCAACACACACAAAATACTGGAGGAACTCAGCAGGCTAGGCAGCATCTGTGGAAAAGAATACAGTCGATGTTTTGGGCTGAGACCCTTCTGAGATCCTGCTGAAGGGTCTTGGCCCGAAACGTCAACTGTATTCATTTCTGTAGATGCCACCTGGCCTGTTGGGTTAGTCAGCAAATTAGTCACATGGGCGTAATTGAGCGGTTGGGTCGGAAGGGTCTGTTACTGTGCTAAATTAAGTGTAGCCCCCCTGGTAAGCCTTAGGCTCGCTCAACTCGCTTTCGTCTAGGGGAAGCAGTCTTTGGCCCCACCAAACTGGGTAATCAAGTTTGTGTAGATGCTGTGTGATGTACCCCACCCCGCCAAATAACAGACAATACACCATATACGATTAAATGATTACAATTTATAGATATTACTGGAACTATGTAATTAATAGAGATAAAATATAAAAGGAAAGTAAAAGGTGCCAAACTTATCAAAGTTCAACCTCTTTGAGCACAACAGTTGGAGCTCTAGTAACGGGGTCGGCTTTCCAACTTTCGATCCTCTCCGACCACCTCGACCCGCTGCCTGGGACCAACTGTGGTGGTCGACCAGACGCTCCACATGGGTCTGTCTTCGTCTCCTCTCCTCACCGAAGACCCTGGACCTCGAACTCTGGCTCAGGGTCCGCCCCGTCGCCAGCTCACAGCATTGCGTCCACTCTCTTTCTCCCCATCGCGCCTTCTGCTCAAAAATCCGTGCATCACAATAGCTTACAGACACACAAGAAAGAATAACATCTATCCCAATTGGTTCGTTCTTCCTCTTATCAATAATATAACCCAAACAAGCTACTAGCAAGAGAACTTGCTCAGCAGTTAACATAACAAAGAAGCCATTTTAATTAGCCTATGCAGTAACATAAAAGAAGAAACCCCTTACATAAGAAAAATAACTATTACTGTAGGCTGAATTTTCTTTATTTCTCAGTTGTCTGAAATTGCAGTTGAGTTGGCAGGTAAAACGTTGTGCTTCACTAATAATCCATTAGTACTTTTACTGTCAGGAGAAAGAGCAAGAAGTGTCAACTGAGAGTATGCAAGAGTACCAGAGGAGAAAAAGTGAGGACAGAAGAAAGATCCGTGAAGAGAAAGCTCGACAGGCTCGGAAGGCAGCCATACAGGTACTCCATGTTCCTGCTATAGTATGTTCCTGTTTCACACAAAGTTTATCTATTATATCTTTAGATTATTTGACTCTAATAGCCTTTTTAATGTGATTATGCTACAAACAGTTTGTTTCTTCATCAAGGATTACAGTACCGTGTAAAAGTCTTGAATTTCAGAAGTTTGAAGTATGTATACTATATACAACCTTGAGATTTGTCTCCTTACAGGCAGCCACAAAACAAAGAAACACAGTAGAGCCCATGAAAAGAAACACCCAATATGAAAAAAAAATTCAAATCATGCAAAACAATAAAAATAAGCAAATAACATTCAGCACTGAAATTCACGAAAGTGAGTCCACAGCCAAGAAACCAGTCAGAGTTGTTATATTTTAGGCATATAAATATTCTATATATATTGCACTGTACTGCTGTTGCAGTAAGTTTCATGGCATGTGTGAGTGATGATAAACCTGATTCTGATATGGATCTCTATTGTGGTCTGAGAGTGGTAAGGGGGCAGGGAGAGCAGAATCATAAAAACAAAATAATCTGCAGATGCTGGGGTCAAAGCAACATTCACAACACGCTGGAGGAACCTCCCTCATGGTTCCGCCTCCTTCTACTACCCATTGTGTTTTCCCCTATTCTTTTTTCACCTTTCCTGCCTATCACCTTGCTGCCTCCCCTCCCCCACCCCTTTATCTTTCCCCTTATTGGTTTTTCACCTGGAACCTACCAGCCTTCTCCTTCCCATCCTCCCCCCACCTTGTTTATAGGGCAAAACCTCATATACCGTCTAGGTAGTCTCCAGCCCCTTGGTATGAACATAGAATTCTCTAACTTTCGTTAATTCCCTCCCCCTCCCTTCCTCTATCCCTATGTCACTCTGCCCCCTCCCCCAGCTGCCTATCACCTCCCTCATGGTTCCGCCTCCTTCTACTACCCATTGTGTCTTCCCCTATTCTTTCTTCACCTTTCCTGCCTATCACCTCCCTGCCTCCCCTCCCCTACCCCTTTATCTTTCCCCTTACTGGTTTTTCACCTAGAACCTACCAGCCTTCTCTTTCCCACCTCCCCCCACCTTCTTTATAGGGCCTCTGCCCCTTCCCTCTACAGTCCTGACGAAGGGTTCCGGCCCGAAACGTCGACCGATCTTTTCCACGGATGCTTCCAGAGCGGAATCATGGTTGGGAAAAGAGAAGAGGGAGCAGGAAGCACCAGAGAGACATTCTGTAATGATCAATAAGCCAATTGTTTGGAATGAAATGACCTCTATGCCCGCTTTGAAAGGGAGAACATAAGTACAGCTGTGAAGATCCCTGCTGTACCTCATGACCCTTTGATCTCTGTCTCAGAGGCCGATGCCAGGCTGTCTTTAAGGAGGGTGAACCCTCGCAAAGCGGCAGGCCCCGGTGATAATAAACCTGATTCTGATTGTGACCTTGCCTGGTGTCTCAGGATTGGGTGTGTTTTTCTCTACCACCTGTCCTATACCCCTCCTGTGGCACTGCATCCTCGCCACTTCAACATCCTTTGCTCCCACCAGATTTACAAACTTGCTTTTCACTCCACGTTGACAAATACAGTACTGTGCAAAAGTCTTATACACCCTAGCTATATATATGTGCCTAAGACTTTTGCACAGTACTGTCCTTCTCATGATTGGCCCACCACATCGTTACCAACCTCTTCACTATCTATTTTAGTCCCATTTGGCCGCATTAGGTTCCTTCTTGTCCTTGCCCTTTGAAGTTTCAAAGCCCCGTAAGTGTAATGATTGCATCTGATTCAACTTTGGTAGGTCTACTGACCACTAAAACACTTTCCACTTAGATCCCTTTTAAAGTTAGAATCAGGTTTACTATCACTGACATGAAATTGTCATGAAATTTGTTATTTTGTGCAAGATGATTACTATGTTACAAGAATAAATAAATAAATAGTGAAAAAGCGGAATAGTGAAGCAGTATTCATGTACTGTTCAGAAATCTGATAGCAGAGGGGAAGAAGCTGGTCCTAGAATGTTGAGTGTGTCTGTTCAGACTCCTGTACCACCTCTCTTGGTAGTAATGAGAAGAGGGCTTGTTCTGGATGGTGAGGGTCCTTAATGATGGATGTTGATATTCTTGAGACACCACTTTTGAAGATGTCCTGAATCATGAGGAGGGTGTTGCCTGTGATGGAGCTTACTGAGTCTACAGCCCTCTGTAGCCTCTTGCCATCCTGCACATTGAAGCCTCCATGCAATGCTGTGATGCAACCAGTCAGAACGCTCTCCATTTGTAGAAATTTGCTGGACTCTTTGGGGCCTCTTATTTTTGATGCCCCTAGCACGTGAATCATATTCTAGCAATCTACATTGTCTAAGTTTCCTACAATTATATATGCGTCTATCAGTTTATCCTCACTTTCTCTGAGGATAACAAAGAAAACAAGCCCAGACTATCCAATTTCTCTGTATAACAAAAATCCTCCAATGCAAGTAACATTGTGGTCAGTCTTCTCTGCACTCTCTCCAACACATCTTCATAAAAAGCTTTATGCAGCACAATGTAGTACTTCTCGTGTGGAAGCACCATGATATTTACGCTCACACCCCATTCATCTTTTCAAGTTTTTCAATTTCATAATTGGGTGAGTTTTGAATTTAGATCCCTGATTATTGAATTCACCTAGGCAGGACTGGAATTAGCATATTAAAAAAAATCAGTTTTAGTTTGACCAGCATGGATATGATGGATTGAATGCACCTCTTGGATGCTGCAAAATTTCTGGATTGGTGATCAGATTTTGATTTCTGTGACATTTCTATTCAATGGTACCTGTAGCATGGTTTGTTCTGCTCAATAATGAGCTTTAATGTGTCTCAGTGTGAGTATGCCAGTCTTAGAATTTGAAGAATTGTGAACCAATTCTGTACCATTGCTCTCTGCAGCACGAAGGGAAAGGTACATGGTTACTGTTGATGGCTTTTGAGTAGATATTAAGTAAACTCAAATCACTATTCTCAGTTCTGATGCAGGGTTTTGACCTGAAGTGGTAACAGTTCCTTTCCCCTCCTCAGATCCTGCTTGACCCACTAAGTTCTTCCAACAGGTTGTTGCTCCAAAACACCATTCTATTGCCCACTCAACACTTACTTTTTCTGTCACCACCAAGAAAACGTTTTTATTTTTGATTTCTATTATTTGTTGTTTGTGGGACTGTGCTGAGTGCAATTATATCTGCATAGCATGAATAACATTTTTAATTGGCATCCAGAGATCTGAAAGGAACAACATTAGTACATGTTTGTTTTCTTCCAAATTAGTTCTGGGAGTGACCTTAGACTTTACCTAATACTTGGCTGTAGATTTATGTGATTATTGGACTGTAATTTATATTGCTCTCCCTCAGTTGTCTCTGTTTTCTTGTTGCCAATTTGTAGCTTGCAGTTCTGGGTGGGAAATATGTTAGTTTTTGTGTGAGGGAGAGGTTGGGGATTTGGGGCCTGATGTTCTTGTTGGTTTTTCTGTGTGGGCAATCTGTTAGCTTTTGTGTGGGAGAGAGGGTTTGATGCTGTCGACACTTTTTTTTGCAGGGGTTGGGGTTTTGATGTCATTGTTGCTGTTTTTTTGCAAGGGGGGGTTAGGAGTTTGATAATCTAGCTGCTGTTTTTGTGTGAGGGAGGGGTTGAGGGGTTTGCGAGTTTTGTTTTTCCTTTTTGTGTGGTGGGTGAATGGGAGGGTAATGTCTTTTCTTTCAACGACTCCCATGCTTTTCCCCGCCTATATTTCATGGCTATCTGGAGAAAACAAATATCAGAGTTGTATTGTTTATATATATTTTGACAATAAAATGAATCTTTGAATTTGACACTGCTGGGACAGCAGTTTCAAAATTTCTATCTAAATCTATGGATTAAGGAGGTTATCACTACCTAGCTTAGTCTTGAGATAACGTTATAACATTGCAGAGTAATGTTAATTAACCAGCTGAAATGATTCATTAATATGATTGACAGCAGTACTTTAATTTAACATAAGAAAATAGTTCTGGAAGTATGATTGTGGTATTAACTTGCTAGTAATCTGAAAATATGTTTTAGCTTTTAATGACTTTATATTTGTTATAGGAACTTCAACAGAAGCGGGAAGAGAAGGCTGCAGAAGATAAAAGAATTAGTGAGGAAGAAGTGGCAGCATTGAGAGAAAGGGCAAAGGTTCTGAAGAGAAAAGCAACTAAGACAGTGCCCATAAATAATACAAGTCCAGTCCACAGTCAAGTCAAATCTAGAAATTCAGGTATGGGACAGTACTTGTATGAACGTGGATAAGGAGTGAATAAAATATAGGAGAGAATTTATTGGATTCATTGTTTATTTATGATTTTTGAAGACTACTTTCCATTCTTGCTACATTTTAGCTGAAAGGCACAATTGTTTCAGTATCATAAAATTTTAACACAGTTGTGCACTGCAAAGAAAAGCAGCAGAAATGAATATGGTGTACTTTTCCGAAGGTTGCCCAGGTCAGTCACTGTAATTTTGGGGTAGAATTAATGTAAAAATTCTGGAAAGCCAAGAAGTGGTGTTAATGGCGCTTTCAGGGCTTTAGTTACGTTTATGGAAGGGAGATGTTAATCCCACATGGTAAGTTCTTCTTACCTACTAACCTACCTACACCCCCCATAACCTTCTACCAAATCCCTGTAATGAATTTTTTTGATAAAATATATTAGTTTACATTCAGATTTTCCTCCCTCATTTTACTGAATAATATCCATGTATGTGGAGTTTGCACATTCTCTCTGAGGCGAAATAGGTTTCCTCCCGCGTGGATAGATGGTAAAATCTGGATGAGTTGACGGGAAGGAAGTTGGAATCAAAATGTGGTTAGTGCTTGATGGTTGCTGTGGACTTGGTGACCTAAAGGGTCCATTTTCTTCTTGCATAACTTTAACTCTATGACAGTGTGCATTAGCTGTATGCTGCTCACACTTCTAAAAGACTATTCAATCTTTTGACTGAACTTCTGCTAAGTCAGCATTTTATCTTTATTTCATTCCTTTTTAAACTTTCAATGTAGCTGTGGATCTAGAAGTATATTCTAACCAGAGAACTGAAACTTCTGTTGGACCTGGTATGAAGACAGAAGAATTACAGGTATGAATTAAATTACCGTTTCATCAAAGGCAGTAATTCTGTATCTTTCTACTTTTTGATCTCTGATAATTTGGCTCAGTAGCATGATTCTCGTATCTGAGATTTAAGCTGAATTCCATGGGATGAATCAGGCCACCGCTTTACCAAGGGGAATGTTGTACTGTCTGAGATGTTTTCATTCAGATGAATTATTAAACTAATGTCCCGTCTGTTTAAGTAGATACAACAATTACACGGCATAGTCAAACAAAGAGCATATAATTTCTCTCAATGTAGTCTCTGGCATTCTTTCCTCATTTAGAAAACCAGTTGATGTAATTATTTGCTTCTAAGATTTTTTGGAGTTTTGATGCAAACAGCTTGACTACTACATTTAGTTACAGAATAATGGTACCCAATTTTTTAAGTGTAATCCATTAGTTGTATTTGGAGAACTTGTTAATGCAAAGAATCCTATATATGTAATTCTGTTTGGCTTTAGCGGACTAATCTCAATACTTTTGTAGAACCATTCACAGGACATGATTCTGAGAGAAACACCAGTTGAGGAACAGGAGACAATGACGCTGAGTGTAAGCCATTCTAAAACAACATTGAATGATGTACTTGACACACTCAAACTGTTGGAGGAAGAACCTGAATTACTTCCAGAAACAAAGGTCTACAAGAAGGATAAATATGCTTGGATAGATGAGGTAATTTTTGACTTTTTTTTGAATGAAAGATACCAGAGAATATATACAGGTAGTGCTTAGCTTGCAAGTCATAAGAGTGCTCATATATTTCATCATTTTCCTATTCTTAAAGACCTACAGCCTCTAAAGATTTCTCAAATGAAGTTCCCTAGAGACTATAGCCTTTAAAATGGGCAAGGAATCTCACCCTTGTATTCAGTTTGAGTATCATAAAGAGAATGGAAAGCTATTAGATGTGGGAAGTGCTATTGTATTAAAAATAAAATTATTCCCATCTGATTTCCTAAACCCAAAAGGTTGCCTGCTTCTTGTTTATTTTGGTCATCTACTCCCTTGATCCAAGGAGTGGCATTAAAATGCCCTCTGTGGAGAAGAATGACTGCTCAGTTCCATAATTGTTTGGCCATTAATGAGAAATTATTGTTGCTGTCAATTAATTTCAGTTAATGCATAGGATTATAACAGTGTAAATTATTGTATTTTATTTTACTTGCCACATTAAACTCTCAATTCTCAAAGAACTACTCTCTGTCCATAATAAATGGTTCCATAGTATACTTCGCCCAAGTCCACTGAACCCTGGCATACTCTTCCCTCCAGTGATATCAGCCTCACCCAAATCATGCCAATGCAGTGATCTATGGCTGAAAAATGGCAGATGAAATTTAATGTAGTGTGGTAGAACAACAGAACCTGGGAATACAAGTCCATAATTCATTGAAAATTACATCACAGGTAGATAGGGTATTAGGGAAAGTTTTTGGCACATTGGCTTTCATAAATCAAAGTATTGAGTTTAGGAGATGGGATGTTTTGTTTAAGCTGTATAAGATGCTGGTGAGTCCTAATTGTCTGCAGTTTTGGTCACCTACCTACAGGAAAGATGTAAATAGGATTGAAAGAGTACAGGAAAAATTTACAAGGATTTTGCCAGATCTGGGGGACCTGAGTTATCAGGAAAGATTGATTAGGTTAGGACTTTATTCCTTGGAACATAGAAGATTGATGGGAGATTTGATAGAGGTGTACAAAATTATGAGGGGTATAGATAGGGTAAATGCAAGCAGGCTTTTTCCATTACACAAAATTCTCTGCAGACGCTGGGGTCAAAGCAACACGTTCAACATGCTGGAGGAACTCAGCAGGTCAGGCAGCATCTGTGGAAACGAACAGTCAACGTTTCGGGCCGTGACCCTTCGTCAGGACTGAAGAGGGAGGGCGCAGGGGCCCTATAAAGAAGGTGGGGGGAGGGTGGGAAGGAGAAGACTGGTAGGTGCCAGGTGAAAAACCAGTAAGGGGAAAGATCAAGTGGTGGGGGAGGGGAAACAGGGAGCGGATAGGCAAGAAAGGTGAAGAAGGAATAGGGGAAAGCACAATGGGTAGTAGAAGGAGGCAGAACCATGAGGGAGGTGATAGGCAGCTGGAGGAGGGGGCAGAGTGAAACTGGGATGGGGGAAGGGAGGAGGAGGGAATTACCGGAAGTTAGAGAATTCTATGTTCATGCCAAGGGGCTGGAGACTACCCAGACTGTATATGAGGTCTTGCTCCTCCAGCCTGAGTTTGGCCTCATCATGACAATAGATAAGGCCATGTATGGACCTATCCGAATGGGAATGTGAAGCAGAATTGAAGTGGGTGGCAACCGGGAGATCCTGTCTGTTGTGGCGGACGGAGCGGAGGTGCTCGACGAAACGGTCCCCCAATCTGTGTTGGGTCTCACCGATGTAGAGGAGGCTGCACTGGGAGCACCGGATGCAAAAGATGACCCCAACAGACTCACAAGTGAAGTGTTGCCTCACCTGGACGGACTGTTTGGGGCCCTGAATGGTGGTGAGAGAGGAGGTGTAGGGTCAAGTGTAGCACTTACGCTTACAAGGATAAGTGCCAGGTGGGGAGGGACGTGTGGACCAGGGAGTCGTGGAGGGAACGATCCCTGCGGAAAGCGGAGAGGGGTAGAGAGGGAAAGATGTGCTTAGTGGTGTGGTCCTGTTGAAGGTGGCGGAAGTTGTGGAGGATAATGTGCTGGATCCGGAGGCTGGTGGGGTGGTAGGTGAGGACAAGGGGAACTCTGTCCCTGTTGTGGTGACGGGAGGATGGGGTGAGGGCTGAAGTGCAGGAAATGAAGGAGATATGGGTGAGGGCATCATTGATGATGGCGGAAGGGAAACCGCGATCCTTAAAGAAAGAGGACATTTGAGATGTCCTGGAACGGAAAGCCTCATCCTGGGAGCAGATGCGGTGGAGACGGAGGAACTGGGAATAGGGAATAGCACTTTTGCATGTGGCAGGGTGGGAAGAGGTATAGTCGAGGTAGTTATGAGAGTCAGTGGGCTTATAGAAGATGTCAGTGGACAGTCTGTCTCTAGAGATGGAGACCGAGAGATCGGGAAAGGGGAGAGAAGTGTCCGAGATGGAAGAAGTGAATTTGAGGGCTGGGTGGAAGTTAGAACCAAAGTCGATGAAATTGATGAGCTCAGCATGGGTGCAGGAAGCAGCACCAATGTATTTGTCAGTGTAGCAAAAGAAAAGTTGGGGAGCAGTACCAGTATAGGTTTGGAGCACAGACTGTTCCACATAACCAAAGAAGAGGCAAGCATAGCTGGGGCCCATGCGAGTGCCCATAGTATACGCCCTTGGCTTAAAGAAAGTGGGAAGAGCCAAAAGAGAAGTTATTAAGTGTGAGTACCAGTTCCGCCAACCAGAGGAGGAGTGGTGATGGTGGGGAACTGGTGAGGTCTGTTGTCCAGAAAGTAACGGAGGGCTTTGAGGCCTTCTTGATGGGGAATGGAAATGTATAAGGATTGGACATCCATAGTGAAAATGAAGCGGTTGGGACCGGGGAACTGGAAGTTATCGAAGAGGTGGAGGGCATGGGATGTATCTCGGATGTAGGTGGGGAGGGACTGAATTATGGGTGACAAAATGGAGTCCAGGTAGGCAGATACAAGTTTGGTGGGGCAGAAGCAGGCAGAAACTATGGGTCTACTGGGACAGTCAGGCTTGTGGATCTTGGGGAGGAGGTAAAACTGAGCAGTGTGGGGTGTGGGAATTAATGAGTTTTGTGGCTGAGGATGGAAGGTCTCCAAAGTTAATAAGGGTAGTGATGGTATGGGAGACAATGGTTTGATGTTTTTTGATGGGGTCCTGTTCCAGGGGTAAGTAAAAGGAGGTGTCAGAGAGCTGCCATTTGGCCTCAGTGAAGTAGAGGTCCATCCACCAGACGACGACGGCACCACCTTTGTCTGTGGGTTTGATGGTGAGGTTGGGATTAGTACAGAGAGAGTGGAGGGCAGTGCATTCAGCAGGAGTGAGGTTGGAACAGGAGAGTGGAGTGGTGAAGTTGAGACGGTTGATGTCTTGGGCGACAGTTGGAGATGAAAAGATCAAGTGCAGGTAGAAGGCCTGGGCTGGGTGTCCAGGAGGAGGAGGAGGGTTGAAGATGGGAGAAGGGGTCATCAGTGGGGCGAGGGGAATCCTTGCCAAAGAAATAGGCTCGGAGACGTAGGTGATGGAAGAAGAGTTCAGCGTCACTGAGGTGTGGACGGAGAGGGACAAAAGTGAGGCCCTTGCTAAAGGCAGAAAGTTCTGCCTCAGAGAGGGGAAGGTCAGAGGGGATGGTGAAGATACAGCAAGGGTTGGGGCTGGGGTCAGAGGAAGGTAAAAAGTGGGAGGTCTCAGGAAGGGGGGGATTGCGATGTTCAGGGAGAGCAGGGTTAAGGGAGGATGAGGGATCAGAGGAATGGAGGGGCGATGAGGGGTAGAGGGAAGGTTGGGAGTCACGGGGAGAATAGAGGGTAGTGGAGGAATAAGACGAGCAGTAGGACCCTGTAGCAGTAAGAGCGGTCCCGGTCTGGAGAGGGTCAGGACCTCGGTCTGAACTGCATCTGGAGCTGGGGGTGGCGGAGCCTGTAGCCTGCAGGGCCCCAGAGCTGTTGGAGTCAGAGGCAAGTGGGTCTATGGCCTGCCAGGGGCTGGTGCCCATGTCCGGGAGGCCATGGTTCCAGTCAGGGTCAGAGTCAGAGGCGGATGGGTCTTCAGCCTGCCGAAGGTCTGAGAAGTCGAGGTCCGAGGAGTCGGGGTCCGGGCTGGAGCCGGTCGTCGTCGTGGGCTCCAGGCGGGTGAGCTTGTGGTCCTTCTTGGACACGAGGAAGGAGAAGAAACGGCGGTTGGAGGTGTGAATTCGGCGGAGAATGAAGTGTAGGAGAGGTCCAGAGTGGTGGCAGAGGGAGGGACAGGGCCCATAGGTATCTCCACATGGCAGCGAGCATGGCGCGGAGGATCCGGCGGGAGCAGCGATCAATGAAATGGAGGTACCTGGGATCCTCGCTGGGCCCGAACTGCGAGGTCTGGAACCGGAGCTGGAATCCCTGCGGTACATGGTGGCGCTGGAGACACGTTTCCAGGAAGGAGACGTGGCTGTGGTAGCGGGTCTGAGTCAGGATGTGGTTGAATAGTCGGAGAGAGGCGGAGAATGGCTTTTTCCATTGATGTTGGATGGGATAAGGGTGAAAGGTGAAAAGTTCAAGGGGAACATGAGGGGATATTTCATCACTCAGATGGTCATTAGAGTGTGGAACGAGCTGCCAGCCCAGTAGTACATGTGAGCTGGACTTAAGCATTTAAGAGAAGTTTGGATGGGTACATGGGTGGTATGTGTATTGAGGGCTGTGGTTCTGGTGCAGGTCAATGGGAGTAGGCCATTTAAATGGTTCGCCACAGACCAGATGGGTCAAAGGGCCTATGTCTGTGCTCTACTTTTATGACTAAAACTGCTTCTCCATGGCATGCAGGGTATGCTGACATTTTATGACTAAAACTGCTTCACCATGGCATGCAGGGTATGCTGACATTTAAGTCGTTTCACTGTTTCTTGAAAGGCACATTACTTTTAATCACTGTAGCTAGTTTGGCCCCATTATAGTCAAAACTGTTGCGGTAAAGTTCAGTGGGATTAATTGCATTCATGTCAATTATGGCTGATTACCTCAAGTGCTGATTGTGTCATAATTGTAAGGTTGTGTTACGGTCTATAAGGTACAATCTCAAATGGGAATAACAAAACAACAGCAGGAATGAAAGGATCAAACAATTTGAATACTTATCACCTGGTATGTAAATGATTACTTCAGTCCCCGTTCTATGTACTTTTGAGGCTATTTAATACAGTAACATGTAGCAATATTAAGGGCAAAGTAGTTGAAAGGCATAATTTGGTGTTATCTTCTTATTGTCCTACCCTCTGTTTAATAAGCAGGATTGTGACTCGACATCCCTGACAGCAGACAATTTGGAAAAACTGGGACAAATTGAAGGGGCATCGGGTCGACCCGAGGATGGCACTTTGCTATCAGAAGCAAAGCTGAAAAGCATTATGAGTTTTCTTGATGAGATGGAGAACTCTGAGCAGGAGCGCCCCATATCCCGTACCTCAGTGGCACACAGGGAGGCAAGTCATACTCTCCACTTTCTTACATTTCTACAATCAAAACCAAAGAATCTTAAAGGAAAATGCAAATGATTTACTTAATCTATGTAATGTTTCTACTTTTGTTCCTCTGTTGGTAAGGTATAAAATTATAAGTTATGAGGACATGCTGGAAACTGGACTCTGGTTTCTACTTATTCAAAGCATGATGCTTGTGAAGGAACGAGTAATTTTAAATCCAGCCTGCCCGTGAAGAATTGAGGCAGATCTCCAGTTTAAAAGCTCTGGCTTAGCAGCTGCTGACCTTTCAGCACAGTGGGAAGTGGAAGCTTTGGTTTGGGAGAGAGGGTTGGGTGGTTAAGAGAAAGAGAATGTGTGTGGATGGTGCTGGCGCTGAAAGATGGTGATGCAGGTACGTCTGAATGAATAAATTACAGAAAATGTCAGATACACTCGGTAGGTAAGGCAGCATCTGTCGAAAGAGAAACAGAGTAATGTGCAGTCAAAGACTCCTTGTGATGAATAATATTTGACCTGAAATGTTGACTCTTCTATCCACCTGTGTTATCCGATCTAATGAGCATTTCCAGTTTTGATCCTCCTTGTTCTTGCTGATTGAGTTTACATTTTGGTTGTACAAGAGGCAGGCTACAACGTGACGGGATTCTCCTTTGTTTAAGGATGAGAAAAAGAAACCTGAGATTAAATATTTCATTGCTTTTCAAATTTAATTAAAGTTTAATTAAATTTGTCTATGAATAGTAAAGTTTCCCGTGTCCTCTGTCAAGGGTTTATTGTCTGAAGAGGAACAGGCCCACCTGGAGCAGGCGTCACTCGTGGCAACAGAGGTGACAAGCTCAATGATCAAGTTAAAACTGGAATGTGAAGAGAAGAAGCGTGCTGTTGCTATGTTACAGACTGCTTTGGTAAATAACCAGTGTATCTCAATAATATTTATATCTGGTAATGCTTTAAAGTGTGGTGAAAGTGGATCAGTGCCAAAATTGATGTTTTGTAAGTTCCTCAATTGGCTGCAGACTTCTGGATCGAAGCTGTTGGAACTTGATAGAAATCAAGTTCCAATCTGATTTGTGCTATATCTTAAAATAAATTTGAATTGGTCCTATCTAACTCCAGGAAGCACAAGAGATTATATAGTTGCTGGAAACCAGATTATAACATGCAAAATACTGGAGGAACTCAGCAGGTGAGGCAGCATCTATGGAAAGAAATAAACAGTCGATGTTTTGGGCCAAGACCCTTCATCAGGATGAAGAAGAATAAGCAACTGAAGTAGAATAAGTCAGTTTTGGATTAGGTTAGCTTTATTTGTCAAGTGTACATCGCAACATACAGTGAAGTGTATCGTTTGCATCAACAACCAACACAGTGCAAGGATGTGTTGGGGCAGTTTGTAAGTGTTGCCATGCTTTCAATGTTAACATAGCATGTCCACAACTTATTAACCCTTACAAGTCCATATGGCTTTGGAATTTGGGAGGAAACCAGAGTACCATGAGGAAACCCATATGGTCACAGGCATGTAATAGTTACATTCCACCTCCACTGGATGGTCACAAAAGTTAAGTCTTGTACATTGCTGAGCACCATTGATAATCTAATTTTAATCCCTTAGCTTCAATTGTTTAGTGTAAAGGTTGCCAACTGATAGATCAATTTTAAAAAAACTGAACTATGAAGGGATGGGACCTAAACAAATAGAAATTCCAACTATATGACAATAGTGGCTGTTCTGTTTATTTATAAACTTGCAACTTCAGAATGTGTAACAAGCAGAACATTCATTTCCTTCATGCTTTTAAAAAAGCAAAAGGAAAGCATTTGTTTCTCCACAGGTCTGCTTTGTTGTGTAATGCACTGCTATAGAAGCAGCCACAAATGAACTTGTCTTATTGAAACTGAGTATTCAGTGCATCACCATAATGTTTCTTGCTCACATGATGTCAATTTCCAGCATTTTAATTTTCTAATGTTGCCCAGCAGTCATATTTCCAAGTGTGAATTACCCAAACAAAAGAGCTTACAAGGCCAGCCACTTTGCTGTGGGCCTGGAATTGCAAAAAGGCCAGACACACGTGAGCTGGATATGTTTCTGTAGCAGTCTGAAAGTCTTGAGTAATGAAAGCTGCAATACTAAATTTCCTTTATTTAAGTTCCTGATTAGGAACTGAGTTTATAATCCCCAGGGCTGGGTTGGTGGGCTTCAGAGTCAAACAGCACCAGTGACTTCAGCCCAACTCATTCATACTGACCAAGGTGCCAACCTGAGCTAGTACCATTTGTCTGCATTTGGTTCATTTACCTCTAAACCTTCCCAATTCATGAACCTGACCAATTGCCTTTTAAGCATTGCAGTTATACCTGCCTCTAGCACAGGGGTCCCCAACCTTTTTTACACTGCGGACCGGTTTAATATTGACAATGTTCTTGCGGACTGGCTGACCCGGTGGGGGGGGGGGGGGGTTGCCAACGGACAAGAGTAGCAGTCAAATACGTTGGGTTTACCCCGAGAAAGACTACAATGACCATGAAGCCTTGCGCGGGCACCAGTGCGCACGTGTGACTTGCGCATGCACGTACGTGCCGATTTTTTTCTACAAATGGTTTTTGGCGATTCTGTTTGGGGGGGGTGTTAATCACAACCGGAATATAGGTGATAAGTGGCTAATACACTCAATTTCGTTTCTAAAAGGGTTTCTCTAACGAATTTAATATTAAACACACAGTGCATATTTTCCTCGCATGAATATAGTGATAAGTCAATTACCAGGGGAGGACAGGGGAGCTTGAAGTAAGTGTTGAAGGAACTTCCAGTAGACGTGGTAGAGGCAGGTTCGATATTATCATTTAAAGAAAAAATGGATAGATATATGGGCAGGAAAAGAATGGAGGGTTGTGGGCTGAGTGCCAGTTGTTGGGACTAGGTGGGAGTAAGCGTTCGGCACGGACTAGAAGGGCAGAGATGGCCTGTTTCCGTGCTGTAATTGTTAAGTCACTTATATGTCAATAGCATCATAACATTTTAAATAACGTTTGAATATTAAACACACAGCACATATTCTCCCCGTATGAACATATAAAATCATTGCAACACACCAATATCGCTGAATCAGTGGGAGTCCTGGGCTGAATACTTGTTCCCTGCAACAAAACGGTCCTATGGAGGGGTGATGGGCGACAGCGATACTCGAAGGGGGTTCTTTCTGTCCAGTCTATTCCGCAATTTAGTTTTCGTTGCATTCATTGCAGAGATATGTTGGAAATGGAAGCAACGTTTTCAGTGCTTTTGTGACTATCTCAGGATACTTAGCCTTGACTTTGATCTGGAATGCTGGTAGAGATGTTATGTCAAACATACTTTTCAGCCCGCCGTCATTTGCAAGCTCGAGGAATTAATCTCCTTCTGGCGCTGACATGGATGACGCGCGGGTAATGACCTCGCGTGCATTCAAGCTCAACAGTGGGCATGACGGAATGAGGGAAGGTGCAGCTGACTCATATCGCCAAATCATATCGTTTCCTCACGGCCCGGTAGCGCATGCTTTGGGGCCCAGTACCAGTCCACGGCCCGGTGGTTGGGGACCCCAGCTCTAGCAGTTTGTTCCAAGTACCCTCAGCTTTCCTTTAAAGCTTTCCTCTCTTATCTTAAAGCAACGCCCTCTGATTTTAGATTCCTCTTCCCTGGGGAAACATGTGACCATCCACCTTATCTATACCTCTTGTGACTGTGATCTTAGTCACTGGGAGACACTGAAGATAGTGATAAAGAAGTCTTTATTCATCACAACAAGCAGGTATTTTCCTGGAGATCCTTGCGGTAGAGTCCCCCAAAGTCAATGTACATCACATTTTATAGCCTAAAAATCAAAAGTAACAAGATTCAATACAATTTCAATAGTTACACTGACATTATTTACTTCAACACTTTGAGTTTCATGGTGCTTACTCTGAGTTGTATGTCTCCAGTGGGTGACATCCCTGAATGTCCTGTCATGTACCCTGTGACGGGTTAAAGAACCAGCAGAAATAGAAAACACCTTGGAGTCTGGTATTGCCATTAACAAATACTATTTATTAGTAACTACGCAATACAGTAATATAAATTCAGATATATCAAACAGGTTAGCAAAGATTATAAGTATATAAGTGTGGAAATATAGAAACCAAGCTTCTTCAAGCCTAGGGGTAAGTGGATACAGTCTTACGGTGATGAGTAAAGTTCAGTTCAGTTCGTGGTATTGAGTTGAGTAGTGATGGGGAGAGAGAGAGATATTTGTAATCCAGGGTAAATGTCGAGAGAAGGCAATTACGTCGATATTCCACAGATTCCACAACAGCAATATAAAATAACAATAGTAGTAGGTTTTATCTCCGAAGTTGTTCCACTCCACACACAAAATATCACCGACAGTGATCTTCAACAGATATTATTTCAACCCAAGTGGTACCACACCCGAATTCAGCTATAGGTCTTTCCAAAGTGATGGCCACAGGATACTCAAACAGAATCCACATATGGATTATCACCAACAGTAGCTTATCGCTAAGGGGACCTTCTTCAAGGGAACCAACCCCAAACATACAACGTGATAGCCACTTATCCAGTTTCACGACATACGAAATAACTCCAACAGTGATTTGCCACAGGGGTGCCTTTCTTTAGTGAACTACCACACCCAAACAAGGGTAACACACAAGTGGTATTCACAAAGGTAACCCCCTCACCAGAGAACCCATTCTTGTGGATTAGCTACGTGACAATCACACTTTCGTATTCGAATGGGATCAAACTCACCCTTACGGGCTACTTAGAGAGAGAGTCCAAACAGTGACCTCTTTGTCACTGGGTTTCTTCTGTTTCAAACCTATCTCTCCGCTCTTCTCTTCCTGCAGACTTGTTCTAGTTGCAGAAAACTTGTGAGAGTCAATTATCAATACTCAGAATCGATCTCAACTCATCCCTTTTGGGCTACTGAAAGTTTAAATCAGGACCTCACTCACTGGTATCTTTCATTGATCGAATCTATCTTGACTCTGAGCATATATTTCTCTGTGTCTGTAACTATCCTTGTAAAAAGTAAACACGCTGCAGAGAAACCATAACATCGATTGTCCATCAAATAACTCCGCCTTTCTCTCTCTCTTTCCATGGCAACCCAGAAGCTGACAGTAGTAGTTAGTGTCCTTGTAAAAGTGTAAACATGAGCTGAAAGGCAGGCTCTGCCCCCCTCTCTCAGCAGAAATCGGAAAGTTAGTCTCAGTTCTCTCTTGTGCCTTAAAGTGACTGTCCACAGCAAATATGAACCCCAGGGGTACATAACAGTTCAAACACCTCTGCTGCGACAAGATGGTCTAACAGCTTCTGAAGACTGAGATACCAGACACCCAAATTTAATGATGAGGGCAGACTGATTACACAACTACCCCAACTATTGATAATCAATTGTGCTTGTGGCCATGTTTGATGTGCTAAGTGACAAAAATAAGTCTGGTCTGCAACTTCCTTGAACTCAGTCACAATGGTGCAAATAACTTGGCCTTTTGCCTGGTCTGATGCAGGCCAGTTAACATCCCAATGATTTACGTTTGGCTGATGCAGACAAGAAAGTCTCATTCATGGTCAGTTCACTTTGCAAACCACATCTCTTGAGACTGGTTCTCATTTGAATAAATATCTGCTGTATTCGTGAAATGTATAATTCCAGAATAATCCCCTTCGTCCCTTAGGATTTTATAAACCCCATAGGGATACCCCTGAGCTGTCTTAACTTCTGGGGAGAAAACTGCTGCCTATCCAGTCTCTCCTTGTAACTCACGTCCTCCTGTCTTGTTAACATCCTTGTGAATCTTATCTGCATGTTTTCCAGCTTAACATCCTTCCTATAGTTAGGTGACCAGATATGCACATAATATTCCAAATGTGGTCTCACCAACCTCAGCTCCCTGAAAAATAAAGGCAACTATGCTATATACCTTCTTCACCACTTTGTCTACTTGTGTCGCCACTGTCGGGAACAATGCCCTTGGATCCCTAGGTTGCTGTGTTCTTACTCCCTGGGGATCTGCCATTAACTGTGTTTGCTACTCCTCTTGTGGTTTAGCTTCCCAAAGTGCATTTCCTTGCACTTGCCTGAGTTAAACTTCATATGCCATTGCTTTGCCCACTTTCCCAGTTTGCCTCATTCTTTTCTTTCTTACTTTTGCTTGACTAATTCCCCTTGAATGCATTAATGCTATTCATCCCAATAACTCTTTGCAGTACCACATAACATATTGTAAGTTCTCTCTGGGTGAAGCAATCTCCAGAAATCCCACAGGTTTTGCAATAAAATCAAGGTGATTTTATTACCACCTTGCGGTGTTGTTGCATTCAAGCACAAATACTGTGGTGGAACTACTTCATGACATGGAGGTGCTGCAACATTTTGGTGCTAGTTAATGACACAAAGACACATCATCATCATCATCATACATGCCTTGTCATATGACATGGACCATCATGGTCATCCATTTTTTTTTTACAGAATTGGTTTGTCATTGCCTTCTTCTGGGCAATGTCTTTACAAGATGGGTGACCCCAGCCATCATCAATACTCTTTAGAGATTGCCTGTGTCAGTGGTCACATACCCAGGGCTTGTGATGTGTTACAGCTGCTCATATGGCTATCCACTACCTGCTCCCGTGGCATCATGTGACGCTGATCAGAGGGGCTAAGCGGGTGCTACACCTTGCCTACGAATGACCTGCAGGTTAGCAGAGGGAAGGAAGGCTTTACACCTCCTTTGCTAGAGACATACCTGCACCATGCCGCTGAAACCCAGACACTGTGCATGTTAAAATGGGTCATCTCATCACAATTGTGCACAGCGGTCCTTCCTCTGGAGTATTCCATTGGAAATGGAGAGATTGGTAAAGAAGCAAATGTGATCAGCTGCAGGGGGATTGATGGGATGACGAAAGGATCACAGAGCTAGGCACAAGTTGGTGGGGGTTAGTGGAGCGGGGTGTGGTGGAGATTGCTGTGTGTGAGCTTGAAGGGGCAGGTTGTAGAATGGAGTGGGTACTGGAGAGATAACTGAGAAATAGAGGAAATTAGTAAGGAGTAGGGACCAAAGGAGGTGCATGTGTGAGCAATTTGGATTCAATTTATACAAATTTGTTAAGTGCACCTCATCAGTAGGGTTTAGGTAAAATTTAAAGTGTTGAAAACATTTTGTGTTTCATAGTAGATGTGATTGTAGCTCTAAACTCTAAGCTCTGGTATCATTCTGATAGGTTCCTTCTTTGCATCTTCTCCAGTGTCATTTATAGCTAAAACGAAGGGGCATAATTTTAAGATGATTAGAGGAAATTTAAGGGAGATGCCAGAGGTAGTGTTTTTTTTTACACAGAGCAGTGGGTATGTGAAACACCCTGACTGGGGTGGGGAGAGAGGCAGATACATTAGGGAGATTTAGGAGACTCTTATATAGTTACATGGATGAAAGAAAAATGGAGAGCTATTTAGATGGGGAAGGGTTAGAATAGTTTTGCAGTAGGCACAGCATAGAGAGCCAAAAGGTTGGTATTGTGCTGTGCTGTACTGTTCTATGTTCTATTTCTCTGTATTCTTATAACTTAGAAGTCAGAATTGTTTACATATTCCAAAGACTGATTCACAAAGAGCTATTAAAACTTAAACCATTTTACAATTCTAATCAGAAACGAGAAAATTTGCAGATGCTGGAAATCCAAGCAACACACACAAAAAGCTGGAGGAACTCAGCAGATCAGACAGCATCTATGGAAAAACAGTTCAGTCAACATTTCAGCAGGGTCTTGGCCTGAAAAATTGACTCTACTTTTTTTCATAGATGCTGCCTGGCCTGCTGCATTCCTCCAGCCTTTTTGTGTGTGTGTTGTTTACAATTCTAATCCTCCAGGAACTAACCTCAGTGCTTTGTTTTCTTATTTGATGGCTTGTTCCCCATTCACGCTCAGTTACTTAGCACTTGGTCCATATCCTTGCATGTCTTCGCATTTCAAATGTTCATTTAGATATTCATATTAATAGCTAATGTTGGATTAAAAATGTAGTATCTTGTCATATGTAGTGAACTGACACTCTGTAGAGTTAGGTGCTGGACTAGTAGATCCTCTGGACCATTGCTTGTCATTTCTATTAATACCCCAAGATGCTGCTAATCCACCTTTTTTTTAAAAAGATATTACACAGTAACATGATAACATTTTCAGTGAACTAGATGATTTTAAATGGAATGCAGGAGACCAGACATGGCCAATATACAGGGTGTGTGGGAAACACAACCCTAACAATTTTAAGGCGTGTAAGAGAAACTTAGTCATTTTTTATCTAGAGCTACAGCGTGGAACAGGCTCTTCCAACTCTTCGAGCTGTGCTGCCCAGCAGCTCACCTATTTAACCCTAGCCTAACCACAGAACAATTTACAATGACTAATTAACCTACTAGTTGGTACGTCCTTAAACTGTGTGAGGAAACTAGAGCACCTGGAGAACACCCAGGTCGTGGAGAGAACGTACAAATTCCTTACAAATGGTACCATAATTGAACTCTGAACTCAGACACTCTGGGCATTGCGCTGCACACCGGGGATCCAAACAGGTTTTGGAGTGTTTAAAATAGCACAAAAGTAGGTGTCAGTGAGTTTAAATGGAAAGTGAGAATTGGGAGCTCTGCTGAATTTACAGGGAGCATAGGAAGCAGAACTTGATGTGCTTAAACAGCACAGGAAATGGACCCCCAGTGAGTTTAAAGGAGGGGCAGGGAACAAGTTCAGAGAGAGAGTGAAGGAAGTTCTGGGAACCAAACCTAGTGAATTGAACACTGAACCACTGGGATTTCTAGACAGGGATCTCCAGATTTTTATGGTATATTCATGCTTTGTTATCTGTCCAGTAACTAGTTCTCAGCACTGGGTAAAATATTATCTCTTCTGTGAGCGCTAACCTTGTCAATCAACCTTATTGAAAGTTTGACAATCTAAATGAAATAATCCTAATCCAAATAAATCACATCCACTGACTCCTTATCTATACGAATCATTAGAACTTCAAGCATGATATTTCTTCCTAAATCTGTACTGACTCTGCTAATTCCTCTTTGTTTTTCCATTTTTAGGTGTTCTATTATTATGCCCTTTATTATAGATCCCAGGATTCCCCTTATAATTGACATTAGCCTAACAGATCAGTTTTTGCATTTTTCCCTATCTTCCTCTTTTCTTAAATTATGAAATCACATTTGTCTGCTCTTTAATCTACAGGAACGATCCCTGAATCTATAGAATTTTGAATGGTGATGAACAGACCACTTACTTTCCCTGTAGTCACGCCTTTTAAAGTTCTGGGATGTCGATCATTTGGTCCTTGGTATTTAGCAGCTTTTCTTCTCATCAACTTCATCAGTACTATTTTGTCCACTAACACTTACTTCTTTCAACTCCTTGTGCCACAAATCAATCAGTTGCAACTGTAAACAATATATCTGTATCATGGTTGAATATTGCAGTCACAGACACATCACTTACATTGGTTTAAGTGGAAGCTTGAAAGTAAAACAAGCTACAAATTGACAAATCTTGCAATAACACAATCTGAAATAAGCATATAATCAACCAGCAGATTGGATGGACTGCTGCTTGGTCCATCAGTGAGCCTTTTCTTTCAGTGAATGCAGATAGTATTTAGTAGGAAGTTTAACCTGTCATTACTCTGTCATAAGTTCAGATATGGCTGCAAAAAGTCAAAATGCATTCTAAGTTACCTGACTGTTTATTGAACAGCTTCACCAGTCTCCAACCTCACATTTGTGATAGTGCTTTAGAAAAATGTTATAAATAAGAACTGCCTTGAAAAATCTCTGAAATTCTTTTGTAATTACTTGTCAACCATTTACACCTTCTTTACTACCATTCACATTTTCATCTCTCTTACCAATCCTCTAATATGTCTTTCTGAAACATAGACACAGCCATAAACACAAGGGATTCTCCAGTGCTGGAAATCCTGGGTAATAGATAGAAAATGCTGGAGGAACTCAGCAGGTTAGGCAGCATCTATGGAACGGAATAAACATCTGTAATTTTGGCTGAGACCCTTCATTAAGATTCATGGCTAATTTCTTCATCATTCCTTTGTCCTCCATTTTAACTCTATTTTAGGTGTCTAAGTTCAACACTTCTAATAAATAGAAATAGATGTGTACTTTGCTACGCTGATTCATGGAGATATGGAGAAGAAAGAACATCTTTGCGTGACCTTGTTTTAAGTGGGGAGGCTGATGCATGGACTGCCACTACAGAGTCCTTGACAGATCAAGATCAGGGTGCAGTGGCATGGGATTCTTTACTGCTGCAGCCTTCCTCTGCCTTCACTGCCGTTGTGATGTATCATAATCTTTTGCCAGTTCCACAGTTGAGGTCTTGTGTGGAACCTTCCCTTTGACCTTACCAGCACGGGTGGCCATTCCAGGAGCAAAGTGCCAGATGACTAAAGTCTAGACAGTGTCAATATCAGGAAGTCACAAGCCTCTCCACCACGACAAGCTGATGAACCTCTGAGAAGGCATGGAGATACACAGTATGGAAACAGACCCTTCAGTCTATCCTGTATATCGCCGTGAATCAATGTAGCAGTCAATACCATTTACACTAATCCTACTTTAATCCCATTCTTTGTGTATCTCCATTCCATAATGAAAAATAATCTGATTTTTACTTTTATACACACACGCACGCCCACACAGTTTATATTGAACACGAGAATCTGAAGATACTGGAAATCCAGAGCAACACATACTAAATGCTGGAGGAACTTAGCAGGTCAGGCAGCATCTATGGAAGGAATTGAACAGTCAATGTTTTGGCTGAGACACTGGAAAGGAAAGAGAGAGACACCAGAATAAAAAGTTGGGAGAAGGGCAAGGAGGATTAGCTAGAAGGTGATAACTGAAGCCAGATGGCTGGGAAAGGTAAAGAGCTGGAGAAGAAGGAATCTGTTAGGAGAGGAAAGTGGACGATGGGGGAGGGGGAAGAAGGAGGGCATGGGGGGTGCGGTGGTGAGGTGATAGGCAGGTGAGGAGAAGAGGTAAGGGGCCAGAGTGGGGAATAGAAGAAGAGGGAGATTACTGGAAGGTGAAATTGATACATCGGGTGGAGACTACCTAGATGGAATATGAAGCGCTGTTCCTGCACCCATAGAGGCCGTGGACAGACATGTCTGAACGGGAATGGGGATAGGACCATGGACTGACATGGTGGAATGGGAAGTCATGGCTCAATAAAGTGCTTTAGACGTGTACTCAGCATTGTAGTACAGGTACAACATACAGGAGTGCAAAGATGTCCATGTAATTCTTCAGTAGTGTATGAGGGATAAAATATTGTCCAGAGCCTTCCTACCCTCCTTTATGATAACTCCATGGAAAGAAAAGAGATTGAAGCCAGAATAAGAAGGTGGGGAGAGGTGAAGGAGTACAAGTGAGAAGGTGAAGGTGCCACTGTAGTGTAGCAGTTAGTGCGACACTACTACAACTCGGAGTTCTGTAGTTTGGAGTTCAATTCTGACATTCTTCTGGAAGGAGTCTATGTCCTCCCCATGGAATGCGTGGGTTTTCTCTGGGTTTTCCAGTTCCTTCCCACCGTCCAAGGACTAACTAGGAAGGTTAATTGGTCATTGTAAATTGCCTCTTGATTAGGTTAGGGATAATCAGGTTAGATGGGGGTTCCTGGAAGGAGTGGCTCGAAGACGCGCGCTGTATCACTAAATAAGTGAAGCCAGGTTGGGGGGGGGGTGGAGGAGTTGAAGAAAGAAGCTGGGAAGTGATAGATGAAAAAGGTAAAGGGTTGGAGAAAAAGGAATCTGATAGGGAGGAGAGTTGACCATGGAAGAAAGGGAAGGAGAAGGGGCTCCAGGGGGTGATAGGCAGGTAACAATAAGAGGTAAGAGGAAGGCCAGAGTGGGGAATTGATAAAGAGCGAAGGGGAAAATTACAAGTCCGTCAATCCCATTGTGTCCATGTTCTAGCTCTGTCTGTCCTTCCTTTCAGACTTGTATAACCTAACCTCTCCCTTTCTCTCAATCCCTCCACTTGCTGACATACTGCTCTTGTTAAACCCACCCAAAAAGCACTAGCAAAACTTCCCTGTGACAATATAGGTGCTCCTATAGTTTGGGTCGGAGATGATATTAAAATTCTAGGATATACCAGGAATGCTTAAAAATCTTAACACATCCTTCTATTTATTTAAACTATTTGTTATACTCTCACTTTACAGTTAGTTTTTTTAAACAAACTGATAGTGTTCTTGACAATATCCTTAACAAAATTGATTTGTTGACAATATTTTAGAAAGTCCTAATTACTACCTCTTCTATTTGTTCTTAAAGTATCTATGGAGCTGGAGCACTTCCTTAAAGTTGAGTTCATCAAGCTTGAAGCTTGTTTTTAAATCATATATAGATTCTGAAATTGTTTCATTGAAGTCTACAAATTTGAACATAGAACAGTGCATCACAGTATAAGCCATTCAGCCCATAGTGTTCCAAATTTTAACCTACTCTTAAGATCGTTCTAACCCTTCCCTTCCCACATAGCTCTCCATTTTACTAGCATCCTTGTGCCTATCTATGAGTCTCTTAAATGTCCCTATTGTATACCTCCTCATCACCACCCCTGGAATCACATTCCACACATCCACCACTCTCTGTGTAAAAAAAACACTAACCCTGACATTCCTCCCCCACTATACTTTCCTCCAATCACTTTTAAGTTATTGCCCATTGTATTAGCGATTTCGCCTTGGAGGAAAAAGTCTTTGGCTACCAACTTTATCTATGCCTTAATCATTGATCATCTTAAGCTGTCAGATTGTAATCGTAAAATCATCCTATATGCTTTTATCAAGTCACCTCTCATTCCCCTTCACTCCAAAGAGAAAAGCCCCAACTTGCTCAGCCTATCCTCATGAGACATGCTCTTGTGAATTTTGGAGGTGGAATACAATGCCCAGACGTTACTAGATCATGTTTCTTGTCTATATGAGCGAGGAGGAATTTCTACCCCATTTTGCTTGCGAAGACATTGCAAGGTAAATATTTGCATAAAACAATGGAAGCGTGTGAATAATTTCCCTTTTACTCAAATAACCAAAGCATTTCCTTCTTAGACCCAGCAAAGGGAATTAACTGCGCGGCACGTGAAGGAAACTGAGAAAGAAATGAGTCAACGATTAAGAGCGCAAAAGGAGCAGTATGAATCAACTATCCAACGGCATCTAACGTTCATTGATCAGGTGAAATCTCTTTACTTTTGGCTTCATTTTACACTCAATCTTATCTGAATAAAAATATCCCAAGTTAGGCAAGATAACCTACAATCAGAATGGTAAAACAGAAAACTGATGATTTAGCAATGCACATTGTTTTCCATTGTTAGGTGGTCTGGCACCTGTAGTATTTAATAGGGTTGAGATAGTAATTTTGTTTCAGATAATGTTATTTTGGTCTCTGCAGGCTATGTTGTTGTGATTAAAGTGATTAATAAAGGCAATTGGTCTAACCAAAATCAGAGTTGAGTTTATTGTCATATAGGTGTGCACAGTTGCAGTGAAAAACTTGCTTGCAGCAGCATCATAGGCACATAGTCATATAATCAGCCCTCATGAGAAAAACATCAATGAAACAATAAAGAGCACAATTAAAACAAAAGTCCATCTTAGTATAAATTGATCAAAATGACAAATTTAAATAGTACCCTAGTCTCTTGCTTTTATTTGATGGGTTCTGCATTCTTTAACTTGCCGTTGAGATAGTGACATTCTGGTGCTAAACTCCTTATTCTGGAATGCATATTTTATTTTTCTGGGAATCTCCTATTTGTCTTCAGGAAGAAGAGAAGATCACTGTAGAAATGCAGGTTTGGATTAGAACAGATTATTTCTCATGCTTCCCAAGAACAGGGATGAAGGGCATTGTATCAGTATTGCAATGGAATAAAGGGAATTCCAGAGGCATGAAAGAAGAGCTTGCCCAAGTGGATTGGAGTGGGGTACTGGTGAGGATGATGGCAAAACGGAGATGGCTGAAGTTGCTGGGAATAGTTTTCAAGGCACAGAATAGATATGTCTCACTGAAGAAGTTCTCAAGTGGCAGGACTAGGAAACCGTGGTTGACAAGGGAAGTTAAGGGCTGCATAAAAGCCAAGGAAAGGGCATATAAGGTAGCAAAAGTGAATGGGAACTCGGATGATTGGAAAGCTTTTAAAATCCAGCAAAAGGCAACTAAAAAATCTATAAGAAGGGAGAAAATGAAATATGAGGGCAAACTAGCCAATAGTATAAAGCAGGATACTAAAAGTTTTTTCAGTTATAAAAGAATAAAAAGGAGCTCAGAGTTGATATTGGACTACTGGAAAATGATGCTGGTGAGGTAGTAATGGGGGATAAAGAAATGGCAGATGTACTTAACAAGTACTTTGCTTCAGTCTTCACTGTGGAAGACACTAGCAGTGTGCCAGAGCTCCGTGAGTGTCAGGGAGCAGGAGTGAGTGCCATTGCTACTACGAAGAAAAAAGTGCTAGGCAAATACAAAGGTCTTTACCTGGACCAGATGGACTATATCCCAGGGTCCTGAGAGAGTTTGCTGATGCATTAGTCATGTTCTTTCAATAATCACTTGATTCTGGCATGGTCCCAGAGGACTGGAAAATTGCAAATGCCACTCCACTCTTTAAGAAGGGAGAAAGACAAAAGGGAGGAAATTATAGGCCAGTTAGCCTAACCTCAGTGGTTGGGAAAGTGTTGGAGTCCATTATAAAGAACAAGGTTTTAGGGTGCTTGGAGACTAATGATAAGATAAGTCAAAGCCAGCATGGTTTCTGTAAAGGGAAGTCTTGCCTGACAAATCTGTTGAGTTTCTTTGAGGAAGCAGGGTGGACAAAGGCAAGGCAGTGGATGTCATTTACTTGGATTTTCAGAGGGCGTTTGATAAGGTGTCACATATGAGGCTGCTTAACAAGATAAAATCCTGTGGCATTACAGGAAAGATACTGGCATGGATAGCGGAATGGCTGACAGGCATGGGGCAGCGAGTGGGAATAAAAAGAGCCTTTTCTGGTTGGCTGCTGGTACCTAGTGATGTTCCTCAGGGAGCACTACTTTTCACATTGTTTGTCATTGATTTATATGATGGAATTGGTGGCTTTGTGGCAAAGTTTGCAGATGATATGAAGATAGGTAGAGGGGTAGGTAGTGCTGAGATTGCAGCAGGACTTAGACAAATTGGCAGAATGGGCAAAAAAGTGGCAGATGGAATACAGTGTTAGGGAATATATGATAATGCATTTTGGTAAAAGGAACAATAGTGCAGACTGTTATCAAAATGGGGAGAACATTTAATCATCAGAGGTGCAAATGGACTTAGGAGTCTCGTGCAAGACTCTGAGAAGGGTAATTCACAGATTGAGTCTGGTATTGAAGGCAAATGGAATGTTGACATTTATTTCAAGGAGAATAGAATATAAAATTGAGATAATGCTGAAGCTTATAAGACATTAGTTAGGCCGCATTTGGAGTATTGTCAACAGTTTTGGGCCCCTTATCTCAGAAAGGATGTAATTGTAAAGTCCAGAGGAGGTTCACGTGGATGATTACAGGAATGAAGAGGTTAACAAATGAGGAACATTTGGCTGCATTGGGCCTGTACATACTGGAATTTAGAAGAATGCATGGGGATCTCATTGAAACCTACTGAATGTTGAAAAGATTAGATAAGGTGGATGTGGAGAGGATGTCCAGAACTAGAGGACACAGGCTCAGAATTGAGGGACGACCTTTTAGAACAGAAGTAAGAGGAATTTTTTTAGCCAGAGAGTGGTGAATCTGTGTAATGCTTTGCCACGGACTAAGGCGGAGGCCAAGTCTATTGGTATATTCAAAGAAGAAATTGATAGATTCCTGATTGCTTGGGGCATCAAGACATATGGTGAGATGGCAGGTGTATGGGATTGAATGGGATCTGGGATCAGCCATGTTGAAGTATCATAGCAGACTTGATGGGCTGAATGGCCTAATTCTGCTCCTACGTCTTATGGATGTTTGGCGGCTCTCAAAGCAGTTCAATAAACCCAATGACCCCATTTACTTCCCTGTAATCAATTGTCCCACTCCATTGCTACCATCCACCTGCACCGGGGTAGTTTATGGTGGACAATTTACCTACTAATCTTCATGTCTTTGGGATGTGGGAAGAAATCTCAAAATCTGGGGGATGCTCCGGAGCCAATGGAAGCATGTGCAAATTCCACTCCATCTGTCCTATTGTATTTCAGGTCAAAGACTTTGCGTCATGACCATGAAAAGATGAAGATTAAAATATTTTAAATTGTAGAGAAAGGGATGTGAGATTGAGAGAACTGGGATGTCAAGACACAGTTCAGTACTACTGCAATGCTGGATGTAGAATCCTGGAGATATTCCCTTTACCCTAATTGTCCAATCAGTAGACTCTCTACAACTTAAAATCATCCTCCCCATTCCCAGTGAGCGTGCTTTGTTTTGAAATGTTAACTCCGTATCTCTTTCCACAGATGCTGCCTGATCTGCTCAGTGTTTCTGGAATAGTATCTGCAATTTTTTTTGATTTACATACGAAATGTAATGCATCAAAAGTTATGAATTAGTGTGGTTTATTTTCAATTTGGGTGAGGATAACAAAGTGAAGGTTGATGGATGACCTTTAGAAGTATGAAATATTAATCGTAGAAACAGTGTATTTTCTTTTGAAGGAATAATTTTACTTAAAATGCTGAGACCTGTAGAAGTGTTGGAGGCAGAATGCTGGGCAAAAGGCTGGGCAAATTGCTTGATGGAGAAGAGAATAAGGATGCTGATCAAAGTGCATAGGAAAAGACCGGGAGGCTTGAGCGATGTGTAAATGTTGACGTGAAATGGTTGGGTTATTTGACTTGTTCTTTGTTGCACATTTTGTGTAACTCTGTGAAGTGCAAATGTTGAGCACCCTGCAGTTAGTGTGCTGTAATCTGGCTTATTTTAAAGCAGTCAATGCATGTGCACATAGTTTTGTATGACCATTTTCTCCATATACAATGTTGGAAAATGCCTGGTCAAGCACTTTGGTAGTAGAAATAAATGTGCAGACTATTTTCAAAATGGGGCGAAAATCCAAAAATCTGAGATGCAAAGGGACTTGGGAGACCTTGTGTCGAACACCTTAAAGGTTAACTTGCAGGCAGAGTCTGTGATGAGGAAGGCAAACACAGTGTTAGCATTCATTTTAAGAGGTCTAGAATACAAGAGCAGAGATGTGATGCTGAGGCTTTATAAGGCACTGGTGAGGCCTCATAGAACAGTACAGCACAGTACAGGCCCTTCAGCCCACAATGTTGTGCTGACCCTTAAACCCTGCCTCCCATATAACCCCCACCTTAAATTCCTCCATTTACCTGTCTAGTAGTCTGTTAAATTTCACTAGTGTATCTGCCTCCACCACTGACTCAGGCAGTGCGTTCCATGCACCAACCACATCTGGAGTATTGTGAACAGTTTTGGGCTCTTTATCTAAGAAGGAGTGTGCTGACATTGGAGAGGTTTCAGAGGAGGTTCACAAGGATGATTGAAAGGCCTAGACAGGGTAGATGCGGAAAGAATGTTTCCCGTGGTGGGGGAGTCCAGGACAAGAGGGCACAGACTCAGGATAGAGGGGCATCAATTTAAAACAGAAATGCAGAGAAATTTCTTTAGTCAGAGGATGGTGAATTTGGGGAATTACCACAGGCAGCTGTGGAGGGCAAGAGGTTGGGTGTATTAAGGTAGAGCTTGACACGGCATCAAAGGTTACGGGGAGAAGTCCAGGGTGTGGGGCTGAGGAGGAGAGAAAAGGATCAGCCATGATTGAATGGTGGAGCAGACTCAATGGGCCAAATGGCCTAATTCTGCTCCTATGTCTGGTGGTCTTGTGTTGGGAAACCCTCCACTACAATCCATCCTCACCCAAAACAGAGGTCTGAAAATTAATCTGTGATTAGATTACAGTGTGGGGGAGGGGGAAGAGAAGAAAAGGATTTTTGGTTGATCTGATCAGGATCTTTATTGACATTGCTGGTATTATTCTGTGATGCTAATCATTGAGACATAGCTCAAAAGTTTCAAAATGACTGGAGTAGAAACGGATAACAGTATTTTCTCATTGCAGCAACAATTCAGTTTCCCACGCTAATGTTGCACGTCCAACAGTATACAGAGGAAGCTCACCCATGCAGTTGTACACTTGATAATCTAAGGTTAAAAACCTTTTTTGTGCAAACACAATAGTTGCTGGTTGCTGAAATCTGAACTAAAAGCAGAAAACGTTGGAAACCTTCAGCATATTGGGTGACATCTGTGGAAAGGGAAACTGAATTAACGTTTGGTTCACACTTTACTGGCTCTAATGAAGAACTTTTGCAGTCTGGATAAGTTTGTATCTCTTCGTACTGAATGTGAGGTTGCAGCCCCTTTGAGTATTTCAGTGGTGTGTTCCTCAAATTCTGCTTGCACTTCAGCTCCATGCTCCCAATCCTTGGGCATCTGGTACAGAAGCTGTGGTGGGGTAGAAGTGACCTACTCAAGGGTAGAAATAACTTGCTCAAGTGACCCGTTTGTTGATCTGGTCCTTGACCTGATTCACAGATCCAGATCACAGGCCTTTGTAGGGTCTGTCAATGCTGTTTGCTTGCTCTTCAATGGTTACGTTTATAATGAAGTATCTTCAGAGAGGCAGCACATAGTGTTCATGGTGATGTGTGTGAGAGAGACAATGACAGCATATGGTATTCTGGAGGACTTCTAGGATTCGAGTGCACCATAGTGTCTGGAGAACATTGTGGACAGTGAGAGCAACATTCTACTTCAACTGGTTTGTGGTTAGTATTTTATTTGAAGCCACATCACTAAAGCACAAAGGCAAAAAAATAACAAGAGGGTTACTTCTTATCCGCATTCTGAAATAGTCTAGCAAACCAGTAGATAAGTCTGCTCTGCAAAGCAGTATCCAGATTCTATGGCAGAGTAAGAGAGTTTGCCATTCATCTTGAAGGAACCTGAAAGAGTATAACCCTAAACCATACCTGCTCATTTGAAAATGCAGTGCATTTGGTTGTCTATTATAAAACACTCCAAATAATTTATTTAGTGCTGTTGCATTGAGTAGATCTGCAGCTGGATCTTCAGCTTCCTCACAGACAGGACCCAGGCTGTAAAAATAGGGGACAAGCTCCCCTCTACAATCACTTTGAGCACCGGTGCCCCACAAGGCTGTGTACTCAGCCCCCTGCTGTACTCACTGTACACCCATGATTGTGTAGCCAAGTTTCCATCGAACTCAATATATAAGTTTGCTGACGACACCACAATTGTAGGCCGTATCTCGAGTAATGATGAGTTTGAGTACAGAGAGGAAATTAAGAACCTGGTGGCATGGTGCGAAGACAATAACCTATCCCACAACATCAGCAAGACGAAGGAATTGGTTGTTGACTTCAGAAGGAGTGGCGGACCGCACAACCCAATTTACATCGGTGGTGCGCAGGTGGAACAGGTCAAAAGCTTTAAGTTCCTCGGGGTCAATATCACAAATGACCTGACTTGGTCCAACCAAGCAGAGTCCACTGCCAAGAAGGCCCACCAGTGCCTTTACTTCCTGAGAAAACTAAAGAAATTTGGCCTGTCCCCTAAAACCCTCACTAATTTTTAATAGATGCACTGTGGAAAGCATTCTTCTAGGGTGCATCACAACCTGGTATGGAAATTGTCCTGTCCAAGACCAGAAGAAGCTGCAGAAGATCACAGCGCAGCACATCACATAAACCAATCTTCCGTCCTTGTACTCACTTTACACTGCATGCTGTCGGAGCAGTGCTGCCAGGATAATCAAGGACATGACCCACCCAGTCAACAGACTTTTCGTCCTTCTTCCCTCCGGGAGAAGGCTCAGGAGCTTGAAGACTCGTACGGCTAGATTTGGGAACAGCTTCTTTCCAACTGTGATAAAACTGCTGAACGGATCCTGACCCGGATCTGGGCCGTACCCTCCAAATATCCGGACCTGCCTCTTGGTTTTTTTGTACAACCTTACTTTCTTTTCTATTTTCTATTTATGATTTATAATTTAAATTTTTATTATATTTACTATCGATTTGAATTCCAGGGAGTGCGAAGCGCAGAATCGAATATTGCTGTAATGATTGTACGCTGTAGTATCAATTGTTTGACGACAATAAAGTAATAAAGTAAAGAGCATATTTCAAAATAATGTTGAGTTGGATTACAGGAAGAAGAGAGAGAGCCTACTGAAGTGGTGTCATGGCAATTATATTTTCCTTAGTGTCAGCAAAACTAAAGAACCGGTTACACACACAAAATGCTGGTGGAATGCAGCAGGCCAGGCAGCATCTATTGGAAGAGGTACAGTCGACGTTTCGGGCCGAGACCCGTCGTCAGGACTGGCTAGTCATTGACTTCATGAAGGGAGATTGGGACATGCTCCTGTTTACTTCAATGGTGCTGAGCTCAGGAGGATTGAGAGTTACAAGTTCCTCGGAACGAACATACTGGTCCAATCTTTTTGAGGTTGTTCATGATAAAAAAAAGCTTATTCATGTCCTCTTTGAACCTCACCAATTTTTATCTATGCATCTATCTGGATGCATCGTGGCTTGGTATGGCAACTGCGCTGCCTATGACCACAAGAAACTGCAGAGAGTTGTGGACAAAGCCTAGAACATAATGAAAACTAGCTACCCCTCCGTGGATTCTGTCTACACTTCTTGCTGCCTCAAGAAAGCTGCCAGCATAATGAAAGACCGCCGTCCGCCCCAGACTTTCTCTCTTCTCTGTCTCTCCCATCAGACAGAAGATATAAAAGCCTGAAAGCACATATCAGCTGGCTCAAGGCCAGCTTCTATATGCTGTAGAGGACTATTGAATAGTTCCTAGTACAATGAGATGGACTCTTGACCTTATTATCTACCTTGTTATAACATAGAACATAGAATCGTACAGCGCAGTACAGGCCCTTCGGCCCACAATGTTGTGCCGACCCTCAAACCCTGCCTCCCATATAAGCCCCCACCTTGAATTCCTCCATATACCTGTCTAGTAGCCTCTTAAACTTCACTAGTGTATCTGCTTCCACCACTGACTCAGGCAGTGCATTCCACACACCAACCACTCTCTGAGTAAAAAACCTTTGTCTAATATCCCCCTTGAACTTCCCACCCCTTACCTTAAAGCCACGTCCTCTTGTATTGAGCAGTGGTGCCCTGGGAAAGAGGCGCTGGCTATCCACTCTATCTGTTCCTCTTATTATCTTGTACACCTCTATCATGTCTCCTCTCATCCTCCTTCTCTCCAAAGAGTAAAGCCCTAGCTCCCTTAATCTCTGATCGTAATGCATACTTTCTAAACCAGGCAGCATCCTGGTAAATCTCCTCTGTACCCTTTCCAATGCTTCCACATCCTTCCTATAGTGAGGTGACCAGAACTGGACACAGTACTCCAAGTGTGACCTAACCAGAGTTTTATAGAGCTGCATCATTACATCACGACTCTTAAACTCTATCCCTCGACTTATGAAAGCTAACACCCCATAAGCTTTCTTAACTACCCTATCCACCTGTGAGGCAACTTTCAGGGATCTGTGGACATGTACCCCGAGATCCCTCTGCTCCTCCACACTACCAAGTATCCTGCCATTTACTTTGTACTCTGCCTTGGAGTTTGTCCTTCCAAAGTGTACCACTTCACACTTCTCCGGGTTGAACTCCATCTGCCACTTCTCAGCCCACTCCTGTATCCCATCAATGTCTCTCTGCAATCTTTGACAATCCTCTACACTATCTACAACACCACCAACCTTTGTGTCGTCTGCAAACTCACCAACCCACCCTTCTACCCCCACATCCAGATCGTTAATAAAAATCACGAAAAGTAGAGGTCCCAGAGCCGATCCTTGTGGGACACCACTAGTCACAACCCTTTAATCCGAATGTACTCCCTGCATCACCACCCTCTGCCTTCTTCAGGCAAGCCAATTCTGAATCCACCTGGCCAAACTTCCCTGGATCCCATGCCTTCTAACTTTCTGAATAAGCCTACTGTGTGGAACCTTGTCAAATGCCTTACTAAAATCCATATAGATCACGTCCACTGCACTACCCTCATCTATATGCCTGGTCACCTCCTCAAAGAACTCTATCAGGCTTGTTAGATACGATCTGCCCTTCACGAAGCCATGCTGACTGTCCCTGATCAGACCATGATTCTCTAAATGCCTATAGATCCTATCTCTAAGAATCTTTTCCAACAGCTTTCCCACCACAGACGTAAGGCTCACTGGTCTATAATTACCTGGACTATCCCTACTACCTTGTTTGAAGAAGGGGACAACATTTGCCTCCCTCCATCCTCCGGTACCATTCCCGTGGACAACGAGGACATAAAGATCCTAGCCAGAGGCTCAGCAATCTCTTCTCTCGCCTCGTGGAGCAGCCTGGGGAATATTACGTCAGGCCCTGGGGACTTATCTGTCCTAATGTATTTTCTATTTTTCTATTGATCTATTTCTATGATTTTCTTTTTTTTTGATTCTATATTTTCTTTTTCTATGATCTTTCTATTTTCACTGCACATTCTCTGTAACTGAAATTCTTTATTGTTCATTCTGTTATTAATTTGCCTTCCACTGTTGTAATGAATTGACCAATATGAACAGCAGGAAGAACAAATTTTTCACTGTACCTTGGTATATGTGGTAACAATAAGCTATGATCTTGGGAATGAGGAGTGTTTGGTGGCTCTGGGCCTGTACTCACTGGAGCTTAGAAGAATGAGTGGGGATCTCATTGAAATCTATTGAATATTGAAAGGACTAAATAAAAGTGAACATGGAGATGATGCTTCCTATAGTGGAGGAGTCTAGCACCAGAGCCTGCCGCCTCAGAATAGGACATCACTTATAGAACAGAGATGAGGATGAATTACTTTAGTCAAAGTGGGGGGTGGGAGGTTGGGGGGAGGAGGTGAATCTGAGGGATTCATTGCCACAGCCTAATGTGGAGGTCGAGTCATTGGGTGTATTTAAAACAGAATGTATTTTAAAAGGATTCAAAGGTTCATTTATTATCAAAGTACATAACTTTGAAATTCTTCTCCAGATAGCCATGAAACCAAAAAAAAAAGAACAGCAACAGGATCATCAACCCCCAAATCTCCCCTCCCCTGCACAAAAAAACAAACAAGAAACAAAACAGGAACATTGACTCACAAATCCCCCTCCCCTGCACAAAAAAACTAACAAGAAACAAAACAGGAACATTGACTCACAAATCCCCCTCCCCTGCACAAAAAAACAAACAAGAAACAAAACAGGAACATTGACTCACAAATCCCCCTCCCCTGCACAAAAAAAACTGAGAACCATCAGGTGAAAAACACAGAATATAAATAACTATAAGACTGAAAATAAAAGTCCATAGTGCAAATCTATATTCATAACCAAAAACACAGAATACCTCGGTAATATCTTCCATCCAGCACAGCGACAGGCCACACAGTCTCCCTTCTCTGGCAGCAGAGTGATCCCACCAGCGATTAAAAGGCAGACAGCCCATACTTACCTCCTGCATTTGCCTCAATGTTTCAATCTCCCTCGTCGCTTTAATCGGTGAAAAATGAAAGCTTTAATTAGCAAAATGGAGTCGCAATCAGCTCATGCTTCCCCCTCCCCTCCGTAGCCTCCTTGCTATGAGGCTTGCTACTTCCCGGAATCCTCTTGATCAAAGCGCTGGATCGCACAAACAATCCCCAAACTGCAAATCACAGGCTCTAACAGCTCCAGAAACACATTCAAGATGAAAAACAGGTATAAAAGAGGTGAAATAAATAATTTTGTGTTCTATCCAGAAGATGACAACAGTGGGTGCATTTTACATAGGTGTCATCTTGACCGGGAGGTGTGAAAGCTTACAGGAAGAAGGCAGGTGAATAAAGTTGAGAGAGATAATTATCAGCCATGATGGAAGGGGTGAGCAGACTTCATGGGGACAAATGCCCTAATTTTGCATCTGTGTCTTATGGTCGAAACCAGTTTACCAATTTTGTTATTGCATTTTACTTTAATGCTTCCTATTTGGTCCACCTGGCTAGGTTGCATGACTTTCAAGTAGTAGGATTTGAAGTAATTCAAATTTAAAGCAAAGGATCTCTTTGAATGTTTGTGAGAGCTAAATTTAAGTTTATTTTCTACTTAATGTCCTGTTGCTTTGGTAGCAACTTTCTGAGTTTTTTTTAAATTTATTCTCAACAGCTAATAGATGACAAGAAAGGGTTAAATGAAAAATGTGAGTCTGTGGTAAATGAACTGAAGCAGGTGGACCAGAAATACACTAAGAAAATCCAGCAGATGCAGGATCAGCATGATCTGGTGAGCATTACAAGCACTGTCTAAATGAAATCACATTGAATTTGCAGTACAGGTCATATGGCCCAACCAGTCAACAGATGTATTGATAGTCCACACAAACCTCATTCTGCTTTACATCATCACCCCTATCAGCATATGCTTTTATTTTTGTCGTACTGTCTCTCTGCCCCAACTAGTTCTCTATAATTAATTTTAATTACTTCCTGTGATTCCACATTCAAACCACTCCTTAGATGAAGATGATTTTCTATAAATCCCTTTTAAAATTTCAAATAACCTATTCTCTGGCTTCCAGCCGGGTACAGGTATCACCACCGATACCTGTGTATACCACCGGACTAGGCATCATATCTGATGAAGATGGCGGAGTTTATCATCACAGCATCGGTGAAAATCGATACCTGTACCTGGCTGGAAGCCCAAGAAGAGTTTAATCATCATATATGCTAGGAAAGCACTAGTTCCTTTTTCCTTTTAAGATATATCACTGACTGTCATGTTCAGTTTTAAACATTTCGAAAATGATAACATTTTCTATTTTTAAGAGCCCCTTTATAATTTTAATCCTGGTTTCATCCTTTCAATCTCTTATTTGCTCTTTTTCTGTTTTTTTTTTCCATTCATTAGATTATATGGAGACCAGAACTCTTTAACTTTATGGTCAAGATAGGATTCTATATTTTTGGAATAAGTTCTCAGATTTTGAATTTTATTCCCCTAAAATGAACTCTTGAGTTTTGTTAGCTCTTGTTATGAAGTTGTTAACCGCATTGCAACTTCTGCTAATTTGTGAATCCTAATCTTTGGACTGCTTTTGATCCAGCACACAAATTTAAACACTTGTCTGTCAGCAAGTGATCTTATTTTGTGTCCCGCAGAAAATACCATATCTCATTCACCTACAGTATCATGCAAAGGTGTGTGTGTGTGTGTGTGTGTGTGTATGTGTATATATATATATACACACACAAATACATACATACATATATATATATATATATATATATATATATAATAAGCTAGGGTGCCTAAGACTTAGTAATTTTATGTATTGCACTGTACTCCTGCCACAAAAAAAAGAAATTTCATGACATGTGAGCAATGATAAATCTGATTCTGATGTGGGTCTCTATTATGGATTGAGAGTGGGAAGGGGGCAGGAGGAGGGAATAATCACATAGGAAAAGGGGAAGGGAGAGTGGAGGGAATGGGAAGCATCAGAGAAACATTTTGTAATGATTAATAAACCAATGGTTTGGAATCAAGTGACCTTGCTTGGCATCTCAGGGCTGGTTGTGTCTGCAACCGCACCACTCCCCCTCCACCCTGCCCTGGCACTCTTTCTCTGCCACCTCTCCCACACCCCTCCTATGGTGCTGCAACCTCACCATTCCCAACATCCTTCGCACAGTACTGTTGATTGAAATTTATTTACAGGAGAAGATAAACAGTCTACATTTCAGGCTGAGACCTTTCTTCGGGACTACCTAGGATGAAGAGTCTCAGCCCAAAATGTTAACTGCTTATTCCCCTCATAGATGCTACCTGACGTGCTGATTTCCTCCAGCATTTTGAGTGTATTGCTGAAAATTTCCAGCATCCGCAGAGTCTCTTTTGTTTTCAAAATTTATTTGCTTATTTTATGCATCCATTCTGCAAGTTTGTTGATGCTGTTTTTCAGGGTTTTTTTTGTTCTGAATCACTGCAATCTTTCTGGTTGTTTATTCCCCAAATCTCACCTGCTTTCATTTAAATATAATTCTCTTAAATTAGGTTTAATTGAATGCTTTTTGGAAGTCCATCTTTTATATTATGCATGTCTACTCTTTTTACTTAAAATAAATCAACAGGGTTATTTAACATGAACTTTTGAAACATAGAAACATAGAAAGCCTACAGCACAATACAGGCCCTTCAGCCCACAAAGCTGTGCCACACATGTCCTTACCTTAGAATTTTACCCATAGCCCTCTATTTTTCTAAGCTCCATATACCTATCCAGAAGTCTCTTAAACGACCCTACTATATCCGCCTCCACCACCATTGCTGGCAGTCCATTCCATGCATTCACCACTCTCTGCATAAAAAAAACCTACCCCTGACATCTCCTCTGTACCTACTTCCAAGCACCTTAAAACTGTGCCCTCTCGTGTTAGCCATTTCAGCCCTGGGAAAAAGCCTCTGACTATCCACACGATCAATGCCTCTCATCATCTTATACACCTCTATCAGGTCACCTCTCATCCTCCGTCACTCCAAGGAGAAAAGGCTGAGTTCACTCAACCTATTCTCAAAAGGCATGCCCTCTAAACCAGGCAACATCCCTGTAAATCTCCTCTGCACCCTTTCTATGGTTTCCACATCCTTCCTGTAATGAGGTGACCAGAAATGAGCACAGTACTCCAAGTGGGGTCTAACCAGGGTCCTATTTAGCTGCAACATTACCTCTCGGCTCCTAAACTCAAATCCATGATTGATGAAGGCCAATGCACCGTATACCTTCTTAACCACAGAGTCAACCTATTTCACACTCATGAATTCCACACTCATGATTTTTCATTATATTATTGATTGCTAAGAATTTTCTAGAGCTTCTTGAAGCAAAGCTATTAGAATCCTCATTACCTCTGTTGTTAAGATTATCGATCTATCGGCCCCTGGGTTTGTTCTTGAAATTGGGAATGACATTAGCTATTGACTAGTTCTGGCAGTATGTCCGTTGTTAAATCAGAATTATTTTGGTTATTGGTGGCACTTGCAGCACAATTCAGCTTATGTCAGATTTCTTTAAATGCAAACAACAATTAAAAAAAGCCATCCATAAACTTCGACTATTTTTTGCATCAGACTTTTAGAGAAATATTATGTGAAACATAAAAAAGAACCAATATTGCCACCTACTACATTTATTCCACATTAATTTATATAATTAATAAGTACTATATATAATTTATGTTTTGTGCTTACTGTTCTACAGAGAATTCAGTCATTTAACTTACAGACTTTTAAGTTTAGCAGTATTTCTATGTGTACCAACTGAGAACACCATATCTATTGCCATGAAATAATGTCTGTCTTTCCCCTGAATAATTTCCAAAGTAGCTGTTTTCTTAATTTTTTATGGTGTGACCAAAACCATCCAAAGCCTGTAATCTCTTAATATTGTTACTGTATCCATTTAGTTTGACTGACGTCAGAACATAATTTATTCCCAAGCAGCAGATAAATAACTTACTGAATATTGCTTTTACTCCAAAAAAAAAATTGGAGAGGGAGGTGGAGTGAAGATATAACTAATATTCCAATGTATGAATTAGGAGTAAGAATCTGCACTCAGTCCCTCAAGCCTGTTCTAGCACTTGTGTGATCATTTCTGCACTGCCACCCATCATAATCTCTCACTGGAAATGTCCTGAAGAAGGGTCACAGCCTGCAACATCGACTGTTTATCCATTTCTATAGATGCTGAATATCATTTTATAGTTACAGAGAATGTACAGTGCTGGAAGTCAAAATGCAAGGCGATAATGAAGTAGATTATATGGTCAAGAGTCCATTGTAATGTACTCGAGGACCATTGAATAGTCTTATAACAGCAGGATAGAAGCTGTTCTTGAGCCTGATGGTACATGCTTTTGGGATTATGTATCTACTGCCTGATTGCAATTACAATTTAACCTGTTTTTTTTTAGGGAAATTAGCATTGCTAAACTAAACACACATATCTTTCTGTTTATATATTTTTCCACTGGAAATAAGTGTTTTTGTTGTGATTTAATTTATAATTTTGGTTGTACTCCACTGCAACAAGATGTTAAGCTGAGGTTCTGTCTGGTGCTCAGCAGACCTAAAGGATCTTATGATCCTATTTCAAAGATATAAAGAGCCTTATTTTCTTGATTCCTCTCATTCACTATTTTCTGTAATCCGAGAATTTCAAAAATCACCCTTTTTGAAATGCAGGGTTTCTTGTAACATCCTTACAATATTATTTTGTTTGCAGGAAATCAAGAAGTTAAAAGAATTAATGAGTGCAACAGAAAAAATCCGCAGAGAGAAATGGATAGATGAGAAAACAAAGAAAATTAAAGAAATTACTGTAAAAGGTATCAACATATAAAATTGTCTGTTCTAATCAAAATCCAGAATCAGGTTTATTGTCACTGGCATATGACATGAAATGTGTTGTTTTTCGTCAGCAATACAGTACAATACATAAAATATACAATAAATTACAATAAGAAATATACAGTATATTAAAATTAAATTAGTGCAAAAAGAGAGCAAAATATTGAGGTAGTGTTCATGGGTTCATTGGCCATTGAGAAATCTGATGGCGGTGGGGAAGAGCATCCTGATCATCATCGGGCGTGTTGTGAGTAGCCACTACCAATGATGGAATATGATGGACTGCTCTTTACTTCACTGGATGAGTACAATAGTGACAACTCTCATGAATCTTTACGTCATATGGGACCACAGATCCTGCTTGATGAAAACTTGATCAACGTTCAAATACTATTTCCTTCCCAAATCTTGCACAACAGATGCAATGTGTATCAGGTATAAACACGTCACAACTCTCCCAACACCTCCCCAACATACGATCTGTATCATAAAAAGGACAAAGGCACTAGACGTTAAGTTGCCACAAAGTTGCACGCCATGCTGATTTGAAAATACATTCAGTAGCCACTTTAGTAGGTACACCTGTACACCTACATGTTAATGTGATATAAGTGACTTTGACTATGTAATAATTGTTGGTGCCAGATGGGGTGGTTTGTTTATTTCAGAAACTGCTAATCAACTGAGATTTTCACGCATGCCAGTCCATAGAGTTCGCAGAGAATGGTGCGAAAAGCAAAAAAAAAAACACCCAATGAGTGCCAGTTTTGTGGGTGAATGAGAGAATTCATTTGTTAATGAGAGAGGTCAGAGGAGAATGGCCAGACTGGTTCAAGCTGACAGGAAGGCAGTGGTAACTCAAATAACTACGCATTACAACAGTAGTGTGCAGAAGAGATCCAGGCATTGAATCTTGAAATGGATGGGCTACAGTGGCAGAAAACCACATTGGGTTCCACTCCTGCACCTAATAGAGTGGCCACTGAGTGAATACCTCTGGTCCTCACTTCGTCTATATTCTGGTACTCTCTCCTAACAACACTAAGTATTGTCACCAGAAGAGCATCTTGGGTGGGCAATTAATGCTCAGATCCCAGAAATGAGTAACAAGAGATAAAAGTTGTAATCTGTATCACAAACAAGAGAAAGTCTGTAGATGCTGGAAATCCAAGCAACACACTCAAAATGCTGGAGGAACTCATAGGCCAGGCAGCGTCTATGGAAAAGAGTACAGTTGACGTTTCGGTCCGAAACCCCTCGGCAGGACTGGAGTAAGAATTCTGAGGAGTAGTTTTAAAAGATGAGGGAGGGGAGAAAGGACCTTCAGGTGAAATGTGAAACCTGGAGGGGAGGGATGAAGTAAAGAGCTGGGAAGTTGATTGGTGAAAGAGACAGAAGGCCATGGAAGAAAGAAAAAGGAGGAAGGAGCACTAGGGGGAGGTGATGGATTGGCAAGGAGATGAGGTGAGAGAGAGAGAGAACAGGGGATGGGAATGGTGAAGGTGGGAGTGGGGGCGAGCATTACCGGAAGTTTGAGAAATTGATGTTCATGCCATCAGGTTGTAGGCTACCCAACCTAAGCGTGGCCTCATCACGAAAGTGGAGGAGGCCATGGATCAACAGATCGTAATGGGAAGGGAAGTGGAATTAAAATGGGTGGCCACTGGGAGATCCCGTTTGTTCTGGTGGACGGAGTGTAGATGCTCGGAGAAGTGGTCTCCCAATCTTCATTGGGTCTCACTGATGTATAGGAGGCCACACAGGGAGCACCGAACACAAAAAATAACCCCAATAGACTCACAGGTGAACTGTTGCCTCACCTGGAAGGACTGTTTAGGGCCCTGAATGGTAGTAAGGGAGGAGGTGTAGGGGCAGGTGTTACACTTGTTCCGCTTGCAAGGATAAGTGCCAGGAGGGAGAATGGACAAAGGAATCGCACAGGGAGCGATTGCTGCGGAAAGCAGATAGTGGAGGGTAGGGAAAGATGTGCTTGGTGGTGGGATCCCATAATGTATTTCCTTGAAATGAGCTGCTCTGCACACTTCAGTACATACATTTTGCAAATGTGTTGGGGAGAAATGCTGATTTAATTAAATGGGCATCTTCCCTATTTAAAATATAAAATTTTAATCTTCACAAAATGTTTATCTTCCTGCCTCTCCCATGTTAAACATGGAAACATTTTCTTCTTGTGCAAAGATTGGACCTTCAAGTAAATACAAGCCTGTAGGCCTTTTCCTGGCAGTCGTGGAGTTGAGAATTAGTAGCTAATAATTAACCAATTAATCTGAACTACGTGACCTCAGTCTTCTATTCAAGCCCGAGGAAAGCTTTTTACTCAAAACCCACATGACTGAGAAGGCAATTGATTGTCACATCCTTGCCTTGTCCACACCTTTGTTTTCCCCCAGTTATTCCTCTTATATCTTGCATCAGCTTCCATTTACTCAATATCCTGACCTGCTCAGCCATCGTCCCTGTGAACATACATTTTGTCTGCCAATCCTTGTATGTCTAGCCCTAACAACCGAGGTCAAATCTAAATTCCAAATCAAGTTTGAGGTCAAATGTTTTAATCTCGACCTGTGTCTCTTACGCTCCCCAGCATCTCTGTGTTTTCGTCTCTGAGCTTTTTGCCTTTGTAATATGCCTTTGTCAAAAGGCAGCATCCATACTTAACTGCCCCCAGGTTATGCCTTTTCTCATTACTACCGTCAGAGAAGAGGACATATGGGAGCCTAAAGACAAAGTCTCAATGTTTTAGGAGCAAAATCTCCCCCTCCACCATCATATTTCTGAACCCATGAACACTACCTCACTATTATTGCTCTCTTTTTGCACTATTTATTTTTTATGTATATTTCTTATTATAATTTAGAGTACTTTATGTATTGCACTGTCCTGCTGCCACAAACGACATATAGCAGTGATAATCTGATTCTGATTTTTGAAGTAGTTGAAGTGAGGTGTTTTTATATAAGAAGCTGTAAACAGTATAATTTCATTTCAATAATATTTTTATTCCATAGCATTACTCACCGACGTGTATAACTGAAGTGTTTGACTTCCAGGCTTGGAACCAGAGATTCAGAAGCTAATAGCTAAACACAAGCAGGAAATAAAAAAACTAAAGGCATTGCATGAGGCTGAACTTGCGCAGTCTGATGAACGTGCAGCTCGTCGGTACATCAGGCAGACCGAAGAACTGAGGGAGCAGCTGGAGAAGGAGAAAGATGACCTCTGCCAGAGGGAGCGAGATCTTGCCAGGCAGAGGTTTGAGGAAAATTGAATTAAATTGTTGCCTGCCACTTGAGTTGAATGTTGTCTACTTTACGAGTTTGCATCAGCCTTATTCCCTAATATCTATGATTTTATTTTAGACCTTGAATATTACTAGGATTTATACTTCAAACTTGCATTTGGTCATAAAAGCTCTTTGTGGCTGATTTTAGATATAGATTACTTGACCATTCTAAATGTTTCCTGGTACTCTGAGGAAGGCACATAAAGAACAACTTTAAACTAGAGCTTTGTTTCATTAAAAATCATATAAAGTATCAAATTGTACTGATGCATTCATTTTAAAAAATTAAATACTTTGAAATTTGTTGACTAGCAACATAAGTGTTGAAGACCTTCTGTGTCCCTTTCCAATTTTATTAACATGACTTCTTACAAATTGATGTTGTGAATGCCATGAAAAAGCAAATTCAGCACTTTGGCTTCTGTGTTGAACTTTTTGAAATGAATGTTTTCTGTATATAATACCACCCAACTCATTGGCTTGTTTTCTCCTGCATAGTTGGCACATCTTTGCAGTCTTAAAAAGAAATAGATATTACCTTATTCGCATTGAACAATGAAATTGATCACTGCTGTGTGTCGACAGATATGAGAAGCAGCTTGAACAGGAGGAACAAGCTATCCAGCAACAGCGAAGGAGAATGTATGCTGAAGTGTCTGAAGAGAAAGAACGCCTGAATCTGCAGGCAGCTCGGTGAGTTGACTCTGTAATTGGGATTTTAAGTAGAGCTTCAATTCACTTTTCATCCATTTCAATCTTACCAGGGAGTTGAGGGCCTGAGTTATAGGAAAAGGTTGAAAACGTTAGGACTTTATTCCCAGGAGTGTAGGAGACTGAGGAGAGATCTTGATAGAGGTATAAAAAATTATGAGGGCGTTTGGATAGAGTAGCAAGCAGGCTTTTTCCACTGAGTGGGAAGACTAGCATTAGAGGTCATAGGTTAAGGGTGAAAAGTGAAATATTTAAGGGGAATCTGAGGAGAAACAACTTCACTCAGAGGGTGGTGCAAGTGTGGCATGAACTGGTTGGAAGTGATGGATGCAGGTTCAATTGCAACGTTTAAGAGAAGTTTGGATAAGTACATGGATGGGAGGGGTATGGATCAAGTACAGGTCGATCGGACTAGACAGAATAATAGCTTGGCATGCACTATATGGGTTGAAGGGTCTGAATCTATGCTGTTAGGGCTCAATGAGTCTTGATTCTCTTCTGAAAGATAATTTTCCTGTGAGGGTTGTTTGCACAACACTTTAACCTACTGCTACCGAACCTACCCAAATAGAATTGTTTAGTGACTCATCCTGAGAGTTCAAATATGTAAGGTCTTGTATTTCCACCCTTTGCCTTCTAGCAGGAACTAATGGGGACTAAAAGTTGAGACCAATTTGTGTCAGCGACATCCCTCATGAAGTTGGTAACTCTGCTGACTTGGACTTGGTGGGTTGAATGACCCTTTGAGCTGTAACAAGTCTGACTTCACTCTCTAGCAATAAGGCTTTACAAAAGAACATGTACTGAGCTTGTATGCTATATATCACATTGATTATTCTTTTGGATTTAAATGACATTGATAGAACACTGTTGTTTGAAATAGTTCTTTCCTTTTAAGCACATGATATTTTACAGATATTTGATTATTTTTATAAAGGCAACGAGCAGAGTTGGACGAGCTACGAAGTCAGCTGGAGGAGAATTGTTCCCTTGTAACAAAAGCCCTGAAGGAGGAATTTGAAAAGGCAAAGGAAGAGCAGGAGAGACGACACCAGGTAAAATTCTCTTGGGATATATATGTAAGGGCTGGGTCAATACCAGTATATTTATAATGTTTGGAAATAGTTCTTCTTGGAACCTCTTTATCATATGCATCTGCAGGGAATAGATGGTGACTGATATGGGTCTGTTAGAAGTCATTGAGTAGCAGGGAATTATACAGCAATGTAACAAACCATCTGCTAGAGGAACATAACCAGTCCTACTGCAGGATTTCAGCCTGAAATACAGACAATTCCTTCTCCCCGCTCCAGAGATACTGTTCAACCTGCTGAGTTCCTCCAGCAAATTGTTTTTTGCTCCAGATTCCAGCATCTGCAGTCCTGTGCGTCGCCAATAATACAGCAGGATTTGATCCTTGGATGGCCCTTGCATGTCATAGTCATAGTCATACTTTATTGATCCCGGGGGAAATTGGTTTTCGTTACAGTTGCACCAAAAATAATAAATAGTAATAGAATCATAAATAGTTAAATAGTAATATGTAAATTATGCCAGTAAATTATGAAATAAGTCCAGGACCAGCCTATTGGCTCAGGGTGTCTGACCCTCCAAGGGAGGAGTTGTAAAGTTTGATGGCCACAGGCAGGAATGACTTCCTATGATGCTCAGTGCTGCATCTCAGTGCAATGAGTCTCTGGCTGAATGTACTCCTGTGCCCACCCAGTACAATATGTAGTGGATGGGAGACATTGACCAAGATAGCAAGATGTATTAACAACATTAGCCCACTCATCCCTTTGATCCAGTTCTGCCAGTTCATGAGATGAGAATCAGAATCATATTTATTATCACTTTCGTGCCATGTTTTGCAGCAGCAGTATTGTGAAAGCCATAAAGAAGCATACTATAAGTTACAGTAAGAAATATATTAAAAAAAGTGCAAAAATAATGAGTTAGTGTTATTATTACTGATATATGTAGTGAAATTTATTGTTTTGTGGCACACTGCAATACATACAATATGGCATAAGTTACAATAAGAAATATATTTGAAAAAATTAAGTGGCGAGGTAGTGTTCATTGTTCAGAAATCTGATGGCGAATGGGAAGAAGCTATTCCTAAAATGTTGAATGTGGGTCTTCGGGCTTTTGTGCCTCTTCTTTGATGGTAATGAGAAGAGGGTGGTGCGGGTCCTTAATGACAGATGCCGCCATTCTGAGGCATCGCCTTTTGAAGATGTCCTGAATGGTGGGGATGTTATTACTGACATATGCTTTCATGTCTCAAACTTGGCTCCTTATCACTTTGTTCCCTTGTCTAGCGAAAACCTGTCAATAGGATTTAAAATTACTGAGCTACCGTTTACTGCTATTGTGGGAAAGATCTCTATGAAAGTAGAGCTTTAGGATTTGAAGGCTGCTAATATGATACCATTGTTGAAAGAAGGTGAAAGGGATAGGTTACTTAATTACAGGCCAGTTAATCTAATGTAGGCAATGGATAAATTTGATTAATCTAAAAATTCTGATCTTAACAATGAATTAGCACAACTTAGTCAAGGGCCTTCAGCAAAATTTGATAAGTGTCAACAACACTCCTGTGGATCTGGAATCATTTTGTGCAAATCCAGTAGCGTCTTGGATACAGATACTGACAGTCATCTTTTGAAATTTTATTCCTATTGATATGGCCAAGTTTAAGTTTCATAGCTGCTGTTGAATTTGAACCCCTGCCTCTGGATCGATCTGTGTTACTGAAATGGTTACAGCCAATTGTGCCACCATCCCCCCAAGGACTTTAGCAGGCTGTGTGGCGAATATTTGAGTGGCACAGTGGCATAGTGGTTAGTACAACACTTTACAGTACCAGTGACGTGGGTTCAATTCCCACGGTTGCCTCTAAGGAGTTTGTATAGTTCTCCCCATGACCACATGGATTTCCTCCAAGTGTTCCAGTTTCCTTCCACAATCCAAAAAAGTACCAGTTGTAAATTGTCCTGTTTAATTTGGGGGATTGCTGGGCAGAAAGAGCTGGAAGAGCCTAGTCCGTGCTGTATCTCAATAAATAAATAAATAAATAATAAATATTAAATGCAAATACGGTTCACAGCCAGTGACTAAATAGTTACTGTTGCCCCACAGATGCCAACACCCTATTTGTGACACACTGGAATTTCCAGCAAGCATTTGTGCTTAATTTTTCTAAGATGTTAGAATAAAGTTCCTCTTCAGGATTTCCTAAGAGCTTTTGGCCTGATGGTTCAAAGTAAGTGTATTATCAAAGTACATTTATGTCACCATATACTACCTTAAGATTAATTTTCTTGCAGGCATTCGCAATAGAACAAAGAAATACAGTAGAATCAATCAGAAACTACACACAAACACTGACAAGCAACCAGTGTGCAAAATAAGAGCCGGACTGTGCAAGTACAAGGGGAAAAAAAATGAATAAATAAATAATACTGAGAATATGAATTGTAGAGTCCTTGAAAGTGGACACTTGTGTGAGGGTGGAACACAGTACTTTGTTTTTTCTGTGACCTTTTTGAGGAGCACCTGCTTTACCATTACATTTCCAGTGATTTTGTGATATCTTTCGTTTTTCCCGATATCTTGTCTCAAAGTAGCTTTTGCTCATTGTCTGTAGGTTTTACTGTAGGTAGGTTGTTCAGTGGCAGGAGTTATTGCAGCTGTGTTGATCATGCATTTATGCATTCTGCCAGCAATGGCTGAATAACGTCATGAATATTAACTCTTAAATGGTTTAATCCCCTTCTTCAACTCAAGGCATTGTGTATGCCGAGCAAATTTAAACCCAGTTTGAATTTGGCTCAATCCAGGTCTAGCTGATTACTGGTTTAATTACTTAAACTGCCACAGGGAATGTTACAGATTTCTTTTGTTTAGTCTGTTAATATACTGTGGTAATATTGAGCTTCTTTCACTTAATTAGTTTGCAGACAAATGCATGTAAGCAGAAGTTCAATCTACTTTTTAATATTTCCGTGTTAATTTGAACAGGCTGAAATTCAATCATTGAAAGAAAGACTAGAAATTGAGAAACAGGCTTGGGAAGAAAATTATATGAAGAAACAGGTAACTTAATGTTAAAATGTGTACAAAATATATTTTAATACAGCTGAAATTGTACCTTGACAGAGAATATGCTTAGGCAAATAAATGTTTTGTTAAAACTAAAGGGTGAATTTTAAAACGTAAATTATGTATGTGTGTGGGAGGGAGGAACAGAGCTTGCTTTGATGTTGTTTTGTTGCTTTGTGTGTTCTGTGTTGTTCTGCCGAGCATTGTAGGCATTCTCTGTTGGTGCCTGAAAGTGTGGTGACACTTGTGGGCTGCTCCCAGCATGTACATGTGATAAATATACTTTAATTTTGATCTTGGTCTTGAATCTTAAATTTTGATCCTGTGTTTTGACCCGAAACACTGGCAATATCTTTCCTCCCATGTATGTTACAAAACCATATACTGTCACAAAAATAATATTAGCACAAGTCCCTGGCCAGAAGGTTGATAGTGCATGGAATATTGTCCAGGAGTCATGTTTCTGCAAAAACAAGTATGCAGCAGTTCCTCATCTCATGTTGGGTCAGCTGCAGACAAAGGCAAATCAGTTTGTCTCACACTGTGCCAGCCACAGACAAAGGCAAATCAGCTTGTTTTCTTAATTTGAACAATTGATTATTTTAAGCTAAAATCATTAGGTTTGCAATTGTTAAATCAATCATTATAAGGAACCCCAAGGTGGCACTGTGAAAGATTCAACCATTTTCCTTTTTTTGTAGGAGGCTTGGTTACTAACCCGTGAACGAGGACTGAAAGAAGAGGTACGCAAAGGACGGGACAAAGAAATTGAACTGGTGATTCAACGACTGGAAGAAGAAGTTAGAGTTTCTAAGCAGGAATGTGAGAGGGCGGCTGAAAATACGTAAGAACATTTTGAAGTTTTTTTTTGCAAAATAGGATATTTTTGTACTTTAATTAGTGGCTTAAAGTATAATCAGTGTATTTCACCTTTGCATAGGTTCTCAACCTTATGGAGAGGTGAAAGCGAGAATATAGCAATGCAGGTATCAGAATCATAATCAGGTTTATTATCACTGATGTCATGAAATTTGTTGTTTTGCAGAAGCATAGTATAAGTACAATAAGAAAGATACACTGAGTGTCCACTTTGTTATTTATAGGAGTAGAACCCAGTGTGGTTTTCTGCTGCTGTAGCCCATCCACTGCAAAGTTCTATGTGTTCTGCATTCAGAGATGCTGTTCTGCACACCACCGTTGAAACACATGATTATTTGAGTTACTGTCATTTTCCTGTCAGCTTTGACCAATTGGCCATTCTCCTCTGACCTCTCAATGACAAGGCGTTTTTGTCCACAGAACTGCTGTTCACTGGATTTTTTTTTTCTTGTTCACACCATTCTCTGTTAGCTGTAGAGATTGTTGTGTGTGAAAATCTCAGGAGATCAGCAGTTTCTGAGATACTCAAACCATCCTACCAGGCACCAACGACCATTCCACAATAGAATAAGTCACTTAAATTACATTTCTTCCTCATTCTGATGTATATAAAAAACAGGAATGCATCCTCGGTTGCTGAAGAAACCAGAGTTGATCACATCATCTATTTCTCATTGGGTTCACCAATGCTGCTGGAGATCTGAAGGGCTGCTGATGCTATTCTATTACTCAAGAAAAGAGAGAGGGTTAAACCAAGAAACTACAGGGTGATGAGCCTAGCACTGATGATGGGAAGCTTACTGAGTAGTGTTGTCAGGAACAAAATAAATGTTAATTTGGAAAGCTGTTGATTCCCCAAGGAGAGTCTATGTGGATTTGTTGAAGGATGTTTGATTTGATTAAATTAATTGAGTTAGTAGAAGATTGACCACCAGCTCTGGAAGAGCTGTATAAATATAATACAATTGAAAGTTATTCTTCAAGATACTCGTCGTCGTCATTAGGTCGCATCTGGAATTTCCAGTTGGCGGACGATTTCCCTACATGCCGCTGTGTCCCAACACTTGCCCACAACATCCCTAGTCTTGTCCAGCTTGGTCCAATCCAAGATACTACAGAGGGTATTTGTTAAGAAGACAGAAATCTATGAATATGCAGAGGTATGTTGATAATGATGTAGAATTCAATAGGGAAAACAAAAGCATTCCCATTGCAAGTATTCATATTTAAAATTGTTGGAAACCATCTGGAAGGGAAATCAGGCAAATTCTTTTTGCTGGAATGTATTAGGACCTGAAATGCTCTTATTGGGGAGGTGATGAGCCCACAAAAGAAAATTAAGCAGATATTGGAAGGGGAAAGACTAAATTGCAGATCCACAGGCTAAAAGTATGGGAACGGGTCTAAGCACACTTTCTCTTTCGCAGAATTGACACAGGGATGAAGGGCAGAATGACCTGTTTAGTTGCAAATTTCTGTTGTTCTAAGTTGTGGACTTCCTTGTAACTTGTCAGACAATCTTGAATGAAAAGATTTATGAATTTCCATCATTACAGACTTCCACCATTTGTCATTTTTTCAAAGAAAGGATTTATAAATGCTGGAAGTCTGTAATGATGGAAATAGCACATAAGGCAGTATTTTTGGAAAGAGAAAAACAAAGGGGATGTTAAAAGCAAAAGCATCAGTGAAACAACATTCAAACCAAAGCTTGCTGCAGGAAGTTTCAGAGTAAATTTATTATCAAAGTATGTATATGTCACCTTATACTACCCTGAGATTTATTTTCTTGCAGGCATTTACAGTAGAACAAAGAAATACAATAGAATCAATGAAAAACTACTTGCAAACAAAGACTGACAAATATCCAATGTTCAAAAAAAAAGACATGCTGTGCAGATACAAAAAAAGCATATAATAATAATAAAAAATAAAAATAGCTAAATAAGTAATACTGAGAGCATGAGTTATGGAGTCCTTGGAAAGTGAGTCCGTAAGTTGTGGAATCAGTTGTGCTGAGGTGAATTGAAGTTATCCACACTGGTTCAAGAGCCTGCCAGTTGAAAGGTAATAACTGTTGGTATGGGACCTGAGTATCACCACAGCAAATAATGGGATCGATGGGGTGCCAATGTTGTTGCATTACACAGAATGAAAAGCAGCTGCCATCCAACATGTAAAACCAACCTTTTGCAGGATTAAACATGTTCGTCACAAATATGAAACGGAATTACGGGAGCTGGAACATTCCGAACGTAACCTGCAGGAAAGATGCAATGAATTTAAGGCCCAACTGATGGAAGCAGAGGGAGAGACCATCCGGTTCAAAGGATTGTTAAAATATAAAGAGCAGGAAATAGAAGATATAAGAAAGGTAACATTGTTTGATCTTATTTATACATTCTGTTATCCACTTCTTCCATCAATGACATCAGAAACAAAGCTGGTCAATCCAGTTCCTCACTTGTAATGAGTTTATTTTGGCACTGGCTCCAGTCTGGATGCTATTCGTATTGCGGTTAGGGAGGATTAAACTAATTGACGGGGGTTGGGAACTGGAGTGAAGGGACTCAGGATAGGATGGATGGTTGAAAAAAGCAAAGATAGTGTGCAGTCAGACTGTCAGGAAGGGCAAGCAGATGATAGGACAAAATTGCAGCAAACAGGGTGAGTATCAGTGTATTAAGGATGCAGAATCAAAAAGTGTAGCAAATACAGTACTCAAAGTGTTATATCTCAATGCACAGAGTATAAGAAATAAGGCAGATGATCTTTTTGCACTATTACAGAGGTGGACCTCAGATTGCAACAGGAACTAGAAAAGGCATGTCAAAAGGCAATGTTATGATAGTCATGGAAGATTTCAACGTGCAGGTCGATTGCAAAATATCAGGTTGGAAATGGATCTCAAGAGAGTGAGTTTGTTGAATGCCTGTGAGATCGCATTTCAGAGCAGCTTGTCGTTGAGCCTTCTAGGGGATCAGCTATACTGGATTGGGTGTTAAGTAATGAACTGGAGGTGAGTAGGTAGCTTAAGGTTTAAGAATCCTTAGGAGTCAGTGATCACAATATGATTGAGTTCAATTTGAAATTTGATAGGGAGAAAATAAAGTCTGACATAGCAATATTTCAGTGGAGTAAAGAAAATTACAGTGGTTTGACAGAGGAGTTGGCCAAAGTAAATTGGAAGGAGGTGCTGGCAGGGATGAAAGCAGAGCAGCAATGGCGTGAGTTTCTGGGAAAAATGAGGAAGGTGCAGGATAGATGTGTTCCAAAAATGAAAAAATATTCAAATGGCAAAATAGTACAACTGTGCTGTAAAAACAAAAGAGAGGGCATACAACAAAGCAAAGATTAGTGGGAAGATAGAGGATTGGGAAGCTTTTAAAAACCTACAGAGAGCAACTAAAAGAATCAATAGGAGGGAAATGTTGAAATATGAAAGCAAGCTAGCAAACAATATCAAAAGCTTCAAGTAACAGGGCATCAAAGGGTATGGGGAGAAGGCAGGGGAGTGGGGATGACTGAAAGAATTGGATCAGCCCATGATTGAATAGCGGAGCAGATTCGATGGGCCAAATGGCCTACTTCTGCTCCTATATCTTATGGTCTTAAGTATGTACAAATAAAGTAGAGATGAGAGTGAATATAGGACCACTAGAAAATGATGCTAGAGAAATAATAATGGGGGACAAGGAGATGGCAGATGAACTAAATTAGTATTTTGCATCAGTCTTTACTGTGGAAGACAGTGTGCCAGATGTTGAAGGATGTGAGGGAAGAGAAGTGAGTGCAGTTACTATGACAAGGGAGGAGGTGCTCAAAATGTTGAAAGACCTAAGGGTACCTAAGTCACCCAGACCAGATGAACTGCACCCTGGGGTTCTGAAGGAGGTAGCGGTAGAGATTGTAGAGGCATTAGTAATGATCTTTCAAAAATCATTGAACTAAGGCATGGTGCCAGAAGTCTGGACAATTGCAAATGTTTCTCCATTCTTTAAGAAGAGGAAGGCAGCAGAAAGGAAATTATAGACCAGTTAGCCTGACCTCAGTGGTTGGGAAGATGTTGGAGTGAGTTGTTAAGGGTGAGGTTGCGGAGTACTTGGTGACACAGGACAAGTTAGGACAAAGTCAGCATGGTTCCCTGAAGGGAAAATCTTGTCTGACGGAACCTATTGGAATTCTTTGAGGAGATTACATGTAGGATAGATAAAGGGGATGCAGTGGATGTTGTATATTTGGACTTTCAGAAGGCCTTTGACAAGGTGGCACACATGACGGTGCTTACCAAGTTGAGAGCCCACGGTATTACAGGAAAGATACTGGCGTGATTAGGGCATTGGCTGATTGGTAGGGGGCAGTGATTGGGGATAAAAGGATCCTTTTCTAGTTGGCTGCCAGTGACTAGTGGTGTTCCGGAGGGGTTGGTGTTCGGACCATTTATTTTTATACTGTATATCAATGATTTAGATGATGGAATAGATGGCTTTGTTGCCAAGTTTGCAGATGAAATGAAGATCGGTGGAGAGGCAGGTAGTGTTGAGGAAACAGGTAGGCTGCAGAAGGACTGAGACAGATTAGGAGAATGGGCAAGAAAGCAGCAAATGAAATACAATGTTGGAAAATGCATTATCATGCACTTTGGTAGTAGAAATAAATGTGCAGGCTATTTACTAAATGGGGAGAAAATCCAAAAATCTGAGATGCGAAGGGACTTGGGAGTCCTTATGCAGAACACCCTAAAGGTTAACTTGCAGGTTGAGTCGGTGGTGAGGAAGGCAAATGCCATGTTAGCATTCATTTCAAGAGGTCAAGAATACAAGAGCAGGGATGTGATGCTGAGGCTTTATAAGGCACTGGTGAAGCCTCACCTTAAATATTATCAACAGTTTTCTGCTCCTTATCTAAGAAAAGATGTGCTGGCAACACATACAAATGCTGGAGGAACTCAGCAGGCGAGGCAGCATCTATGGAAAAGAGTACCGTTGACATCTCAGCCCAAAATGTCGACTGTACTCTTTTCTATAGATGCTGCCTGGCCTGCTGAGTTCCTCCAGCATTTTGTGTGTGTGTTGGTTAGATTTCCAGCATTTGCAGATTTTCTCTTGTTTGTGAAAGATGTGCTGGCATTGGAGAGGGTTCAGAGGAGATTCACAAGGATGATTCCAGGAATGAAAGGGTTATCATACAAAGAACATTTGATGCCTCTGGGTCTATACTCACTAGAATTTAGAAGTATGAGGGGGGAATCTCATTGAAATCTTTTGAATGTTGAAAGGCCAAGACAGAGTAGATGTGGAAAGGATGTTTCCCAACGTGGGGGAGTCAAGGACAAGAGGGCACGGCCTCAGAATAGAGGGGCGTCCATTTAAAATGAAGGTGCGGAGAAATTTCTTTAGCCAGAGACTGGCAGATTTGTGGAATTTGTTACCACAAGCAGCTGTGGAGGCCAGGTTGTTTGGTGTATTTAAGGCAGAGATTGATAGGTTCTTGATAGGACATGGGGAGGAGGCCAAAGAGTGGGGCTGAGGAAGGGAGAAAAAGATTCAGCCATGGTAAAATGACGGTGCAGACTCGATGGGCCAAATGGCCTAATTCTGTTCCTATGTCTTGCAGTCTTATATTTTTGTACCAACACCTTAAAGTTATGCCCTCTTATATTAGCTATTTGTTTACCTTCCAGTAAACAAATCCCCCCCTTTCCTCTATTCCCCTCTCTTGTCCTTTATCTCTTCTCAGCTTCCTATCACTTCCCCTTGGATCCCCTCCTTTTCTTTTCTCCTGTGAACCACTCTCCTCTCCTATTTGTGGGTGGAGTTAAGAAATTGCAAAGGTGAAAAAAACATTATAGAAATCATATGTAGGCCTCGAAATAGTGGCCAAGGTGTGGGCATGAGATTGCAAAGGTGGCTGGAAAAGGTATGTAAGAAGGGTAATGACACAATTGTAATAGGGGACTTCAATATGCAAGTGGATTGGGAAAATTGGGTTGGTGTCAGATCACAAGAGAGGGAATTTGTTGAATACCTACAAGATGGCTTTTTAGAGCAGCTTGTGCTTGAGCCTACTCGAGGAAAGACTATTTTAGATTGGATGTTGTGCAATAACCCAGATCTTATTTGGGAGCATAATGTAAAGGAATCCTTAGGAGGCAGTGATCATAATATGATTGAATTCATACTGCAGTTTGAGAGGGAAAAGCATAACTCACATGTATCGGTATCCCAATTCTTCTTATCGTGTCCACGGACAGTCTATACATGGCCCAGCCAGAACTGGACACATTTTTGCGCCTTGTTGTTGAATTCAGCAAGATCTGCAACAGTACAGGGTTCCTCTAGTGATGGGCATTGCAGGAGATGTTGCATAGTTTGTAGCTCAGTTCCACATTCACAAATTGTCGGGCTGGTTGTATATCCCCATTTGCTTAGTGACACCTTTGAACGACCTACACCAGTCCTAAGTCTGTTAAGGCACTTCCAGGTTGCCCAGTTGCAATTAGCTCCTGGGGGAAGGCTTTCATCCGGTGGAATTTCCATCGTTGGGGGTTGTTTGAGACTGGCGAGCTGGTTTTTCCACAAGGCGATGCGGGCTTCAGATGGGGTTGATTGAAATGGAACGACACTGTTCATGAAGCTGGTTCAACATAGAACCGGCGATTCTGAAGCATGCTTTCTAACAGCTCTGTTAAGTGAATATCTTTTGTCATCTCTAGGATCTTGCAGAGGAGATGTCTATGGTTCACTGTATCATAAGCTGCTGACAAGTCTACAAAAACAGCACCTGTTACCATCCCTTGCTCAAAACCATCTTCGATATATTGTGTGAGGTTGAGCAGTTGGCTTGTTGTTGATTTCCTGGGGCGGAAACCTGCTTGCTCTGGAATGATCTTCTCATCTACGGTTGGTGCTATCCTATTGAGTGTCAGGCGTTCAAACAGCTTATTGGTGTGGCAAAGCAGTGAGATTGGCCGAAAACTCTTAGGATCTGAGGGCTCTTTTCTGGGCTTTAATAGTGCTATTACATGTGACTTCTGCCAAATACTAGGTAGCTTGTGTGTTGCCAGACAGTGGTTGAACAATTGTAGGAGCCATTTCTTTGCTTGCTGTCCAAAATACTTTATCTGCTCTGATGCTCTGTTGTCAGGACCAATTGCTTTCCCGTGTTTTAGCCTAGATATACCAAATTCCAGCTCTTCTGTGGTGAATGGTCCAGTGAAACCAGGGTCAATGCTGTACTTCTTCCCATCTAGTTGTGCTCTTGGTTGTTTCTTGTTGGTTTTTCCATTTAGGAGCAACTGGTGTGCAACTTGGTTAGCAGACACATTGGGATGTTGGGCAGCTTTCTTAGGATCGCCTCCAAGTTTGCGTATGAGAGACCATGCCTCCTTGCTGTTTTTTGTAAGATCTGTTGTCTCTATCAAGGTGTTCCAGGTGTTTTGATGCTCTTGAGAGATACTTAACATCGCCCTCTCACCGGTAGATATTGTTTCCTCTGAGAAGGGGTCAGATTCAAACATTGAGACATACTCCCTGTAGAGTTCAGCGTTCTCTTTGGTGAGACCAGAGATGTAGTGTGCTCTGGAACCTCGAGAAAACTTCCTTTTGGCTGTTTTCTGGACAGCTTTTGCAAACAGGTTGTAGTGCTCAGGTAGTGGTTTAATATGTTTAACCTTATGGTCAAGTGAACCCGTTCCAATTGGCCGCCTTGTTGTTGAAGCGCCTTTTGAATGGTACGACGGTTGGTAACACTGCTGCATTTACCTGAATACCAATAGGACGGTGCTGTGTCTGTGGTATTGGGTCTGTGACAAGCTTCTTGCAGAGACCAGCGATGTTGTTGCTGACAACGGCAAGATCTGGGTTATTACTGCACTTCCAGACGGCACTGTGGAAGGAGGCTGGCAATTTAGGATCGTGGATGAGACTAAGCTGGTTAGAGTCCATCCATTCTTCGACTGCTTCGCCATCGTTGTTAGACTTCTTGTACCCCCATTGGGTACTGTGGCTATTAAAGTCTTTAATGATGATCTGTGGTTTACTGTGCAGGTTGGATACAGGGTTAAAGAAGCTGAAATCTTGCCTGGTGGCTTGCACACTGAGGTCACTACTACTACTGCTACTATCCCAATGGAATAAAGGGAATTCCAGAAGCATGAGAGATGAGCTTGCCCAGGTAGATTGGAGGAGGATACTGGTGGGGATGATGGCAGAGCAGAGTTGGCTGAAGTTTCTGGGAATAGTTCACAAGGCGCAGGATAGATATGTCCCACAGAGGAAGAGGTTCTCAAATGGCAAGGGTAGGCAACCGCGGCTAACAAAGGAAGTTAAGGATTGCATTAAAGCCAAGAAAAGCACATATAAGGTAGCAAAATTGAGTATGAAGTTGGATGATTGGGAAGCTTTTAAAATCCTACAAAAAATAACTAAAAAGCTCTAAGAAGGGAAAAGATGAAATATGAGGACAGACTAGCCAAAAACATAAAGCAGGATACCAAAAGTTTTTTTCAGTTATATAAAGAGTAAAAGGGAGGTGGAAGTTGATATTGGACCACTGGAAAATGATGCTGGTGAGGTAGTAATAGGGGACAAAGGAATGGCAGATGTACTTAATGGGTACTTTGCATCTGTCTTCACTGTAGAAGACACTAGCAGTGTGCCAGAGGTCCGTGAGTGTCAGGGAGCAGGAGTGAGTGCCATTACTATTACAAAGAAAAAAGTGCTTGGCAAATTGAAAGGTCTTAAAGTGGATAAGTCACCTGAGCCAGATGGACAACATCCCAGAGTCCTGGGAGAGGTTGCTGAAGAGATAATGGATGTATTGGTCATGATCTTTCAAGAATCACTTGATTCTGCCATGGTCCCGGAGGATTGGAAGGTTGCAAATGTCACTCCACTCCTTAAGAAGAGAGGAAGGTAAAAGAAAGGAAATTATAGGCCAGTTAGCCTAACCACAGTGGTTGGAAAAGTGTTGGAGTCTATTATTAAGGATGAGCTTTCGAGGTACTTGGAGACGAATAATAAAATAAGTCAGCATGGTTTCTGTAAAGGGAAATCTTGCTTGACAAATCTGTTAGAGTTCTTCGAGGAAGTAACAAGCAGGGTGAGCAAAGGCAAGGCAGTGGATCTCATTTACTTGGATTTTCAGAAGGCGTTTAATAAGGTGCCACACGCGTGAGACTGCTTAACAAGATAAAATCCTATGGTGTTACAGGAAAGATACTGGCATGAATAGTGGAATGGCTGCCAGGCATGGGGCAGCGATTGGGAATAAAAAGAGCCTTTTCTGGTTGGCTGCTGGTACCTAGTGATGTTCCTCAGGGATTGCTACTTTTCATATTGTTTGTCGTTGATTTATATGATGGAATTGGTGGCTTTGTGGCAAAGTTTGCAGATGATATGAAGATAGGTGGAGGGGTAGGTAGTGCTGAGGAAGCAATGTGATTGCAGCAGGACTTGGACATTTTGGAAGAATGGGCAAAAAAGTAGTAGATGGAACACAGTGTTGGAAAAATGTATGATGCATTTTGGTAAAAGGAACAATAGTGCAAACTTTTATCTAAATGGGGAGAAGGTTCAAACATCAGAGGTGCAGGAGGACTTGGGAATCCTTGTGCAAGGCTCCCAAAAGGTTAATTTACAGGTTGACTCTGTGGTAAAGAAGGCAAGTGCAATGTTGACATTTATTTCAACGGGAATAGAATATAAGAGCAAGGAAATAATGCTGAGCCTTTATTAGACACTAGTCAGGCTACACTTAGAGTATTGCCAACAGTTTTGGGCCCCATATCTCAGAAAGGATGTGTTGCCATTGAAGAGAGTGCAGAGGAGGTTCATGAGGAAGATTCTGGGAATGTAGGGGTTAACATGTGGAGCATTTGGCAGCTTTGGCCCTGTACTCACAGGAATTTAGAAGAATGCGAGGGGGGATTTCATTGAAACCTACCAAATGTTGATAGGACTAGACAGGGTGGATGTGGCGAGGATGTTTCCTATGGTGGGTGTTTCCAGAACTAGAGGGCACAGCCTCAAATTGAGGGGCGACCCTTTAGGACAGAGGTGAGGAGGAATTTTTTCAGCCAGAGCGTAGCAAATATGTGGAACGCTCTGGCACCAACTGCGGTGGAGGCCAAGTCCTATTTAAGGTGGAAGTTGATAGTTTCCTGATCGGTCAGGGCATCAGAGGATATGGCGAGAAGGCAGGTAAATGGGGTTGAGTGAGATTCAGGATTAGCCATGATGGAATCGCAGAGCAGACTCGATGAGCTGAATGGCCTAATTCTTCTCCTAAGTCTTATGATCTTATCAGGTTCCTTCTTCTCCAGCTCTTTACCTTTCCCACCCACCTGGATTCACCTATCACCTTCCAGCTCACCTCCTTTCCTTCCCTTCCCCCCACCTTTTTATTCTGGCTTTCTTCTCCCTTCCTTCTCAGTCCTGAAGAAATGTCTCGGTCCAAAACATTGATTATCTATTTATTTGCATTGATACTGCCTCATCTACTGCATTCCTCCAGCATTTTGTGTGTGTTGCTTTGGATTTCTCGTGTCTGCAGACTTCCTCGTGTTAGTCATTTCTGTCCTTGGGAAAAGTCTCTGGCTGTCCACTCGAACTCTGTGTCTTATCATCTTGTACACCTTTATCAAGTGACCCCTCATCCTCTTTTTCTCCAAAGAGTAAAGCCCCAAAGGTATTCTGGACCATCTACACTCCTCTCATTTGCCTGCACTATGTCTGAATCCTTCTGTGCCTTGGCTGTGTAAGTGTCTGTCTAAATGCCTCTTAAACAAATGGATGAGCAGTAATATCCTAAAACTAAATAAAGATAAAACTGAAGGACTTTCCTTTTATCCCAAAGCCAAGAGGTAAATTTTCTGATAAACTTTGGAACTTGGCTCCCTTTGTAAAATCGGAAGTAACAAGCCTGGAGGTTATCCTTTATTCAGATTTGAATTTTAAATCCATCATGAAGAATTGACCAGAGTAACATTTCTACACTTAAGAAATATTGCAAAGGTACGTCCATTTCTGTCACGTAATGATGCCGAACAACAAGTTACACATATCAAAGTTGCTGGTGAACACAGCAGGCCAGGCAGCATCTCTAGGAAGAGGTACAATCGACGTTTCAGGCCGAGACCCTTCGTCAGGACTAACTGAAGGAAGAGCTAGTAACCAACCCTCCCCTCTCCATTGATTGTGACTCCCGTCTCCCCTTCCCCCACCACCACTCTGCAGCCCCATCTTCCTCAGATCCCACTGTCAACTCCTGAGCCCTCAGAGGCTCCATCTTCCTCTCACCCCAACCCTCCCCTCTCCATTGACACCCCCAGCCTCCCCCCTCTCCCCTCTGATCCCAGCTCTCATCCGTGCCGGGTCTTTACCATCCCCTCCGACCTTCAACTGTCGGAGGCAGAACGCTCTGTTCTCAGTAAGGGCCTCACGTTTGTCCCCCTTCGCCCACACCTCAGCGAATTCCGTGTTCACCATGATGCGGAACTTTTCTTCCGCCGTCTCTGTCTCCGAGCCTACTTCTTCGGCAAGGACTCTTCCACCCCCACCGATGACCCCTTCTTCCGTCTTCAACCCTCCTCTTCTTCATGGACACCCCGCTCTGGTCTTCTGCCTGCTCTGGATTTCTTTATCGCTAATTGCCAACGGGACATCAACCGTCTCGACTTCACCGCACCTTGTCCCCATTCCAACCTCACTCCTTCGGAACGCTCTGCTCTCCATTCCCTCCGCACGAATCCTAACCTTATTATTAAACCCGCCAATAAGGGGGGTGCTGTTGTAGTCTGGCGTACTGACCTCTACCTTGCTGAGGCACAGCGACAACTCGCGGATACCTCCTCTTATTTACCCCTCGATCGTGACCCCACTAAGGAGCACCAGGCCATTGTCTCCCACACCATCACCGACTTTATCCGCTCAGGGGATCTCCCATCCACTGCTACCAACCTTATAGTTCCCACACCCCACACTTCCCGTTTCTACCTCCTACCCAAGATCCACAAACCTGCCTGTCCTGGCCGACCTATTGTCTCAGCTTGCTCCTGCCCCACCGAACTCATTTCTGCATACCTCGACACGGTTTTATCACCCCTTGTTCAATCCCTTCCGACCTATGTTCGTGACACTTCTCACGCTCTTAAACTTTTCGATGACTTTAAGTTCCCTGGCCCCCACCGCTTTATTTTCACCATGGATGTCCAGTCCTTATATACTTCCATCCCCCATCAGGAAGGTCTCAAAGCTCTACGCTTCTTTTTGGATTCCAGACATAATCAGTTCCCCTCTACCACCACTCTGCTCCGTCTAGTGGAATTAGTCCTTACTCTTAATAATTTCTCCTTTGGCTCCTCCCACTTCCTCCAAACTAAAGGTGTAGCTATGGGCACCCGTATGGGTCCTAGCTATGCCTGCCTTTTTGTTGGGTTTGTGGAACAATCTATGTTCCGTGCCTATTCTGGTATCTGTCCCCCACTTTTCCTTCGCTACATCGACGACTGCATTGGCGCCGCTTCCTGCACGCGTGCAGAACTCGTTGACTTTATTAACTTTGCCTCCAACTTTCACCCTGCCCTCAAGTTTACCTGGTCCATTTCCGACACCTCCCTCCCCTTTCTAGATCTTTCTGTCTCTGTCTCTGGAGACAGCTTATCCACTGATGTCTACTATAAGCCTACTGACTCTCACAGCTATCTGGACTATTCCTCTTCTCACCCTGTCTCTTGCAAAAACGCCATCCCCTTCTCGCAATTCCTCCGTCTCCGCCGCATCTGCTCTCAGGATGAGGCTTTTCATTCTAGGACAAGGGAGATGTCTTCCTTTTTTAAAGAAAGGGGCTTCCCTTCCTCCACTATCAACTCTGCTCTTAAACGCATCTTCCCCATTTCACGTACATCTGCTCTCACTCCATCCTCCCGCCACCCCACTAGGAATAGGGTTCCCCTGGTCCTCACCTACCACCCCACCAGCCTCTGGGTCCAACATATTATTCTCTGTAACTTCCGCCACCTCCAACGGGATCCCACCACTAAGCACATCTTTCCCTCCCCCCCTCTCTCTGCATTCCGCAGGGATCGCTCCCTACGCAACTCCCTTGTCCATTCGTCCCCCCATCCCTCCCCACTGATCTCCCTCTTGGCACTTATCCGTGTAAGCAGAACAAGTACTACACATGCCCTTACACTTCCTCCCTTACCACCATTCAGGGCCCCAAACAGTCCTTCCAGGTGAGGCAACACTTCACCTGTGAGTCGGCTGGGGTGATATACTGCGCCCGGTGCTCCCGATGTGGCCTTTTATATATTGGCGAGACCCGACGCAGACTAGGAGACCGCTTTGCTGAACATCTACGCTCTGTCCGCCAGAGAAAGCAGGATCTCCCAGTGGCCACACATTTTAATTCCACATCCCATTCCCATTCTGACATGTCTATCCACGGCCTCCTCTACTGTAAAGATGAAGCTACACTCAGGTTGGAGGAACAACACCTTATATTCAGTCTGGGTAGCCTCCAACCTGATGGCATGAACATCGACTTCTCTAACTTCCGCTAAGACCCCACCTCCCCCTCGTATCCCCTCTGTTACTTATTTTTATGCACACATTCTTTCTCTCACTCTCCTTTTTCTCCCTCTGTCCCTCTGAATATACCTCTTGCCCATCCTCTGGGTCCCCCCCCCCCCCCCCGTCTTTCTTCCCGGACCTCCTGTCCCATGATCCTCTCGTATCCCCTTTTGCCAATCACCTGTCCAGCTCTTGACTCCATCCCTCCCCCTCCTGTCTTCTCCTATCATTTTGGATCTCCCCCTCCCCCTCCAACTTTCAAATCTCTTACTAACTCTTCCTTCAGTTAGTCCTGACGAAGGGTCTCGGCCTGAAACGTCGACTGCACCTCTTCCTGCAGATGCTGCCTGGCCTGCCGCGTTCACCAGCAACTTTGACAAACTTAATCTCATTTAGGACATCATTTCTAGACTCTTAACTAAAACCAGGATGAGGGAGGCTATCGCTCCCGTCCTAGCTACCGTTCATTGGCTTCATGTATCATTTAGAATTAATTTTAAAGTTCTATTATAGCGCTTAACGGTCTGCGACTGGAATACATCACAGAATCGTTTTTGTTTAATAATCCTGCTTGAACCCTCAGCTCTTCTTTTCCCAGTCTTTTAAATTTAAACAATTTCTCCCTTGAAAGATAATTAATGGGTCAGCTTTTTTGAACTACGTTCCTAAACTGTGAAATTCAATACCTAAAACCATAAGGGATGCAAATTCAATTGACACTTTCAAAAACTAGCTCAACATCTACTTATTTAACCTTGCTTTTAACTAACACCTTTTTGTTTTTTATATTCATGTTTGCATTCTATCCCATTGTAAAGCACTTTGAACTACATAATTTGTATGGAAAGTGCTCTATAAATAAGATTATTATTATCTGTGGTGGCCAGTGCTATCGTGTTTGCTATTGTGTGCTGGGGCAGCAGGCTGAGGGTAGCAGACACCAACAGAGTCAACAAACTCATTCGTAAGGCCAGTGATGTTGTGGGGATGGAACTGGACTCTCTGACGGTGGTGTCTGAAAAGAGGATGCTGTCTAAGTTGCATGCCATCTTGGACAATGTCTCCCATCCACTACATAATGTACTGGGTGGGCACAGGAGTACATTCAGCCAGAGACTCATTCCACCGAGATGCAACACTGAGCGTCATAGGAAGTCATTCCTGCCTGTGGCAATCAAACTTTACAACTCCTCCCTTGGAGGGTCAGACACCCTGAGCCAATAGGCTGGTCCTGGACTTATTTCCAGGCATAATTTACATGTTACTATTTAACTATTTATGGTTTTATTACTATTTATTATTTATGGTGCAACTGTAATGAAATCCAGTTTCCCCCGGGATCAATAAAGTATGACTACTATGAAATGTGGTGATCTTATCTGATTCCACTATTTCTCTGGTATTCTATTCCAGTATACCACTACTCTCTGGGTAAAACAAAACTCACCCCTTTGATCACTTTGCCTTTCCTTCTGATTACCCCTGAGTAAAAAGATTTTGACTATCTCCACCTCTTCTAGGGAAAACAAGCCCAGCTTTTTTTCCCCAATCCAGCTCAGTTTTTCTCCATAACTAAAGTTCACCAATCCAGGCAACATCCTATTAAATCTCCTCAGTATCGTCTCAACTGTGCAGTCACATTCTTGTTGTAGTGTGGTGCTCAGAACTACATACAATATTCCAAGTGTACATAACCAGTGTTTTGTAAAATTGCAACAAGACATCCCAACTCTTACATGCTTTTCCCAAACCTACGAGGGCAGGCATGACATTTTCCTTTTCACTGCTGTATCGACCCAGGTTGCCACTTACAGTAAACTATGGACTTGGATGCCTAGACCTTCAAGTTCATCTCACCTGGTCCCTGAACGCCTCCATCCTGATCAAAAAGGCGCAACAGCGCCTTTATTTCCTGCGGAGCATGAAGAAAGCTCACCTCTGTCCCAGGATACTGACGGACTTTTACCGCTGCACCATTGAGAGCATACTCACCAACTGCATCTTGGTGTGGTATGGCAATTGTCCCGCAAAGCACTCCAGTGTGTGGTGAAAACTGCCCAGGGGATTATCGGCACCCAGTTGCCCACCATTGAGAACATCTACCATAAACGCTGCCTGGGCAGGGCGAAAAGCATTATCAAGAATGCATCTCACCCTAACCATGGACTTTTTACTCTCCTCCCATCCGGTAGGCGCTACAGGAGCCTCCGCTCCCGCACCAGCAGGCACAGGAAGAGCTTCTTCTCTGAGGCTGTGACACTGCTGAACCTCACACCACAGCGCTAAGCAGTATTGCACCCATATTGTACTGTCTCAGTACTTTTATATTTGTGTGCCGTAGCACTTTTTTTGTTCGCAGTTATTTTGTAAATAACACTATTCTTTGCATTTCTGGTCAAATGCTAAATGCATTTCATTGGCTTTGTATCTGTACTCGGCACAATGACAATAAAGTTGAATCTAATCTAATCTACTCTAATCTAATTTCAACAGTCCCCAACTACACTCAGTGGCTACTTTATTAGGTACACCTCTACACCTGCTCATTAATGCAAAGGTTCAATCAGCCAATCATGTGGCAGCATAAAATCATGCAGATGTGGTTAAGAGGTTCAGTTGTTCAGACCAAACATCAGAATGGGGAAGAAATATGATCTAAGTGACTTTGACCGTGGAATGATTGTCAGTGCCAGACAGGGTGGTTTGTGTGTCTCAAAAACTATGCACATCTGTCTGTAGAGTTTCCAGAGAATGGTGTGGAAGAACAAAAAAAAATCCAGTGATCAGCGGTTCTGTGGGTGAGAATGCATTGTTAAATGAAGAGAATGGTCAAACTGGTTCAAAGTGACAGTAACTCAAGTACCTGCCTGTTTACAACAACAGCGTGCAGAAGAGTATCTCTGAACGCACAACACATCGAACCTTGAAGTGGATGGGCTACAGCAGCAGAAGACCACACTGGGTTCCACTCCTGTTTCTAATAAAGTCATCACTGAATGTATTTACTGATGAAGGGTCTCAACTTGAAACGTCGATTCTTCATTCCCCTCCATTAATGCTGCTTAAACTTCTGAGTTCCTTCAGCATTATGTGTGTTTACTCTAGATTTCCAGCATCTGTGAAACTCTTGTGTTTTTAACTATTTCCTGTATATTTTCTGCCCATATTTGACTTCCCAAGATGCAGTACTTTGCACCTTAGATTAAATTAAATCTCCCTCCCGGCACTTATCCTTGTAAGCGGAACAAGTGCTACACATGCCCTTACACTTCCTCCCTCACCACCACTCAGGGCCCCAGACAGTCCTTCCAGGTGATGCGACACTTCACCTGTGAGTCGGCTGGCGTCTGGTGTTCCCGATGCGGCCTCCTATATATTGGCAAGACCTGACGCAGGCTGGGAGACCATTTCGCTGAACACCTACGTTCTGTCTGCCAGAGAAAGCAGAATCTCCCAGTGGCCACACATTTTAATTCCACGTCCCATTCCCATTCTGATATGTCTATTCACGGCCTCCTCTACTATAAAGATGGAGCCACACTCAGGTTGGAGGAACAACCACCTTATATTCCATCTGGGTAGCCTCCAACTTGATGGCATGAACATTGACTTCTCTAACTTCCGTGAACGCCCCACCTTCTCTTCATTCCCCATCCGTTATTAATTAATTAATTATTCTTTTTCCCTCTCTCTCTCCTTTTTCTTCCTCTCTCCCTCTCACTATACCCCTTGCCCATCCTCTGGGCTTTCTCCCTCCCCCTTTCTTTCTCCCTAGGCCTCCCGTCCCATGATCCTCTCCCTTCTCCAGCCTCGTATCCCTTTTGCCAATCAACTTTCCAGCTCTTAGCTCCATCCCTCCCCCTGCTGTCTTCTCCTATCATTTCGGATCTCCCCCTGCCTCTCCCACTTTCAAATCTCTTACTATCTCTTCTTTCAGTTAGTCCTGCCGAAGGGTCTTGACCCAAAACGTCGACTGTACCTCTTCCTGTAGATGCTGCCTGGTCTGCTGCGTTCACCAGCATTTTTTGTGTGTGTTGCTTGAAATTCCAGCATCTGCAGATTTCCTCATGTGTGCAATCCTTGCTGATTTGATTTGTTGCAAAAGATGCATTTCACTGGATGTTTCAGTGTATATGTGGCAAATAAAGCTAATCTAATCATTCCATCTCATCTACACCCTTTAGCTATCCACAGTTCTCATGTGATCTGCAAACTTACCAATCATACTTCCTGTATTCGCAGAAGAGTATATCATCATCATCATATGCCATGTCATATGACACGGGCGATATTGGACTTAATAAGCATGATTGTTCTTGACCAATTTTTCTATAGAAGTGGTTTGCCATTGCCTTCTTCCGGGCAATGTCTTTACAAGAAGGGTGACCCGAGCCATTATCGATACTCTTCAGGGATTGTCTGTCTGGCATCAGTGGTTGCATAACCAGGACTTGTGATTTGAACCGGCTGCTCCCATGGCTTTACTTGATCCTGATCCGGGGGGCGGGGGTTAAGCAAGTACTACACCTTGTCCGGAGGGAAGGGGTGCCCTTCAGCTCCTTTGGCAAAGACATATCTCCACCCCACCACCCAAATACAGTACATCATCAATACTAAACTTCCAAGCACCAACTTTGTGATATATTACTAGTTCATTACTAAATTAGTTTTGACTGAAAATGGATCATTGGAACATAAGCTCAAGCTCATGATAAGTTTATCAGTTTTGCAGCAATATGTTGTTTTATTTCCCTGTAGTTAAAGCATGTGAAACCTGTGAAGTGCTTTAGTTAACTTCAAAGTCCAATGCTGACTTGAGATTCTTAATCTGTCTCACTGTTTCTATGAGGGCTCTGTGATATTTGTGACATGATTTCAGTTATTTTCCAGCTTCACAGCCTTGTGCATTTACCATGTGATAGCCAGTTTAATTGTTTGGATAGTTTGCAAAACTGCTTTCCTGTATCTTGCAAGTTGATTTTTAACCCATTTCTTCACATAATCAGTGTATTCCATTCCTCTCCATCTTAACTTTTCCTGATAAGCGTACAAAATTATGAGCAGTCTGGACAAGCCAAATGGAAGCCTTGACGACATTTTGAAAGAATCTGAATTGAGCCCTTGAAGAGCCAAAACCCGCAGGGCTGTGGATCAAGTGGTAGGAAGTGGGATTAATTTCAGTTTAATTTATTAGTCAGCATAGAACGTAGGTGAATGTTCTTGTCCTATAAAGATTGCAACATTCTAGTGATTGTTGTCTGCTGCTGGTGGTTTTTTTGAGAGACAGGAGTATTGAAGCAGGCCAATTGTATTAACAGCAATTTTTATTTGATGTATTAAAATGGAGACAGGGTTTAATTATCTCTAAAAGGAGCATTTTAAACTTTGCTCATCAGAGCTTCCCACCTGTTTGCAGTAACAATGTCATAGGCATAAGTTGTGAGTCACCGAAGTAAAATGTGAGACTAAAAAGTTGGGGGGGGGGGCGCAATAAAGTAAGAAGCTGGCAGGTGAAAAGTGGAAAAGACAAAAGACTGGAGAAGAAGGAATCTGATAGGGGAGGCCTGAGTGGGGATTTGAAGAAGAGGAAAGGGGGAGGGGACAAATAATTACCAGAAGGAGAAATTGATGTTCATGCCATCAGGCTGGAGGCTACCTAGATGGATATGAGGTGTTCCTCATCCAGTCTGAAAGGGGCCTCATCATGGCAGAAGACGAGGCCGTGGACCGACATGTTGGAATGGGAATAGGAGTTTTAACATGGTTGGACGCCAGTTAAGTTCCACATTGCAGATGGTGCAGAGGTGCTTAACATTGTGTGGCATTCCATAGCCATTGGTAACTGAAGGCAGGGAGAAGAGCTACAGTCAGATGGTATAGTACCAGTGAGGGAGAAGACAGTTCTAAAAATGCTGATGATTGTTTCTTCTGCCTGTTCAAACTACAGTACATTACTGAAACTGGACTGTCAGTTTTTCTTATTTCACATCTCTTTTTACGGCCTTAGAAATACTGAACATCTAGCAGCCACCCCACCATTCAGAGGCAAAAAGCAAACAACTGGAGGAACTCAGCATATCGAGCAGCATGTGTTGGGGGAAGGAATTATCAATGTTTCGGGTTGTGACCCTGCAATATACAAGCGAGACTGACAAACATTCTACAAATATAATGTGCCACTCGTGATCTTGACCTGTGATTTCCCCCTGGATTTCCCCCCTCCCCACACTGAATTTGTCTCAATGAAAATGTAAAATGCTGGAATCACCCGGTCAGTCAGACAGCATCTATGGGAAGAGAAACAGTTAATGTTTTGGTTTTGGGATGATAAGCGTTCCTAGATCTGAATTATTAACAATTCTCTTTTCACAGATTTTACCTAACCTGTCAATTGTTTCCAGCCTTTTAATGCCTTTTAGATTTCCAGTATCTGCAGTTTTCTTGATTTTCATTTACTGACCCCATTTATGAATTTAAACCAACTGGTAGATTGCTTCTTAGAATGATACACACAGTGGAACTTTTTATTTGCATGAAGATTTTCCATTGTTGGTTTTACTCGCATTAATTTGAAGAAATTGTACCCAGCTGTTGAGTTTATTGAAGTTATCTTAAAAACTTTAATCAGTGATTAGTAATATACTTTAAAAAAAATAACATTTGGCAAATTGCCCTAAAATATTTGGTTGCAAGAGTTTTATTTTCAATATTGTATACCCGTTATTAAAAAGAAAAATTCTAAAATAGTACAATTTACATAAACGCTACTCTGAGAACTGCACCATTCTCAGTGGTTAGACCATCAGAATCCTCTGTGGATTGAAGGGGAGAGGAAGGCCCGATGAAAATTTAGTCTGGTTTCTGTGAAGTAATTGAAACCAGAGAAGATGTTAATTTTTTCTCTTCGTTTCCTACTCTGCCTGGAACGATGTTTCTTCCAGCTGCCCTGAATGCGGACACTGGCTTTGGTTTTCTATCTCATCAGTTCTGTGGGCAAAAACACTTTGTTAATGGGAGAGGGAGCTTTACTCCATGAACAAGACCTTCCATCCTTCTCTTCACCCCCTTAAATTTCAAAAATAACTATTCATTATAAAGATTTGTATACAAAGGAAGGAACTGTGCAGAACCCTTATATTCAGTAATATAAACTATTCAGAAGAAAAACATGGCACCATGCTACTCGTGTGCCTTGATCGTCTGAAAGGCTTCCCCGCTCAAATCAGCTGCACTCTTTTGGCAGTTACAAAAACCTTGTCTGGCTGTCTTGGTTAGTGGAGCGCACTCGCCTGCCTCTATTGCTGTTTCGTTTCCTGCTCTTTAGAAATACTCTCAGAGTGCGGGTGTGTATGAAGTACGCGTCCGAGTGCAGGCCCTGAGGTATTTGGTGCTTCTGCAATTACACAGCTTCAGTGCACTTAACAAAGTTACACTTTGTTGTGTACCTGTATTGCACTTTCTGTGTAACAGAAGCACTTCATTATGTACTCTATTACTGGTACCTTATACCACCTTTATTGTTAGTTCCTCATATAACCTCAGTGCACTGTTGTGGAATAATAGTGTCATAAAAGCCCAACAGCACAGAAACATACCCTCTGGCCATCTAGATCATGCTGAACTGTTATTCTGACTAGTCCCATTGACCCACACCTGCACCCTAGCCCTCCACACCCCATATACCTATCCAAACTTAAATGCTGCAATCAAACCAACACCCAACATTTCCACTGGCAGCTTGTTCCACACTCTCATCTCTCTCTGAATAAAGAAGTTTTCCCTCAGGTTTTCCTTAAATATTTCACCTTTCACCCTTAACCAATGACCTCAAGTTCAAGTCTCATCCCACCTCAGTGGTTAAAAAAAGCCTGCTTGTGTTTATGCTATTTATATCCCTCGTAATTTGATATACCTTTATATATCATTCTCCACGCTCCTAACCTATTCAACCTTACCCTATAAATCAAGTCCTGGCAACATCTGTGTAAATTTCCTCTGTACTCTTTCAATCTTTTGTCTTGTAAAGAATTGATCTGTATGCATTGAAAAAGAATCTAGTGCTTTCCCGGCGTATATAACAAATACTCTCTTCTCCAGCTTCCTGCTGGTACAGGCATCGATTATAACTGGTGTTTCAGTGACAGCTCTGCCATCTTCATCAGGGATGATGCCTGGGCATGACCAGTCCAGTGGAATTTATACCCCCATAGTCCACCTCTCCTGATTGGTTAGTCCTCATCCAATCAGGTGGGAGAGCCAGAAGTCTGATTGGATGAGGACGAACCAATCAGGAGGGACGGACTACAGGGGTATAAATACCATCGGACTGGACATGCCCAGGCATCATCTCTGATGAAAATGGCAGAGTTTGTCATCAAAATGTCGGTTATAATCGACGCCTGTACCCAGCTGGAAGCCCGAGAAGAGTTTATTCACCTGTATGAATTGTATGCAAGTTTTTACTTCAGTACATGTGGCAATAATAAACCAATGTATCAATTTAATTTGAAAAGAAGTACAAGAACCAATTTATTATTATTGCATACTCATCCCTTTAAAAGTCAAATGCATTCTGGGATCTATCGTGTTTCATATAATCACGATGATAAAATATGACTTGGGGGCCAGAGAATTCATTGTGTTTTTTTTGCTTTGAAACAGATTAAGGATAGGCTTACAGAAGAGCGAAACAGTTTAGCGGAGGTCATTCGCCAGGAGTTTGCAGACCGGTTGGTAAGCACCGAGGAAGAAAATAAGCGGTTAAAGACCGAGATGTTGGAGATGCGTGCGCGTCATCGCTTAGAAATTGAACGAGTCACCAAAGAGAAGGAGGAGGAGCTGGAGGAAGTCCATAAACGGTGAGATGCAGCAAGGTTGGATTTGGTGCATTCTTGAAGAAGTTATTATGTATACCAAGACCTGATTTATTTTTTGTTTGAAGCTGTAATCTTACTAGGTTGGCATTTGTAGTTTCCTTCCGTACACCTGTAACCTCTGTGGCTTCTTGTTCTTCCATTGCCTTCCTCGCACTGATGTCTGCCCACTCATAATAAGACCAGAAGGTATAGGAACAGAATTAGGCTATTTGGTCTATTGAGTCTGTTCCAGCATTTCATCATTTCTGTTCCAGTTTTCCTCTCAGTCCCAATATCCCCATATCCCTGCATGCCCTGACCAATCAGGATTCTATCTGCCTTAGATGTACATAAAGACTTGACCTCCAAGCTGCCTATGGCAACAAATTCCACAGATTCACCACTCTCTGGCCTAGGGAATTCCTCCTCATCTCTGTTCTAAAAGGATGCCCCTCTATTCTGAGGGTGTGTCCTCTGGTCTTAGCCTCTCCCACCATAGGAAACATTCTCTCCACATCCACTCTATCAAGCCTTTTCACCATTTGATAGGTTTCAATGAGGTCACCCCTCATTCCTCTGAATTCTAGTGAATACAGGCCCAGAATCATCATATGTTCTTCATATGAAAAACTGTTCAAACCTGCAATCATTTTCGTGAACCTCCTTTGAATCTCTCCAGTGTCAGCACATCATTTCTAAAATAAGGGGCCCAAAACTGCTCACAATACTCCATCTGAGGCCTCACCAGTGCTTTATAAAGTCTCAACATTACAAGCTTGCTTTTATTTTCTCATCCTCTCTTGAAATGATTGCTAACATTGCATTTGTCTTCCTCACCACAGACTTGACCTGCAAATTAACCTTCAGGGAATCCACGTCCATTTAGAAACTAGTCAACCCTTTCATTTCTTCTACCAAAGTGCATGACTGTACACTTCCTGACACTGTATTCCATTTGCCATCTCTGTACCCATTCTCCTAATCTGTTTAAGTCCTTCTGTAGCCCCTCTACTTCCTGAAAACTACTTGTCCCTCCATCTATCTTTGTAGCATCAGCAAACTTTGTAACAAAGCCGTCAATTCCAACATCCAAATCATTAACATATAATGTAAAAAGAATCAGTCCCAACTCAGATACCAGATATCAGACAACACTAGTCACCAGCAGCCAACCAGCAAAGGCTCCTTTTATTCCCACTCTTTGTCTCCTCTCAATCAGTCACTGCTTTATCCATGCTAGAATCTTTCCTGTAATACTGTGGGCTCATACCTTGTTAAGCACCTCATGTGTGGCACCTTTGTCAAAGGGCCTTCTGAAAGTACACAGCATCAATCCATTCTCCTTTATCTGTCCTTCTTATTATTTCTTCAAAGAATTTCAACAGATTTTTCAGGCAAGATTTTCCCTTGAGAAAACTATGCTGACTACAGCCCATTTTATCATGTGCCTCCAAGTACCCCAAAGCTACATCCTTAACAGTTGACTCCAACATCTTCTCAACCACTGAGGTTAGACTAACTGGTCTACAGTTTTTTTTTTTGCCTCTCTCCTTTCTTGAAGAGTGGAGTGACATTTGTAATTTTCCAATCTTTCAGAACCATTCCAGAATCTAATGATTCTTGAAAGATCATAACTAATGCCTCCACAATCTCTTCAGCTACCTCTTTCAGAAACCTGGGGTGTACACCATCTGGTGCAGGTGACTTATGTACCCTCAGACCTTTTAGTTTTTCCAAGAACCTTCTGTCTAGTTATGGTAACTTCACATTCTTCATGACCCCTGACACCTGGAACTTCCACCATACTGCTGCTGTCTTCCACAGTGAAGACTGATGCAAAATACTTATTCAGTTCATCCGCCATTTTGTTGCCACCCCTCCCATTAGTACCTCTCCAACATCATTTTCCAGTGGTCCGATATCCCCCTGCACCAGTTCCTTAGCCACGTATTCACCTGCCAAATCATCCTCCTCTTACCCTCACTAGCTCTGTTCCTCTGATCATGGAATCTCCTATCAACACTGCAGTCCGCTCACCTCAATGCTCTTCTGAGCCACAGCACCAGACTCAATGCCAGAGACCCGGTAACTGTGCCCCCAACCCATTAGTATCTAAAGTTGTATATTTATTATTGAGAGGAATGGCCACTGCTGTACTCTGCACCGCTGTGCATTTCCCTTCCTTCTCCTGACAGTCACCCATTTGCCTTTCTACTGCAATCTAGGGGTGTCTATCTCCCTGTAGCTCCTGTCTTATCACCTCCTCACTCTCCTGTGTGTGTCGAAGGTCATCGAGCTGCAGCTCAGTGCATCTGGTGCAGGTGTGTTCATCTGAGAGACTGGACATCTCCCAGACTTCCCACATCCCACACACAGTACAAAACTCTGCCCCTGGAGCCATTCTCACTAAACTACTATGCCTTAACAGTTAAGAACAGAACGAGAGAAGCTTAGCAGATACTTTACCTCATCCAAGCCTGCTGAGCCAAAGCCAAGCTAAAACTGGCACACTCAAAAGAATGGCCGCTCCGCTGGCACTTGAGTTATTCTTTTTGGCCCTTTCTAGTGAATCCTTTTTTTTGATTTCAGAGAAACTGCCATGAAGCTCTTGCCTTTTAAACGTAATAAGACACTCTCTGAAGGAAGAGGCCAGTTCGACCCAATATTACATGACATTTAATATGCTATAGATCAAAGGACAATTCTATATTTACAGTGTATCTACAATGCTTCCTTTGAATTACATATAACCTTCGCATCTCCTTCTTTGCACCCACAATGGAATGTTAATCAGCATTATCTGTTTTTTCAATTAGCTGCTGTACACAGCGCTAAGAACCTATTGTCCAGAGCTGCATTTCAAATTTAATCTACAGTTCACTTTCAGGTCTAAAGATTGGTTGCTGAAGCTCATAGTTTGCTATACACCCTAAATCCAGAATATGCCCTAACACAGCCATGATAATGCCCATTTCCTGCAATAGATTTCTCAATATGCTGGAGCTGAATGTGTCATATCTTTTGATCAGTTATGTTACGTATATCTGCAGTTAGTTTTAGAGGAATGAAATTGCAAAGCAGAGGTATATCATTCTTGGAAAGAAAAGTTGAGGGGTGGCTTGTTAGAGATTTTAAAAACAAAACAGTAGACCTAAAGAAAATGCTACCATTGCACCATAAAAGAAGTAAACCCTTCAGCCCATCGAATGCCCATCAATTATAGCTGACTTTTTTTCATCCCCATTCTCCTGTCAGTGGTAGGTTTTTTACATGGAGAATGGTGGGTGCATGGAGCATGCTGCCAGATGGTAGAGGCAGATACATTAGGGATAGATGGATAAAAGAAAAAGGAAGGGTGGGTTACATTGATCTTAGAGTAGATTAAAAGGTTGGCAGCGTGGTGTGGCTGAGGGGTCTATATTCTATATTCTTCCCTTACCAATCAGGAACCTATAAATCTTAAATAAATCCAGTGACTTGACCTCTGCTGCCCTCTGTGCAAATGAATTCCACAGATTCAGCACCCTCTGGCTGAAGAAGTTCCTCCTCATCTCAGATTTAAAAGGATGTCCCTTTATTTTGAGGTTGTGCCCTCAAATCCTAGACTCTTACATCCTCTTGTGCAGGAGACTCAATTCCAGATGATCATTAAGTCATGGAATGTAAGACCATGAGGCAAATCACATGGATAGGTTGATAAGCAAATTAAGGGAAAGTTTAAAAAAAATTCGGTTCGAGGAGCCTTTTATTCATCTTAATGCTGTCACCCAGTAGTAAATGACCTATTTCTGCACTTTGTAATTAAATTAATATTTGATCTGGCAACACATAAAATTAGAATATTAATGTGAAAGATGAAGCCTTTAAGTCTGTAGCATGTTGGGACATTTAACTGATTCACTATGTACTATCATAAACAAAAGAACTTTTTTTTTCTATTTAGTGTAAAAGCAGCTATTGTGAAGAAAGAGGAGACAGTGAATAATCTTCGCAAACAACACGAGGTTGCTAAGTATCTCACTTGACATTGTTTTAACGGGGTTGTTAGTGGGAAAGGGGCTTGCTCTGCTGATCAGTCTTGTTTTGTTGTTAGTCATGTGGAAAAGTACAGCACAGAAACAGGCCTAACTAGTCCGTGCTGACCCATTTAAGCTGTCTAGTCCCATCAACCTACACCCAGACCGTAGCCATCCAAACCCCTACTATCCATGTACCTATCCAAACTTTGCTTAAACATTGAAATTGAACTCACATGCACTACTTCCACTGGCAGCTTGTACCACACTCTCATGAACCTCCGAGTGAAGAAACTTTTCCTCATGTTCCTTCTAAACTTTTCATCTTTCATCCTAATGCAACCAACCCATTTCACTGTATGTTTCAATATACTTGTGATAATTAAATTTGAACCCATCTGTTGCTGATCTTGCTTTATAATTGTGAGGCGTTATAGAGGCGACGAAACACTTAAGTGAATACTTATTGTGCCATTATTCTCATCTTTAAGTACCTGCCTCCATTTTCCTATTTGGGAATAAATACCCTCTTCTCTCCTTTGCCCTATTTGGGTTTTATATAGAACACATAATCTGCCTTCATTTTATTCTCATTGATTGTCCAGTAATAAACAATGCAGCAAGCTTTAAAAAAACACTTTTTAGTATTAAGGTTAATGAGGGGCTAGAGTCACTGATCTCATGCATCCATTGATTAAAGCTGCTGCATTTCTGCCATAGATTTCCGATCTCTGGAAAACTTTCTTCATCAGCTGACTGATGACAGTGCAGCAAGCATTAGCACACTCAAGCTTAGATAGATTCTTCAACTCTGTGTCGAGTGCATTCATTTTTTTCACCAGGCAAGAGACAGCAGTCTCTGTGGCTTTCCAAATTTTTCATACACAGTGTATTCAATTAATTTAACCATTGGTTAATCGGGGCAGCCACTGAATTGTTTGTATAATGAGTGCTTATGTAGGAATATAGTTCAAAGCAAATTTATTATCGAACTATGTACAATATATGTCATCAGATATTACCCTGAGATTCATTTTCTTGCGGGCATTCACAGTAGAACCAAAGAAACACAATAGAATCAATGAAAAACTAACACAAAGATGGACAAATAACCAGTGTGCATAAGAAGACAAACTGTACAATTACATCCTGTGTACTTAAAACTTCAGAGCAAAGTTCAACATAAAAATTTCACTCATTCAATATAGCAGTGTTAATTATGAACCAGTGCTGAAGAAGTGTCTCGGCCCAAAACATCAACTGTTTAATCTTTTCCATTGATCTGCCTGACTTGCTGAATTCCTCCAGCATTTTGTGAATGTTAATCATTGTCCAAAGGTGCAAAAATTAAAGTGCAAGTTGACAAAGTTGCAGTTTATTGCTTTCCTGCCATGTTCCAACATTTGTTGATGCTACTTTTAACTGTTTATCATTTCTCTGTACTAGGCAACACTGAAGAGAGCTGACCACCTGGAAGCTCTGCTCGAACAACAGAGGAAACAGCTCCTAGGAAAATAAATGAGGGGCTTGTGTATCGGAGAAGGCATTGTAATCCTAGACAGCAAAACTATCACACAAGGAACATCAGACTGTTGGGTAGTACACGTGATCCGCACAAGAGTGACTCATTTGAGAGAATGCCAACAAAATAGTGTTTGTTTTCCGTCAGTAATTATACTGTAGTTCCATTGTCCAAATGAGACACTATATGTTTATCTAAAACAATCTTTTTAAAGAAAAAATGGTTTTTATTTTTCTACATTACCTACTGTAATATTTTCTCGATGTGCCGTCTTTGTTTCGTATGTTAGCTGTAAAGTGGAGCTTGATGGAATTTATATATAAAATAATCAATATGTTTCAGTATTGTACGGCTCCTGTGATTAAATGACACACTTTCATTTGCTCTTATTGGAGAATATATCATGGAACTTAGTGCCAAGGCAATGCAAGTGTTATATATATAAAAAAAGACTTACACATAGTGGCCACTTTATTAGGTACATATATACACCTGCTCATTAAGCAAATATCTAATCAGCCAATCATATGGCAACAATATAATGCATAAAAACATGCAGACATGGTCAAGAGGTTCAGTCACAAACAAGAGAAAATCTGCAGGTGCTGGAAATCAAAGCAACATACACACAAAAATGTGGAGGAATTCAACAGGCCAGGCAGCATCTATGGAAATGAGTAAACAGTTGACGTTTTGGGCCTAGACCCTCATCAGGTCCTATTAAAGAGTCTTGGTCCAAAACATTGACTGTTTACTCTTTCCCATAGATGCTGCCTGGCCTGCTGAGTTGCTCCAGCATTTTGTGTGCGTTGCAAGAGGTTCAGTTGTTGTTAAGATCGAACATCAGAATGGGAGAAGAAACAAAATTTCTAGCTCCACACAAAGGTGTCCCCTTTGGTCTTTGAGGGGTCCTATTCTCTCTTTAGTTACTTTTTCTCTTAAAATACTTATAAAATCTCTTTGGATTTTCCTTAATCTTTTCTGTCAAGTTTATTTCATGCCCCCTTTTTGTTCTCCTGATTTCCTCCTTGAATAAACTCCTGCATTTCCTACACTCTTCCAAAAATTCGCTTGGTCCCAACTGCATATACCTAACCCATGCTCCTTCCATTTTCCTGGTCAGGACCTCAATGTCCCTTGTCATCGATGGTTCCCTAGACCTGTGGACCATTCATTTGTATCTTGCTGCACTGCCTGTCCTTTGTAGAAAAATACCTTTGATCCTAAGTTCATTAAGCAGTCATCAATGTGGAATGTCCTGGAAGCTCTGCGGGAAAAGAAGTTGATGGATTCCCTGTGATGGTTCCCTAAGAAGGGTATTGTTTATCTGGCAGAATTCCTCATGGTAGAGCTCGATTGGCTGGTAGGGAGAGGAGCTCTTCCTTTCAGACCCTTCAGGCACAGTCGGGCCTCAGTCCCACCACATACTGCTTATGAGATAGCTGCGGAAGTGGACATCATCCACCTTGTGGACTATATTGGGGAAAATATAGTGTTGAAGCTACTGAAGGATGATTCATGGAATCATAATCTATTAACCAGACTACCAGAGATATATTCTGTTTCTCCTCTCCACCACTCCCTGCAACTTAAACTAGACAGCAAAACCATCACACAAGGAACATTCAGACTGTTGGGTAGTACACGTGATCCGCACAAGAGTGATTCATTTGTGAGAATGCCAACAAAATAGTTCTTTTTCTTTTGCAGTATTGATGTCTTTGACTTGAAACATGAACTCAAGGTTTCCTTTTCATGGCTACTGCCTTGACCTGCTGGACTTTTCCAGCATTTTCCTTTTTATTTTGGACTTCTAGTTTCTGCAGCATTTTGATTTACAGCTGTAAACCATTCCTTCTACAGGATTACATCCTTTTCAAAGTTTGTTTCCCAGAACTGATTGGAGAGCATGCCTTATGAAAATAAGGCATTCAGTGTTCAGTTCTGGTCATCTCACTACAGGAAAGATGTGGATACTATAGAGAGAGTGCAGAGGAAATTTACAAGGATGTTGCCTGGATTGGAGAGCATGCCTTATGAGAATAGATTGAGTGAACTCGGCCTTTCTCTTTGGAGCGACAGAGGATGAGAAGTGACCTGATAGAGGTGTATAAGATGACGAGAGGCATTGATCGTGTGGATAGCCAGAGGCTTTTTCCCAGGGCTGAAATGGCTAACATGAGGGGGCACAGTTTTAAGGTGCTTGGAAATAGGTACCAAGGGGATGTCAGGGATAAGTTTTTCACACAGAGAGTGGTGGGTGCGTGGAATGCACTGCTGGTGGCGGTGGTGGAAACGAATACAATAGGGTCTTTTAAGAGACTCTTAGATAGGTACATGGAACTTAGAGAAATAGAGGACTATGCGGTAGGGAAAATCTAGGGAGTTTCTAGAGTAGGTTACATGGTTGGCACAACATTGTGGGCCGAAGGGCCTGTAATGTGTTGTAGATTTCTATGTTCTATGAAAGTATAAGTGCCTGTTGTGTAATCTCCTAGGATTTTCACACACAACTATCTCTACAATTTATAGAGAATGATGCATAAAACCCAAAACACAACCAGTGAATTACAGTTCTGTGGGCAAAAACTCGTTAACAAGGGAGGTCAGAGGAGAATAGCTATACTGGTTTAAGCTGACAGGAAGGCAACAGTAACTCAAACAATCACGTGTTGCAACAGCAGTGTGCAGGAGATCCGCATGTCAAACCTTGAAGTGGATGCGCTACAGCAGCGGAGGACCACATCAGATTCTACTCCTGTACTTAAAAAAGAGATGCCATTCTGTGTATGTTGCAGATAATAACTTTTTTCTTCATCTCCATCAGATCTAACCAACTGTGATAACATGTCTTGCTCCTTAAATCTGCAGGGGTGGGCTGAGCAAACAGCAATAGAGAGCAGGGTGGCGTATCCACAGTGTTCAACAGATCAGCTGACTTGATTACACTGAAAGAAGGGAGAGTTGCTTTAAAATATTCTTGTAATTTGTAGATGTAACTCCCAGGTTCAGTGGGCTGCGTTGGTCTAGGGAAAGACTCTCCTCGGCCCGCCAAGCTTGTAAAATCTCGTTGTGTGGATGCTGCATGATGTTTTCCCCATTACAAATCAGTACCATGAAATAACAAATAGTACACCATATGCAATTAAATGGTCTAGCTTTATAACTCTTAATTTAACTGGAGGGTTAGTAAAGAAAAGGGCCCATTTTAATGAAACCGTCTAATGCGCACATTGGAGCTCACAACTTTCTCATCCGTTCGTTCTCCATTGATTTCCCCCAGGCGTTGTCAACTCCCAACCCCATTCCATGTCCGCTCAGTCCTGCCGTCTACAACCTCTCCATTCTGGCATCTTCTCTCTCCACCTTCTGCCGAACAAAAGCCCACAAATCCCTTCTCAGACACACAAGAAAGAAACAACTCATCTCTCATTGGATGGCGCACATTCCAAAGCCCCCATTATCTCTAGTCATAACCCAAACACTGCTGCTACAGAGAAGCCATTACATTAGCAGTAAAACCTTAGAGTATTACATAGATATCCCAAGGCACATAAAGTGAGTTCTAGGCACATTGCCCTTCATAAATCAAAGTATTGCGTTCAGGAGTTGGGATTGTTACGTTGAAATTGTTCGAGATATTGGTGAGATCTAATTTGGAGTATTGTATAGAGTTCTGGTTACCTACCTGCAGGAAAATATCAATTAAAGTTGAAATTCTGCAGAGAAAATTTACAAGGATGTTGCCAGGACTTGAAGACCTGTGTTTGAATAGGCTAGGACTTTATTCCTTTGAGCGTAGAAAATAAGGAACAATTTGAAAGAGGTAAACAAAATTATGAGGGGTATAGATAGGGTAAATGCAAACAGGCTTTTTTCCATGGAGATTGGGTGAGAATAGAACTAAAGGTCATAGATTAAGGGTGAAGGGTGAAATGTTTAAGGGGAACATGAGGGGGAGCTTCACTTGGAGGGTGGTGAGAATGTGGAATGAGCTGCCAGCAGAAGTGGTGGATTCAGGTTCAATTTCAACATTTAAGAGAAATTTGGATAGGTATATGGATGGGACGGGTATGGAGGGCTTTGGTCTGTGAACAGGTCGATGGGACTTCACTACAGGAAGGATACTGGCATGGATAGAGGAATGGCTAACAAGCTGGAGGCAACGAGTGGGAATAAAAAGGGCCTTTCCTGGTTGGCTGCTGGTGATTTGTGGTGTTCTTCAGGTCAGTATTGGAAGCACTGTTTTTCACATTGTTTGTCAATGATTTGGATAATGGAATTGATGGCTTTGTGGCAAAGTTTGTGGATGATACGAAGACAGGTGGAGGGGTAGGTAGTGCTGAGGAAGCAATGTGATTGCAGCAGGACTTTGACATATTGGAAGAATGGGCAAAAAAGTGGCAGATGGAGTACAATGTTGGGAAATGTATGATAGTACATTTTGTAAAGAAACAATGGTGCAAACTATTATCTAAATGGGGAAAAGGTTCAAACATCAGAGGTGCAGAAGGACTTAGGAGTCCTTGTGCAAGACCCCCAGAAGGCTAATTTACAGGTTGAATCTGTGGTAAAGAATGCAAGTGCAATGTTGGCATTTACTTCTCGGGGAATAGAATGTAAAAGCAAGGAGATAATGCTGAGGCTTTATAATTCACTAGTCAGGCCGCACTTGGAGTATTGACAATAGTTTTGGGCTCCATATCTCAGGAAGGATGTGTTGTCATTGGAGAGAGTCCAGAGGAGGTTTACGAGGATTATTCCAGGAACGTAGGGGTTAACATATGAGGAACGTTTAGCAGCTTTGGTCCTGTACTCACTGGAATTTAGAAGTATGCGGGGTGGAGGGGATCTCATCGAAACCTACGGCATGTTGAAAGGACGAGATAGGGTGGACGTGGAGAGGATGCTTCCTATGGTTGGGGAGTATTGAGAACTAGAGGGCACAGCCTCAAAATTCAGGGGTGAACCTTTAGAACAGAAGTAAGGAGGAATTTTTTAGCCAGAGAGTGGTAAATCTGTGGAATGCTCTGCCACAGACTGAAGTGGAGACCAATTTCGTATGCATATTGAAGGTTAAAGTTGATCATTTCCTGATCTGTCACGGCGTCAAAGGATATGGCAAGAAGGCAGGTATATGGGGTTGAGTGGGATCCGGGATCAGCCATGATGGATTGGTAGAGCAGACTTGATAGTCGGAATGGCCTAATTCTGCTGCTATGTTGTATGGTCTTATGATTAATAGTTCAGTCTGGACTAGATGGACCAAAGGGCCTGTTTCTATACTGTAGAGAAAAGAAAAAGGAAAAAAATCATTTTGGAGTTTACGAAATATAAACAGTATTATTATGGATTAAATGAAATGAGAACCTGAATTCTGTAATTAAAACCTGTTTATATTCATGAAGCTATCCCTCAACTCTTCAGCATTTTGAGTGCGTTAATTTGGATGTCCAGTATCTGCAGAGTCTCTTGTGTCTAGAATTATCAGGTCTGGCCCATCTCCAGGCGTCTCCCCATTCATTCACCCAGATGTACCAGAAAACCTCAAGCGGTGCCAGATCACCAAATGGCAGTGGGTGCCTGCGGTTGTAAGGCAAGAGATTCCACCTCCCAGGAGGGACTGAAGGGGATTGGTTTGGGTGGCCAGTGGTGGTCAGAGGGCAGCTAGCCTAGTGAGCAGCAGTCTGCTTACAGATCTGCTGTCACCTCCTGGGAAAACAAAAGCCTTGACTGACAATTCATCCAAGTGCAGCAGGTGTGTAGGTTGAGTGTTCCAGCAGTTGCAAAGTGCACAACTCGTTTAATACAAATGAGCTAGGAATTTTGTATCTGGGAAAGTCCAATTTCCTGTTATGTAATTGACAAAATATGTTGTATGTATGCTTTTACCATGATGATACTGCTGCGCATCTAGAATTGTACATCTTCAACAAACCTGAAAGAGCAGATAATCTTTAAGACATTGGCAATCAGATCATATTACGAAAGTTAAATATTTATTTTGTTCAGTGAATATTATTGGAGGAGCAAGCAAGGGTTCAAAGGAGGGTTCACGAAAATGATTCCAGGACTGAATGGCTTGTCATATGGAAAAGGTTTGATGGCTCTGGGCCTGTATTCACTAGAATTCAGAAGAATGAGTGGTGACATCATTGAAATCTATCGATTGGTAAAAGGCCTTCATAGAGTAGATTTGGAGAGGATGTTTCCTATGGCGGAAAAGTCTAAGACCAGAGGACAGAACCTCAGACAAAGGGGCATTCTTTTAGAAAGAAGATGAGGAGGAATTTCTTTAGCCAGAGGGTGGTGAATCTGTGGAATTCATTGCCACAGGCAGCTGTGGAATCTAAGTCTTTATGGATATTTAAAGCAGTGGTTGATAGATTCTCGATTGGCCAGGGCAAGAAGGGATATGGGGAGAAGGCAGGAGATTGGGGCTGAAAGGAAAATTGGATCAGCCATGATGAAACAGCGGAGCAGACTCGATGGGCCAAATAGCCTAATTTTGCTCTTATATCTATGGTTTTATGGTCTTATCTATCTCTTTGTTCTAACATATTTACAGATACTAGTGTATTTTTAAACCTAGGTTTAATAACCAACAATATTTTATTAATATTTTTATTTTATCAACATTAGTTGATGTAGTCCTGAATGCTTATGTTAGTGTTATTCTGGAGTTTTATGTAGATTAACTGGGAGGAGAAGCTGACTGCAAAAACATTAAAAATCCTGAAAACAACAAACCAGAATGAGTCAAGGATAGTGGAAGTAGATGAAATAACTGTCTTCATTGTTGGGTCATGGTAGAAGAAATAGAGGCCAGCATTTTGTGATGCTGTTCATATGACCGACTTTTTGTGAAATGTTTGCTGAACTATGGGTTTTTCTTAGGGATGGCTGGATCAGAGCAATTGAAAGTGAACATAACAGAGCCCTGACCAATATCCTGCTCCAGACTTATGGAAGAGCACTCCGTGTCTGAACTGAAGTAACCTGTGCCTGGAATCTGACATAATCTGGCTGTGACTGATTTAAAATGACCTGACTCAGGGAAAAACAGGGGAACGTCATGCCTTGATTTGGGAGTAGAGCAGTGAGGTAGCTTCGGGCTAGAGCAAAAGAAAGGTGGACACAGGCTAGTCAGATAAGTCACAACCAAAATAAAGAAGCATCATAGTGCAGAACTGATAAGAAAGAGAATAATAATGAAGAACTCTGAGAACTCCAGACGAACCATCACAAAGAAGAGTTCCATGCCAGAGGCAGGGAAAAGAAACATCGATAATCAACAGAAGATCCCCTATTTCAGTGTGATAATGTGGAGCAGGAACCCGGATGATTACTGGTACAAAAGGAACAATAGCATTCTTGAAACCTAAGTCATTGATCCAGGGTCAATCGTAACAGATTTACATAGGTATTTATGTGGATACAATAAAGTGAGAATTTAATTAAGATTCTTGTGGTCATTTGCCTATCTGAAGTTTGTTGATCGAATTGAGCGTCAACAACACATGGCAAACGTCAAACACATCACACCATATCATTTGCACAAAATGTCAGGGTGGAATCTTGTGAGGTGAGCAAATCACATTTGCACTGAAAAGTATGCATTTACTGACACTAAAAAGCTGAATGAGTCATGAAGATGCATCTCGGCCCGAGATGTCGACTGTCTACTCTTTCCACAAATGCTGCCTGGCCTTCTGTGTTCCTCCAGCATTTCATGTGTGCTGGTTAGTTTCTTACCTTTTTTCAAGGGATACATGAACATAGAACAGTGCAATACAGAACAGACCCTTCAGCCCATGATGTTGTGCCAACCTTTTAACCTAACTTTATCTAATCTCCTTTCGCACATAGCCCTCCCATTTCTTTCATCCATGCGCCCACCTAAGAGTCTCATAAACATTCCTAATGCATCTGCCTCTACCATCAGCCCTGGCAGCCGCTTCCATGCATCCACCATACTCTGTAAAAAATTAATTCTGATCTCCCCACTATAATTTCACCAATCCTTAAATTTATACCCCCTTAAATTAGTCATTTCCACCCTGGGTTTCTTAAACTATCCTCATAAGATATTTTCTCTAATCCAGGCAGCATCCTGGTAAATCTCCACTGCAATCTCTCTAAAGCTTCCACATTCGTCCCCTACGACAGGGGTCCCCAACCTTTTTTGCACCGCGGACCGGTTTAATATTGACAATATTTTTGCAGGCTTGCCAACTGGGGGGGGGGTGGGGGGTTGTTCAAGTAGGGTTAAACTCACCTCAACATGTCTTTTACTGTTAGGGTTGCCAACTTTCTCACTCCCAAATAAGGGACAAAAGTAGCAGTCAAATACGGGACACTTGTGTTCTCAAACTCAGGATACCGAGAAAGTCTACCATGACCGTGAAGCCTTGCACTGGCACCTGTGTGCGCATGTGTGACATGCGCATATGTGATGTGCGCATGCACGTATGTGCCAATTTTTTTTCTCCACAAATCGGTTTTGGCTTAATCTTCCCGACTACACTGTACATACATTACTTCTACTTTATATAGGCTGTGTATTTATCATATCATTCCTGCTTTTACTATATGTTAGTGTTACTTTAGGTTTTATGTGTTATTTGGTATGATTTGGTAGGTTATTTTTTGGGTCTGGGAACGCTCAAAAATTCTTCCCATATAAATTAATGGTAATTGCTTCTTCGTTTTACACCATTTCGGCACAAAAGGATGGAGGTAAAGGGAAAGTGAGAATAAGAAAAGTTAAGAATGACAACAGAATCAACAGAGCAGAAAGCTCAAGAAGGGATCGGAGAGTATGGCCAAGTGAAATAGGAATTGATATGGGAGGTGAGGGGAGTAATGAATTAAAAGTATTGTATATGAATGCACAGAGTATAAGAAATAAAGTGGATGAGCTTGAGGCTCAGTTGGAAATTGGTAAATATGATGTTGTGAGAATAACAGAGACATGGCTTCAAGTGGACAGAGCCTGGGAAATGAATATTCAAGGTATATGTCCTATCGAAAGGACAGACTGATGGGCAGAGGGGGTGGGGTGGCTCTGTTGGTAAGGAATGATATTCAGTCCCTTGCGAGGGGGAACATAGAATCAGGAGACGTAGAGTCAGTATGGATAGAACTGAGAAATTCTAAGGGTTGAAAGACCCTAATGGGAGTTATCTACAGGCCCCCAAACAGTAGTCTGGATGTAGGGTGTAAGTTGAATCGAGAGTTAAAATTGGCATGTGGCAAAGGTAATGCTACAGTTGTTATGGGGGATTTCAATATGCAGGTAGACTGGAGGAATCCGATTGGTACTGGACCCCAAGAAAGGGAGTTTGTGGAGTGCCTCGGAGATGGATTCTTAGAACAGCTTGTACTGGAGCCTACCAGAGAGAACGCAATTCTAGATTTAGTGTTGTGCAATGAACCGGATTTGATCAGGGACCTCGAGGTAAAGGAGCCATTAGGAGGTAGTGACCATAATATGATAAGTTTTAATCTACAATTTGAGAGGGAGAAGGGAAACTCAGAAGTTTCATGGTAAATGGTAGGGCATTAAAGAATGCTTTAGAACAGAGGGATCTAGGAATAATGGTGCATAGTTCCCTGAAGATGGAATCTCATGTGGATAGGGTGGTGAAGAAAGCTTTTGGTTTGCTGGCCTTTATTAATCAGAGCGTTGAGTATAGGAGTTGGGATGTAATGTTGAATTTGTATAAGGCATTGGTAAGGCCAAATCTGGATTATTGTGTACAGTTCTGGTCACCGAATTATAGGAAGGATGTCAATAAAATTGAGAGAGTACAGAGGAGGTTTACTAAAATGTTGCCTGGGTTTCATCTCCTAAGTTACAGAGAAAGGTTGAACAAGTTAGGTCTTTATTCTTTGGAGTGTAGAAGGTTGAGGGGAGACTTGATAGAGGTGTTTAAAATTATGAGGGGGATTAATAGAGTTGACGTGGTTAGACTTTTTCCATTGAGAGTGGGGAAGATTCAAACAAGAGGGCATGGGTTGAGAATTAGAGGACAAAAGTTTAGGGGTAACATGAGGGGCAACTTCTTTACTCAGAGAGTGGTAGCTGTGTGGAACGAGCTTCCAGCAGAAGTGGTTGAGGCAGGTTCGATGTTGTCGTTTAAAGTTAAATTGGATAGATATATGGACAGGAAAGGAATGGAGGGTTATGGGCTGAGTGCAGGTCGGTGGGAATAGGATAGGGTAAGAGTTCAGCACGGACTAGAAGGGCCGAGATGGTCTGTTTCCGTGCTGTAATTGTTATATGGTTATATGGAAGTGTCAGTATTACAGCTGAAAAAAGGGAACTATGGTGCTATGAGGGAGGAGCTGGCCAAAGTTCAATGGAACAATACCCTAGCAGGGATGACAGTGGGACAGCATAGAAACCATAGAAAAACTACAGCACAGAAACAGGCCTTTTGGCCCTTCTTGGCTGTGCCGAACCGTTTTCTGCCTAGTCCCACTGACCTGCAATGGCAAGTGTTTCTGGGAATAATGCGGAAGGTGCAGGATCAGTTCATTCCAAAGAGGAAGGTAGATCCTAAGGGGAGTAGGGGGAGGCCGTGGCTGACAAGGGAAGTAATGGACAGTATAAAATAAAAGAGAAATATAACATAGCAAAGACGAGTGGGAAGCTGGAGGATTGGGAAACTTTTAAAGAGCAACAGAAGATAACTAAAAAAGCAATACGTGGAGAAAAAATGAGGTACTAAGGTAAATTAGCCAAGAATATAAAGGAGGATAGTAAAAGTTTCTTCAGGTATGTGAAAAGGAAAAAAATAGTTAAGACCAAAAATGGGCCCTTGAAGGCAAAAACGGGTGAATTTATTATAGGGAACAAGGAAATGGCAGACGAGTTGAATGGGTACTTTGGATCTGTCTTCACAAGGGAAGACACAAACAATCTCCCAGATATAATAGTGGCCAAAGGACTAGGGTAATGGATGAACCGAAGGAAATTTATATTAGGCAGGAAATGGTGTTGGATAGACTGTTGGGTCTGAAGGCTGATAAGTCCCTGGGACCTGATGGTCTGCATCCCAGGATACTTAAGGAGGTGGCTTTAGAAATCGTGGAGGCATTGGTAATCCTTTTCCAATGTTCTATAGATTCAGGATCAGTTCCTGTGGATTGGAGGGTGGCTAATGTTGTCCCTCTCTTCAAGAAGGGAGGAAGAGAGAAAACAGGGAATTATAGACGGGTTAGCCTAATGTCAGTGGTGGGAAAGATGCTGGAGTCAATCAATTATAAAAGATGAAATTATGACACATCTGGATAGCAGTAACAGGATCGTTCGGAGCCAGCATGGATTTACGAAGGGGAAATCGTGCTTGACTAATCTTCTGGAATTTTTTGGGGATGTAACTATGAAAATGGACAAGGGAGAGCCAGTGGATGTAGTTTACCTGGACTTTCAGAAAGCCTTTGATAAAGTCCCACATAGGAGATTAGTGGGCAAAATTAGGGCACATGGTATTGGGGGCAGAGTACTGACATGGACTGAAAATTGCCTGGCTGACAGAAAACAAAGAGTAGCGATTAATGGGTCCCTTTCGGAATGGCAGGCGGTGACCAGTGGGGTACTGCAGGGTTCAGTGCTGGGACCGCAGCTGTTTACAATATATATTAATGATTTAGATGAGGGAATTGCCGATGACACAAAGCTGGGTGGCAGTGTGAAATGTGAGGAGGATGTTATGAGAATGCAGGGTGACTTAGACAGGTTGGGTGAGTGGGCAGATGCATGGCAGATGCAGTTTAATGTGGACAAATGTGAGGTTATCCACTTTGGTGGTAAGAACAGGAAGGCAGATTATTATCTAAATGGAGTCAAGTTAGGAAAAGGGGAAGTACAATGAGATCTAGGTGTTCTTGTACATCAGTCACTGAAAGCATGTAATCAAGTACAGCAGACAGTGAAGAAAGCTAATGGCATGCTGGCCTTCATAACAAAGGGAATTGAGTATAAGAGCAAAGAGGTTCTTCTGCAGCTGTACAGGGCTCTGGTGAGACTACACGTGGAGTACTGTGTGCAGTTTTGGTCTCCAAATTTGAGGAAGGACATTCTTGCTATTGAGGGAGTGCAGCGTAGGTTCCCAAGGTTAATTCCCGGGATGGCGGGACTGTCATATGTCGAAAGATTGGAGTGACTGGACTTGTATAGTCTGGAATTTAGAAGGCTGAGATGGGATCTTATTGAAACATATAAGATTATTAAGGGATTGGACACGCTGGAGGCAGAAAGCATGTTCCCGCTGATGGGTGAGTCCAGAACCAGAGACCAGAGTTTAAGAATAAGGGGTAGGCCATTTAGAACGGAGTTGAGGAAAAACTTTTTCACCCAGAGAGTGGTGGATGTACAGAATGCTCTGCCCCAGAAGGCTGTAGAGGCCAAGTCTCTGGATGCTTTCAAGAAAGAAATGGATAGAGCTCTTAAAGATAGCGGAATCAAAGGTTATGGGAATAAGGCAGGAACTGGATACTGATTGTGGATGATCAGCCATGATCACAGTGAATGGCGGTGCTGGCTCGAAGGGCCGAATGGCCTACTCCTGCACCTACTGTCTATTGTCTATTGACATTGTGTTAATTGCAAGTACGGAGGAAGATCTACAAAACTAAATTGATATAGTTGTTGAAGAAAGTGCAAAAATAGGTCCATCTATCAATTGCAAAAAGACAGAATGTATGGTGATATCCAAAAAGAAGGAGAATCCTATCTGCAGGCTGAGAGTAAACAGGGAAGAAATAAAGCAAGTACAGAATTTTTGCTACTTAGGAAGCTGGGTGACATCAGATGGCGGGTGTGACATGGACATCAAAAGAAGAATAGGGATGGCAAAAGACACCTTTACAAGAATGAAGAGTATACTGACCAACACTAAACTAGGCATGACAACCTGCCTCAGAGTACTGAAATGTTATGTTTATCCAGTTATGTTATATGGATCAGAATATTGGACAATATCTCGTAACATGAGGAAATGAATTGAAGCAGCAGGGATGTGGTTTTTGAGGAGGATGCAAAGAATATCATGGATGAAACGAATATCTAACGAGGATGTCATGAACAGAGCAAACACAAAAAGAGAAATAATGTATGAGATCATGAAAAGGCAACGTAACTTCATTGGACATGTGATTAGGAAAGAGGAGTTAGAATGCACGTAATTACGGGAAAGATTGACGGGAAGAAAGCAGGAGGAAGACAAAGACAAATGGTGATGGAGACAGCAGCCAGAGAACTGGAAATGAATACCAATGAATTGATCCACTTGACCTGAAACAGGAGTGTGTGGGCCATGGCAGTCAAAGGTCAAACTGGGCATGGCATCTGATGATGATGATGATGATTCCCAGATCCCTTTGTTCTACCACACTCCTCTGTGCCCTACTGTTCACTATGTACGTTGGTCTTACTGAAGTGAAACACTTGTGCACTTGTCTGCATTAAACCCCATCTGCCATTTTTCAGCCCATTCAGCCTGTCCAGATCCTGCTGCAAGCTTTGAGAGTCTTCCTCGCTGTCCACTACACCCCCAACTTGATATCATACGCGACTTTGCTGATCCAGTTAACCACTTTATCATCCTGATCATTGATATTGATGACAAACAACAACACATCCAGCACCGATCCCTGAGGCACTCCACTAGTCACTGGCCTCCAGTCGGAGAGGCAGCCATCTGCTACCACTCTCTGACTTCTCCCACAAAGCCAATGTCTAATCTAGTTTACTACCTTAACTTAAATGCCGAGTGGCTAAACCATTTTGGCCAGCCTCCCATACAGGACCTTGTCAAATGCCTTGCCATGTTGTCCAACTAGACAACATCCTTTGCTTTGCCCTCATCAACTTTCCTGGTAACTTCCTCAAAAAACTCTGTAAGATTATTTAGACGCAATTTACCATGAAGCCATGCTGACTATCTTTAATCAGTCCCTGTCTATCCAAATACTCATACGTCGAGTCCCTTAGAATACCTTCTAATAACTTACCCACTTAAGGCATCCATTAATCTTACGAGACCATGGATCTGCACCTGGAAATCTTCACTCTCCAGGGCGTAGGCCTGGGCAAGGTTGAATGGAAGACCAGCAGTTGCCCATGCTGCTGTCTCCCCTCTCCACGACACCGATGTTGTCCAAGGACCCATTAGGACCCATACAGCTTGGCACCAATGCTGTCGCAGAGCACTGTGTGATTAAGTGCCTTGCTCAAGGATACAACACGCTGCCTCAGCTGAGGCTCAAACTCACGACCTTCAGATCGCTAGTCGAACACCTTAACCACTTGGCCACGTGCCCACTACTGATGTCAGAATCACCATCCTACAATTCCTGATTTATTTCCAGAGCCTTTTTTAAACAGTGGAAAAATATTGGTTATCCTCTGATCCTCCAGCACCTCACCTGCCACTAAGGATGATTTAAGTACCTCTGCTTGGGCCCCAGTAATTTCTGCACTTGCCTCCTGCACAGTCTGAGGGAACACCTTGTCAGCCCTGGGGATTTATCCACCCTAATTTGCCTCAGGTCAGCAAACACCTTCCCCTCTGTCATTTGTATGGAGTCCATGAAGTTGATGCCATTTTGCCTTACTTCTGTAGACACTATGTCCATCTCCTGAGTAAATACAGATGCAAAAAATGCATTTAAGATCTCTTCCGTCTCTTTTGGCTCCACACATGGATTACCATTCTGATCTCCCACAGGACCAGCTTTGTCCCTTGCAATCCTCATGCTTTTGAGATATCTGTAGAATCCCTTAGGATTCTCCTTCACCTTGCCTGCTAAGTCAACTTCATGCCTTCTTTTAGCCCCCTTGATTTCTTTCTTAAGTGTTCTCATGTATTTCTTATACTCCACAAGCACCTCATTAGTTCCTACCTGCCTATACCTGCAATGCACCTTTTTTTTTTCTTAACCAGGGCCTCAATATCTCTTGAAAACCAAGGTTCCCTGTGCTTGTTGTCTTTATCTTTTATTCTGACAGGCACTTACAAGCTTTGTACTCACAAAAATTCAACTTTGAAGGCCCCCCACCTATCAAGTACACCGTTGCCAAAAAACAGCCTCTCCCAATCCACACTTGCCAGATCCCTTCCGATACCATCAACACTGGCCTTTCTCCAATTTAGAATCTCAACCCGTGGATCAGACCTTTGTTTACCTTGAAACTAATGGCATTGTGATCACTAGATGCGAAGTGTTCGCCTGCACAGTCTTCTGTCACCTGCCCTTTTTCACTCCCGAATAGCAGATCAAGTATCACACACTCTCTCATTGGGACTTCTACATACTGATCACATAAACCTTTCTGAACATATTTGACAAACTCTATCCCAACTAATTCTTTTACAGCATGGGAGTTCCAGTCAAGCTGTGGAAAGTTAAAATCACCTACTATAACAACTTTGTTTCTTGCGACAGTCTGTGATCTCTCTACAAATTTGTTCCCCTAAACCTCTTGGACCGTTGGGTGGCCTGTAACATAGTCCCATTGACGTAGTCATACCTTTCCTATTGCTCAGTTCAACACCGCACTGGATGAGTCCTCTGGTCTGTCCTGACTGAGCACTGCCATGATATTTTCCTTGACTAGTAATCTCACCTCTTTACCTTTAATCCTTCCTGTTTGTGACTAAGGATTAGATTATTAGATCAGATTATGAGGACACACAGTCCTCTTTTATTGTCATTTAGTAATGCACGCATTAAGAAATGATAACCATGTTTCTCCAGAATGATATCACAGAAACACATGACAAACCGACTGAGAAACTGACAAAAGCCACATAATTATAACACATAGTTACAATAGTGCAAAGCAATACTGTAATTTGATAAAGAACAGACCATGGCACGGTAAAAAATCTCAAAGTCTCTCGGAAGTCCCATCATCTCTCGCAGACGGTGAACCTTCAGCGCTGCCAACTTGCCGATGCAGCATCCTGGAAGCATCCGACCACAGTCTGACTCCGAGTCCGTCCGAAAACTCCGAGCCTCCGACCAGCTCCCCGACACCAAGCACCATCTCTGCCCAGTGCTTCGACCCCGGCCCCGGCAACAGGCGATAGGCAAAGCCAAGGATTTGGGGCCTTCCCCTCCGGAGATTCTCGATCGCACAGTAGCAGCGGCAGCGAAGCAGGCATTTCAGAAGGATTGCCAGTACTTATTAAATTTGACCTACCTCAAGGGAGTTGTTCATAAATGCACCAGACCACTTTGGGTATGGATGTATTAGTCATAAACACAACAGACTTACTGACTTGCACTCAACTGAGTTAAGTTACCTCTCAGGTCACTTAAAATATCTCCCTTCTTGTGTCAGCGAGGGCAGTGAATACTTGAAATAAGCTGCCAGAGGAAATCAAAATCAAAAATTTTAACCAAGCTTGAAAATAAAATTTAGAGTAATTTATAGACAATAGACAATAGGTGCAGGAGTAGGCCATTCAGCCCTTTGAGCCAGCACCACCACTCATTGTGATCATGGCTGATCATCCCTTTTCCTGCCTTCTCCCCATATCCCTTCACTCCACTATCTTTAAGAGCTCTATCTAACTCTTTTTTGAAAGAATCCAGAGAATTGGCCTCCACTGCCTTCTGAGGCAGAGCATTCCACAGAACCACAACCCTCCGTGTGAAAAAGTTTTTCCTCAACTCCGTTCTAAATTGTCTACCCCTTATTATTAAACTGTGACCTCTGGTTCTGGACTCCCCCAACATCAGGAACATATTTCCTGCCTCTAGTGTGTCCAATCCCTTAATAATCTTATATCTTTCAATCAGATTCCCTCTCATCCTTCTAAATTCCAGCGTATACAACCCCAGTCGCTCCAATCTTTCAACATATGACAGTCCCGCCATAGTCATAGTCATACTTTATTGATTCTGGGGGAAATTGGTTTTTGTTACAGTTGCACCATAAATAATTAAATAGTAAGATGTAAATTATGCCAGGAAATAAGTCCAGGGCCAGCCTATTGGCTCAGGGTGTCTGACCCTCCAAGGAAGGAGTTGTAAAGTTTGATGGCCACAGGCAGGAATGACTTCCTGTGACGCTCTGTGTTGCATCTCGGTGGAATGAGTCTCTGGCTGAATGTACTCCTGTGCCCAACCAGTACATTATGTAGTGGATGGGAGACATTGTCCAAGATGGCATGCAACTTGGACAGCATCCTCTTTTCAGACACCACCGTCAGAGAGTCCAGTTCCATCCCCACAACATCCCGGGAATTAACCTCGTGAACCTATGCTGCATTCCCTCAATAGCTAGAATGTCCTTCTTCAAATTTGGAGACCAAAACTGTACACAATATTACAGGTGTGATCTCACCAGGGCCCTGCACAACTGCAGAAGGACCTCTTTGCTCCTATACCCAATTCCCCTTGTTATGAAGGCCAGCATGCCATTAGCTTTCTTCACTGCCTGCTGTACCTGCATGCTTACTTTCAGTGACTGATGAACAAGGACACCTAGATCTCGTTGTACTTCCCCTTTTCCTAACTTGACACCATTCAGATAATAATCTGCCTTCCTGTTCTTGCCACCAAAGTGGATAACCTCACATTTATCCACATTAAACTGCATCTGCCATGCATCTGCCCACTCACCCAACCTGTCCACGTCACCCTGCATTCTCATAGCACCCTCCTCACATTTCACACTGCCACCCAGCTTTGTGTCATCTGCAAATTTGCTAATGTTACTTTTAATCCCTTCATCTAAATCATTAATGTATATTGTAAATAGTTGTGGTCCCAGCACCGAGCCTTGCGGTACCCCACTAGTCACTGCCTGCCATTCTGAAAAGGACCCATTAATCCCTACTCTGTTTCCTGTCTGCCAACCAATTTTCTATCCATGTCAGTACACTACCCCCAATACCACTTGCTCTAATTTTGCACACTAACCTCCTATGTGGGACCTTATCAAAGGCTTTCTGAAAGTCCAGGTACAATACATCCACTGGTTTTCCCATGTCCACTTCATAGTCACATTCTCAAAAAATTCCAGAAGATTAGTCAAGCATGACTTCCCCTTCGTAAATCCATGCTGACTTAGTGGACCACTAAGCACATCTTTCCCTCCCCCCTCTCTCTGCTTTCCGCAGGGATCGCTCCCTACGCGACTCGCTTGTCCATTTGTCCCCCCCATCTCCCTCCTGGCACTTATCCTTGTAAGCCGAATAAGTGCTTCACATGCCCTTACACTTCCTCCCTTAGCACCATTCAGGGCCCCAGACCATCCTTCCAGGTGAGGCGGCACTTCACCTGTGAGTCGGCTGGTGGGATATACTGCGTCCGGTGCTCCCGATGTGGTCTTCTATATATTGGCGAGACCCAACGCAGAATGGGAGATCATTTTGCTGAACACCTACGCTCTGTCCGCCAGAGAAAGCAGGATCTCCCAGTGGTCACACATTTTAATTCCACATCCCATTCCCATTCTGATATGTCTATCCACGGCCTCCTCTACTGTAAAGATGAAGCCGCACTCAGGTGGGATGAACAACACCTTATATTCCGTCTGGGTAGCCTCCAACCTGATGGCATGAACATTGACTTCTCTAACTTCTGCTAATGCCCCACCTCCCCCTCGTACCCCATCCATTATTTATTTATATACACACATTCTTTCTCTCACTCTCCTTTTTCTCCCTCTGTCCCTCTGACTATACCCCTTGTCCATCCTCTGGTTTCCCCCCCCCCCCGTTTCCTTCTCCCTGGGCCTCCTGTCCCATGATCCTCTCATATCCCCTTTGCCAATCACCTGTCCAGCTCTTGGCTCCATCCCTCCCCCTCCTGTTTTCTCCTATCATTTTGGATCTCCCCCTCCCCCTCCCACTTTCAAATCTCTTACTAGCTCTTCCTTCAGTTAGTCCTGACGAAGGGTCTCGGCCCGAAACGTTGACTGTACCTCTTCCTAGAGATGCTGCCTGGCCTGCTGCGTTCACCAGCAACTTTGACGTGTGTTGCTTGAATTTCCAGCAACTGCAGAATTCCTCATGTTTACGTGTTCCATAACCTATAGACTTACTTTCAAGGATTCATCTCATGTTCTCGATATTTATTGCTTATTTATGTATTATTATTAGTAGAGTAGTAGGATTTCTTTATGTTTCTTTCTATCCGAACTTCCAGAGTTCGGTGCCTGCCCTGTTGGTGCGACCTTTCATTGATTCTATTACAGTTACTGGATTTATTGAATATGCCCACATGAAAATGAATCTCAGGTTTGGGTATGGTGACTTTGTTCCTTAAGGTTGTCATAACTGGGAGAGGTGTAGTGAGGACAAGCTCCCACTACCTATTAAATGCTTTAAATGTTGCGTGCCTCAAATAGCCTCTGACAACCAAGTCCAGCTACAAAGCCCAGCGGAACCGTTTCTACTGACAGGAGAAGGGGCAACTGTGGGTTACCTAGCACCTTAAAACCAGTTGCTTCAGGCAGATGGGCCTCGTCAGCTGTGGTTGGTAGCCCCTCTAGGTGAAGGAAAGCTCTGATCTCAAACCTCCGCTGCCTTGTGTCTATACCCACTCATGGGGACGGCTTGGGGAGTCATCCCTGAGGAAGGAATTCGGAACTGTATTCCCTCAGGCAGTCCTACATTGAGTTCAACACCGACTGGCAACTTCTGCAACACTGCTGGTGCCAAAAACCGTATCGGTCACTGCCGCTCCTTTGGGTTCATCAGTTGCGTAGAGAGGAGGGGATTGCTACATGGGAAACAGCTTGCTCTCCATATTGTACTGCCCTTTCTTGCATATCTAGACAGTTATGTAGTCAACCCTGACCAACGTAGGCCTAAGAAATTATGGCGACATATACATACTTTGACAATAAATTTACTTTGAACTTTTGAGAAACAGAACTGAAGTTTATGTCACAAACGAGAGAAAATCTGCAGATGATGGAAATCCAAGCAACACACACAAAATGCTGGAGGAACTCAACAGGCCAGGCAGCATCTATGGAAAGAGTACAGTCGACGTTTCGGGCTGGGGTCCTTCGGCAGTCAATCACCTTTTATTTTGAAGTCGGAAGTTTGACGTTCACAGTTTGTACAATATTCGATTCCGTTTGCAACCTTAGCAAAAATACAAAGGTCCACACCTTCCTGCAGGAAGAACCAGTTGACATTCAAACATTGGCTGATAGTCATGCCTTGAATTCTTGTTTTCACAATCCTACCTCTTCATTAGCTACATATGTACTTTGTTTGCTTATCCGCCCTGCATTCTTTAACTGCAACACAAAGTTCTACACTCCATTTCCTTTTACTATCTTGATGCAGTTACATATGGCATGATCTGTCCTAGTAGCATGCAAAACAAAGCTTTTCACTTTTATCTCAGTATCTGTGGCAATAATTATACACACATTTGCCAAAGTGCCACACAATATCCACAACTAACCAGATTCTAACCCTTATCTTTGTCATAATAAGAGTATCATGTTTTGTAACTGCAAAAAATTTAATTAATTCACAGGAATCCGGGTACACGGATGTAACTTCACCTTTACTTTAAGCCAGACATGCACATATCATAGGAGAGTGTGATGATGTATGCAATTCACATATTTTTACATATAACCCGTAATTAATTATTTAAATGAACAAGAATGCTTAATCAAATAATAGGTATACAAGATCACTCAAATAGTATTGAAAAATTAAATGCACAACATTCTTACCTCTTTTATGTAAGCTGTGCTTCAGTTAGGAGCCATTTTTGAATGTTTTCTAGTAAGATTCCACAAACTAAACGATCTCTTTTTGCATCAAGTCATTTACCAATCTGACAATGCTCAGGCAATCTGTTCAATGCCACCATGTATGCTGAAATGGACTACCCTTCTTTTTGATTCCACTTATGAAACCTAAAGCATTCTGCAATCAACAATAGCTTTGGTTCTAAGTGTTCCTCCATTACGTTGACAATATCACCAAAGCTCATTTCTGCAGGTTTGGTTGGAGCAGTCAAACTTTGAAGCAAACTATTTGCCTTTAAACCCGATGAAACTCAGCAAAATTGGCACTGGCTTCTCACTGTCTATTTAGCTTGCTTCAAAATGCTGTTCCAATTGTTCAGTGTACATGAGCCAATCATCCGCTGTGTAATCAAACTCGTCAATCCTTCCGATGTAGCCATTCACTTCTGATTTTCAAAAAAATGATTATTATCACCCGGCACTCATTCTTTATGAACCCGTGAATTCTTCCATTTATGGACTTTTTTTTTAAAACTCGAGATTGCCTTCCCTTCTGAAGAATATGTGTTGCATTGCTTTTATTTAAACTTGACTGCCGCAGTACGTGTGCCAGACTGCATTTTTTTACTCAACGTTCCTCTACATTTATCCCATTGTAAAATACTTTCACCAACATCCCAGAGGTTTGCAACCTCAGGACCACCTTCTCGAGGGTATTTAGGAATGAGCATTAAATGTCGGTATTGTTAAGTGCCGAAAATCAACAAGAAAACATTGGTTATATAGTCTGCAATGTCACTGTACAATTCTTTACACCTTAAAACATAGCAGTGCGTGTCCTTGTGATTACAATTTAAAAACCCTTCACAACTGGAGGATGAGATAGAGGTGTACAAGATGATAGGAGGCATAGATCAAGTGGATAGCCAGAGACTTATATAGCCAGGACAGAAATGGCTAAAGCTAGGGGGTATAACTTTATGGTGGCTGGAAGAAAGTATAGGGGTGGGGGACGTCAGAGTAAGTTTTATTTTCACAGGGATGGGTGCATGATACACTCTACCAGGAGTGGTGGTAGGGGCAGATACAGCAGGGTTATTTAAGGGACTCTTAGGTAAGCATGTGGATGAAAGAAAAATGGAGGGCTATGTAGGAGGGAAGGTTTGGATTGATCTTAGAGTGGGTTAAAAGGCCAAGGGACCCCCAGCACCCAGGGCTTGCCCTTTTCTCACTGTTACCATCGGTAGGGGGTACAGAAGTCTGAAAGCACACACTCAGTGATTCAGGAACAGCTTCTTCCCCTCTGCCATCCAATTCCTAAATGCACATTGAACCCGTGAACACCACCTCACTTTTAAAATATATATTATTTCTGTTTTTGCACGATTTTTAATCTATTCAATATACCTATACTGTAATTCACTTATTTATTATTATCTTTCCCCTTCTACATTATGTATTGCATTGGACTGCTGCTGCTAAGTTAAGAAATTTGGCGACACATGCTGGTGATTATAAGCCTGATTCTGACTCTGGTGCTGTAAGTTTCTATGTTCTAATTAAAAATCAAGATGGATTTGTTCAGTATCACAGTGCTTTCTCCAACTTCCACCGATCTGAGCCTCATGAAATAACTGTATTGTTCCAGAGCATGGTTGAGTTGGATAGCATTTCGGTAAGTCCATTAAGGCAGGGGAGAATGTTGCTACACATTCAGCTGGCAATATCCAAGGCACCGTATGAAAGCAATCTCTTGAAGTCCCCCATTGGTTGGGGCCGACCATGGACGTTGCTTCTCGGCTGTCTATGTGATACGCAGGCACGGTTAGTGCGGTATGAAAAGCAGGCTGCTGGCCGTGTAGCAGGCTCCTCCTCCAAAGGAGCGGCAGGGCTGATACAGTTTCTCTGCCCGAGGAGTATACGTTGTTCTGCATTGATGTCCTTGATATTGGAACAACTGCAGGATAAGTGCCAAAAAGTTTTGGCCCCAGACGACAGCTGTACTCTTTTCCATAGATGCTGCTTGGCCTACTGAGTTCCTCCAGCATTTTGGGTGTGTTGCTCGGATTTCCAGCATTATCAGACTTTCTCTTGTAGAACATAGAAATCTACAACACATTACAGGCCCTTCGGCCCACAATGTTGTGCCAACCATGTAACCTACTCTAGAAACTGCCTAGAATTTCCCTAGCCCATAGCCCTCTATTTTTCTAAGCTCCATGCACCTATCTAAGAGGCTCTTAAAAGATGCTATTGTATCTGCTTCCACCACCATCGCCAGCAGTACATTCCACACACCAACCACTCTGTGTGTGAAAAACTTATCCCTGACATCCCCTCAGTACCTACCCCCAAGCACCTTAAAACTGTTCCCCCTCATGTTAGCCATTTCAGTCCTGGGGAAAAAGCCTCTGGCTATCCACACGATCAATGCCCCTCACCCTCATCATCTTATATACCTCTATCAGGTCACCTCTCATCCTCTGTCACTCCGAGGAGAAAAGGCTGAGTTCACTCAACCTATTCTCATAAGGCATCCTCTCCAATCCAGGCAACATCCTTGTAAATTTCCTCTGCACTCTCTCTATAGTATCCACATCTTTCCTGCAGTGAGATGACCAGAACTGAACACAGTACTCCGAGTGGGGTCTGACCAAGGTCATATATAGCTATAACATTACCTCAGGCCTCTTGAACTCAATTCCACGGTTGATGAAGGCCAACACACCATACGCCTTCTTAACAACACCGTAAACCTGCGCAGCAGCTTTGAGTATCCTATGGACACGGACCCCACACTGATCCTCCACACTGCCAAGAGTCTTACCATTAATATTATATTCTGTCTTCAAATCTGTCTACCAAAATGAACCACTTCACACTTTTGAACTGAACTGAACTGAATTGAATTGAATTGACTTTATTTCTTATATCCTTGAGGATTAAAAATCTTTACGTTACATCTCTGATTAAATGTACGATGTGCAATCATCGTAATTTATAATAATTTATAATAGATAGAACAGTCAATGTAACATAGAAATACACTCAAATAGGCATGAGTTAATCAGTCTGACGGCCTGGTGGAAGAAGCTGTCCTGGAGGCTGTTGGTCCTGGCTTTTATACTGCGATACCGTTTCCCAGATGGTTTGAAGCCCATCTGGGTTGAAGTCCATCTGCCACTTTTCAGCCTAGTTCTGCATCCTATGGATGTCCCACTGTAACCTTTCAGAACCCTCCAGACTATCCACAACCCCCCCAACCTTTGTGTCATCAGCAAACTTACTAACCCAGCCTTCTACTTCTTCATCCAGGTCATTTACAAAAATCACAAAGAGGAGGGGTCCCAGAACAGATCCCTGCAGAACACCACTGGTCACCGATCTTCATGCAGAATACAAACCATCTACAACCACCCTTTGCCTTCTGTGGGCAAGCCAATTCTGGATCCACAAAGCAAGGTCTCCTTGGATCCCATGCCTCCTTACTTTCTGATGGAGCCTTGCATGGGGAACCTTAACAAATGCCTTACTGAAATCCATATAGATTACATCCTCTGCTCTACCTTCATCAATGCGTTTTATTACATCCTCAAAGAACTCAATCAGGCTCAAAAGGCTCGACCTGTCCCTTGGCAAAGCCATGCTGATATTCCCTAATCAGATTATGTCTCTCCAAATGCTCATAAATCCTGCCTCTCAGGATCTTCTCCAACAATTTGCCCACCACTGAAGTCAAACTCACTGGTCTATAATTTCCTGAGTTATCTCTACACCCTTTCTTGAACAAGGAAACAACATCTACAAACTTCCAATCCTCCGGAACCTCTCCCTCCCCTATTGATGACGCAAAGATCATCGCCAGAGGCTCAGCAATCTCCTCCCTCGCTTATCAGAGTAGCCCGGGGTACATCTCATCCAGTCCCAGAGACTTATCCAACTTGATGTTTTTCAAAAGCTCCGGCACATCTGCTTTCTGGTTTATTTATTTTGTAGGTGCAGCCTTGTTTGAATTGTATTTCAGAGTCAGATTTAATATCACCGACACATGTCACAAACATGTTCACTTTGCGGCAGCAGAACAATGTAATGCAAGATATTATAGAAAAAAACGGTGAGTCACAGTAAGTATGTACAGTGTATATTAAACAGGTAAGTAAGTAGTGCAAAACAGAAATAAATATGTAATGAGATAGTGTTCATGGGTTTAATATACATTCAGAAATCGGATGGCAGAGGGGAAAAAGCTGTTCCTGTGCCTTTGGGCTTCTGTGCCTCCTTCCTGATGGAACCAGTGAGAACAAGGCTTGACCTGGGTGATGGGGGATCGTTAATGATGGATTCCACCTTTCTGAGGCATCGCTCCTTGAGGAACTCTTGGACGCGTTGGAGCCCAGTGGACTTTATGACACTATGCAGCTTACTTTGATTCAGTGCAGTAGCCCCGCCCCTCCCCCATCCCCATACCAGACGGTGATGCAGCCAGTTAGGATGCTCTCCAACGTACCTCATGTGTTTTTGGTGACACACCAAATCTTCTCAAGCTCCTAATGAAATATGGTCGCAGTTTCCCACAGTCTCTGTTCTCATTTCAGGTTTCGAGCATCTGGGATGCTTTGATTTTAAGCAGACGGCCATCAAATTGAATTAGGTACACTTCCGGACAATAATCATAAAGTAATGGTAGGGAAATGTGGCACCTGTATCACATCGTCAGGATATGGTCATTGTTGCAAACAATTCATTTCACTGTATGTTTAATCATATAACCATATCACAATTACAGCATGCAAACAGGTCATCTCGGCCCTTCTAGTCCGTGCCGAACTCTTACTCTCACCTGGTCCCACCAACCTGCAGTCAGCCCAAAACCCTCCATTTCTCTCCTGTCCATATAGCTATCCAATTTTACTTTAAATGACAATATCGAGCCTGCCTCTACCACTTTTACTGGAAGCTCGTTCCACACAGCTACCACCCTCTGAGTAAAGAAGTTCCTCCTCGTGTTACCCCTAAACTTTTGCCCCTCTCAACTCACGTCCTCTTGTTTGAATCTCCCCTACTGTCAATGGAAAAAGCCTATTCACGTCAACTCTATCTATCCCCCTCATAATTTTAAATACTTCTATCAAGTCCCCCCTCAACCTTCAAAGAATAAAGACCCAACTTGTTCAATCTTTCTCTGTAACTTAGGTGTTGAAACCCAGGTAACATTCTAGTAAATCTTCTCTGTACGCTCTCAATTTTGTTGACATCTTTCCTATAATTTGGTGACCAGAACTGTACACAATACTCCAAATTTGGCCTTAACAATGCCTTGTACAATTTTAACATTACATCCCAACTCCTATACTCAATGCTCTGATTTATAAAGGCCAGCATACCAAAAGCTTTCTTCACTACCCTATCCACATGAGATTCCACCTTTAGGGAACTATGCACCATTATTCCCAGATACCTCTGTTCTACTGCATTCTTCAGTGCCCTACCATTTACCATGTATGTCCTATTTTGATTAGTCCTACCAAAATGTAGCACCTCACACTTCTCAGCATTAAACTCCATCTGCCATCTTTTAGCCCACTCTTCCAACTGGCCTAAATCTCTCTGCAAGCTTTGAAAACCTACTTCATTATCCACAACTCCACCTATCTTAGTATTATCTGCATACTTACTAATCCAATTTACCACCCTATCATCCAGATCATTAATGTATGTGAAAAACAACACTGGACCCAGTACAGATCTCTGAGGCGCACCACTAGTCACCGGCCTCCAACCTGACAAACAGTTATCCACCACTACTCTCTGGCGTCTCCTATCCAGCTACTGTTGAATCCATTTTACTACTTCAATATTAATACCTAATGATTGAACCTTCCTAACTAACCTTCCATGTAGAACCTTGTCAAAGGCCTTACTGAAGTCCATATAGACAACATCCACCGCTTTACCCTCGTCAACTTTCCTAGTAACTTCGTCAAACATGACCTTCCACACACAAATCCATGGTGACTGTTCCTAATCAGACCCTGTCTATCCAGATAATTATATATACCATCTCTAAGAATACTTTCCATTAATTTACTCACCACTGACGTCAAACTTACAGGCCGATAATTGCTAGATTTACTCTTAGAACCCTTTTTAAACAATGGAACAACATGAGCAATACGTCAATCCTCCGGCACCATCCCCGTTTCTAATGATATTTGAAATATTTCTGTCAGAGCCCCTACTATTTCTACGCTAACTTCCTTCAAGGTCCTAGGGAATATCCTGTCAGGACCCGGAGACTTATCCACTTTTATATTCCTTAAAAGTGCCAATACTTCTTCTTCTTTAATCAGCATAGTTTCCATAACTTCCCTACCTGTTTCCCTTACCTTACACAATTCAATATCCTTCTCCTTAGTGAATACTGAAGAAAAGAAATTGTTCAAAATCTCCCCCATCTCTTTTGGTTCCACACATAGCTGTCCACTCTGATTCTCTAAGGGACCAATTTTATCCCTAACTATCCTTTTGTTATTAATATAACCGTAGAAACCCTTTGGATTTATTTTCACCTTACTTGCCCAAGCAACCTCGTATCTTCTTTTAGCTTTTCTAACTTTTTTCTTAAGATTCTTTTTACATTCTTTATATTCCTCGAGCACCTCATTTACTCCATGCTGCCTATATTTATTGTAGATATCTCTCTTTTTCTGAACCAAGTTTCCAATATCCCTTGAAAATCATGGCTCTCTCAAACTTTTAACCTTTCCTTTCAACCAAGCAGGAACATAAAGATTCTGTACCCTCAAAATTTCACCTTTAAATGACCGCCATTTCTCTATTACATCCTTCCCATAAAACAATTTGTCCCAATCCTCTCCTTCTAAATTCTTTCGCATCTCCTTAACGTTAGCCTTTCTCCAATCAAAAATCTCAACCCTGGGTCCAGACCTATCCTTCTCCATAATTATATTGAAACTAATGGCATTGTGATCACTGGACCTGAAGTGCTCCACAACATATAACCTCTGTCACCTAGCCTATCTCATTCCCTAACAGGAGATCCAACACTGCCCCTTCTCTATTTGGTACCCGTATGTATTGTTGCAAAAATCTATCCTGCACATATTTTACAAACTCCAAACCATCCAGCCCTTTTACAGTATTGGCTTCCCAGTCTATGTGTGGAAAATTAAAATCTCCCACAATAACAACTTTGTGCTTAGTGTTTCAGTGTACATGAGACACATAAAGCTAATCTATCTGATCTAATCTTGTGGAGCACCTGTATTTTGAATAGGTGTTGCTGCTTATCCTTACCATCTGTCGGTCATGAAGTCAAGGATCAAGATGACGCTACCGAACGCATGCAACAGCTCTCTGGTAGTTAATAAGGTAAGAAATTGGACTAAAATCATCGCTAAAAATACCGTTCCTGAGGTAATTTGTGTTGTTATTGCCGCGGAGAGTGAAGGGGATGAGTGATGGTGAGGCGATAAGCTGAGATGGTCTGTTGCAGAATCATTTCAGATGGAGTTCTGATGCCCATACTGCTGGCCTGGGGTCCCAGGTTGGATTGCTCTGGGCTCCGAAAGGAGAAGTCGGGGCCTGGGCGGAGAGATTTGCTGCCCAAACAATTGACCAATACAAGGTTGAATCACTCTGGGCTCTGAGCTGATTTGAAGAGCTTTGGGTTGGGCGGCAAAATCTGAGCCTGCAGTGAGTCGCTGGGCAGCGTGGTCTAGATGAGGGGGCTCCTCAATTATTGTAGTAATGAACCACCCCATGGGGCCACATGAGTAGCAGCAGTTACATGGATTTGTCGGAACATAATCGAATAGTCCCGAAAGCATTGACTATGAATGTAAAGAATGAAAAGGCATTGCACACACTTTATTCTTGTAAACAATTTTCTTTATACAGTTCATTCCGAGGTAACGTTGCCACAACCATTGTTCTTGCCAAGTAGTATTTAAATAGACACTTCCTCACAGAGTCACACCACACAGAAACACACTCTTTAGAGCAACCCTCTCCTGGCCCTCGAAACCAGGAGTTCCTAACCTGGGGTCCATGGGGTCCTGGGCTAATGGTATGGGTCTATAGCATTTAAAAAAAAGCTGGGAAAGCCTGCTGTATATCTTTCCTATCCACATATCTTTCCAAACGCTTTTAAATATTGTTACTGTACCCACCTTAACACTCTGAAACTCATGTTCTCTGTAATATTTAAATACATTTAAAAAATCATAGTCATGATTTGTCTTCTTTTGGACATTGGTTGTTTGTCTGACTTTGTTACATATCGTTTTTCATAAATTCTATTGTATTACTTTATTTTCCTGTAAATGCCTGCAAGAAAATGAATCTCAAGGTGGTACCTGGTGACATAACCGTACTTTGACAATGAATTTATGTTGACTTTACCTCTGGGGCATTGTTTGTGATAAGTGGGAGATCAGTACTTATGGGAAAAATGGAAAATTAAATTTTACATTCTTATAACGTTGTTATACCACACTTGTTCAGTCTTGGAAAGTCTGTTTCATCAGAAGAGACATTTGAATCATTGTTTGCCTAACATGGTGCTTAAACAAATATATGTTTGGATACTTTAAAAGTCTGCTATTGTCAAATCAATGAAACCATATTCCTTATCATTAAAGGGTCTCTTGATTTAAAATTCTCATGATGCCAGAAATTTAAAGCACCTCGGAGATTCAGCATGTCATCAAAAACCTTAACAAACCTCTATAGATGTGTGGTGGAAAGAGCGCTGACTGGTGAGGAGAGAGGAGCGGTAAAAGGAGATGTTAAAGAGTTGGAGAGGAAGGAATCTGACAGGAGAGGAGAGTGGACCATGGGAGAAAGGGAAGGAGGAGGGAGGAGAGGAGAAGGAGTGAGAGAGGAGTCGGAACGGGGGACGGAAGAAGAGAGGAAAGGGAGTGGGAAAAATTACTGGAAGTCAGAGAAATTGATGTTCATGCCGTCAGGCTGGAGGAACTCAGCAGGTCAGGCAGCATCTATGGAGGGAAACAAAGAGTTGACATTTTAGGCTGAGATCAAGTCTCTTTTTTATAGTTTATTTCACTTATTTTAATATTGTGCCAGATGACATCTCAACATCTCTCAGGGACAGTCCACTGTCCCCTGGGTTTTCAAGGCAGCAACCATCATTCCAGTGCCAAAGAAGGCAACAGTAACCTGTGTAAATGACATTCGTCTGATGGCATTAACACCAAGCATTAGGAAATGCTTGGAGTGGCTGGTCATGGAGTACATTAAAGCCTTTCTCCCAACTACAGTGCATTCTTTCTAGTTCACTTATCGCTCAAATTGACCCACTGACAATGCAATAGCCTCTGCCCTCCACTCTGTCCTGTCCCACCTGGAAAATAGGGTCTTATATGCCAGACTGCTGTTTACAGACTTCAGTTCGGCATTCAACGTCATCATACCCCAGAAACTATCTTAAATATCAGCTGGGAAGATAGAAGAACCAACGTCAGTGTGCTAAATGAAGCAAAAATAACAAGCATTGAAGCCTACGTCATCAGGAACCAACTAAGATAGAGCGGTCATGTTGTTCAGATGAAAGACGAACATCTGCCGAAACAAATCTTCTACTCCCAGCTTAAAGAAGGCAAATGTAAAAGAGACAGACAACAGAAGAGATTCAAAGATGTCTTAAAAGCCAACATGAAGAAATGTAACATCGACATCAACAATTGGGAAACCAATGCCAAGGACAGGAAACTCTGGCAAGCCATCATCCGAGAAGGAAGCAACTTTCGAAGCCAACAGATGTGCAGAATTAGAAGAAAAGAGAAGAAAATGGAAAGAGAGGCAGCAACAACCAAAGCCCGATCTGCCATCTGGAACTACCTGTCCTGAATGCGGAAGAACTTTCAAAGCCAAGATTGGACTCATAAGCCACTTGAGAGTCCATAAGTAGATCAACAGAACGAAGACCCTCATCCTCGACCTCGAGGGATAGCCACGACAACGACGGCCCCAGAAACTGGTGGGGAAACACCTCCCTCTGCAATTGGATACTGCACTTCTTTAACAGTAAGGTCACAGTCAGTTCTTGTGGGCAGCAACATCCCTCTCCCCATTACGCTGAATGTTGGCGCTCCCCAGGGCTGTGCGCTGACGCAGGACTGTGTCATGGGATCCAGCTCAAATCGAGCCATCAGGTTTGCGGCTGACGCAGCACTGGCTGGCCTCATCAAGAGTGATGACGAGATGGAGTACAGAGAGGAAGTGGAGCGGCTGGTGGACTGTTGTGAGAAGAACAACTCATGTCTGTATGTGGAGAAGACAGAGGAAATCACTGTGGACTTCAGGAAGGTGCAGATGAACCGCCCCCCTCGTCGAATACGTGGCTCCTCTGTAGAGAGAGTTAAGTGCACCAATTTCCTGGGAGTTCACATCACGGATGACCTCACCTGGTCCCTTAATATCACCTTCCTGAACAAGAAGGCAGCGCAGCGTCTCCACTTCCAATGAAGATTGAGTTAAGCCAGGTTCCCCACCCACCCTACAGCCCCATCTGAACTGTGCTTTACGGGAGCACCATTGACAGCGTCCTGACAAGCTGCATCTCCACCTGGTGTGGGGGCAGTCGAGCATGGGACCGGAAATCCCTGCAAAGGACTGTGAGAACAGCTGAGAGGACCATAGGGGTCTCCCTACCATCCATCGGGGATATTTATCAGGAGCGCCGCATACACAGGGCCCTTAGTATTATTAAGGATCCCACCCATCCATCCAGCATCCTCTTTGACTTTCTACCATCAGGCAGGAGACTCCAATGCATAAAGACAAAACGGGAAACAGTTTCTTCTCTCAGGCCACTAAGCTTCTGAACTCCCTGCCGCATTGCATTCAAAATGTCACTGGTTAATCCGTTCTGTACCTTACAACATTTCATTTATGCACTTTAATTTGTTTATTTATGTGTAATCTATCTGTAGATTTCATCCTTACTTTCATAAGTTATTATGTATGTGTACTACAGTGTTTTACACCCTGGGTCAGAGAAACATTGCCTCATTTGACAGTGTACGTGTATATAGTTAAATGACAATAGACTTGACTTGACCTGACCATCAGGAAGGAAGTACAGGAGCCTGAAGACACACACACAGTGATTCAGGAACAGCTTCTTCCCCTCTGCCGTCAGATTTCTGATTGGACATTGAACATATGAACACTACCTCACTATTTTTTTCTCTTCTTGCAGTACTATTTAATTTAACTTTTAAGTATATATATTTAATGTAATTTACAGTTTTTATTATTACATATTGCAATGTACTGCTACCACATAATAACACATTTCACAACATAAGCCAGTGATATTAATTCTGATTCGGGCTCTCAGGTCTTCTGCCAATCTCCCTCAAAAGATGAAAAAGGACCTAGTGCTTTCCCAGCGTATATGATGAATAAACTCTTCTCGCGCTTCCAACCAGATAGAGGTATTGATTATAACTGACCTTTTGATGACAAACTCCACCATTTTCACCGAGGGATGAAACCTGGGCATGTCTAGTCCGGTGGTATTTATACCCCCGTAGTCCTTCCCTCGTGATTGGTTAGTCCTCATCCAATCAGGTTTCTGCTCTCCCACCTTGTTTACAATTGAATTCCATTTCTTACTTAGAACAAGACCTTCGTCTTCGTTAAATGACTGGAGAGGACGAAGCAACCCGGAGGGACGGACTACAGGGGTATAAATACCACTGGACTAGACCATAAGACCATAAGACAAAGGAGCAGAAGTCAGCCATTCGGCCCATCGAGTCTGCTCCACCATTTTATCATGAGCTGATCCATTCTCCCATTTAGTCCCACTCCCCCGCCTTCTCACCATAACCTTTGATGCCCTGGCTACTCAGATACCTATCAGTTTCTGCCTTAAATACACCCAATGACTTGGTCTCCACTGCCGCCCGTGGCAACAAATTCCATAGATTCACCACCCTCTGGCTAAAAGAATTTCTTTGCATTCCTGTTCTGAACGGGCACCCTTCAATCCTTAATTCATGCCCTCTCGTACTAGACTCCCCCCATCATGGGAAACAACTTTGCCACATCCACTATGTCCATGCCCTTCAACATTCGAAATGTTTCTATGAGGTCCCCCTTCATTCTTCTAAACTCCAAGGAATACAGTCCAAGAGCGGACAAACGTTCCTCATATGTTAACCCTCTCATTCCCGGAATCATTCTAGTGAATCTTCTCTGTACCGTCTCCAACGTCAGCACATCCTTTCTTAAATAAGGAGACCAAAACTGCCCACAGTACTCCAAGTGAGGTCTCACCAGCGCCTTATAGAGCCTCAACATCACATCCCTGCTCCTATACTCTATTTCTCTAGAAATGAATGTCAACATTGCATTCGCTTTCTTCACCACCGACTCAATCTGGAGGTTAACCTTAAGGCTATCCTGTGCAAGGACTCCCAAGTCCCGTTGCATCTCAGAACTTTGAATTCTCTCTCCATTTAAATAATAGTCTGCCCGTTTATTTCTTCTGCCAAAGTGCATAACCATACACTTTCCAACATTGTATTTCATTTGCCACTTCTTTACCCATTCTTCCAATCTATCCAAGTCTCTCTGCAGACTCTCTGTTTCCTCAGCACTACCGGCCCCTCCACCTATCTTCGTATCGTCAGCAAACTTAGCCACAAAGCCATCTATTCCATAATCCAAATTGTTGATGTACAATGTAAAAAGAAGCGGCCCCAACCCGGACCCCTATGGAACACCACTGGTAACCAGCAGCCAACCAGAATAGGATCCCTTTATTCCCACTCTCTGTTTCCTGCCGATCAGCCAATGCTCTATCCACGTATGTAACTTTCCCGTAATTCCATGGGCTCTTATCTTGGTAAGCAGCCTCGTGTGGTACCTTGTCAAAGGCCTTCTGAAAATCCAAATATACACATCCACTGCATCTCCCTTGCCTAGCCTACTCGTAATTTCCTCAAAAAATTGTAATAGGTTTGTCAGGCAGGATTTTCCTTTAAGGAATCCATGCTGAGTTCTGCCTATCTTGTCATATGCCTCCAGGTACTCTGTAACCTCATCCTTGACAATCGACTCCAACAACTTCCCAACCACCGATGTCAAGCTAACAGGTCTATAATTTCCTTTTTGCTTCCTTGCCCCCTTCTTAAATAGCGGAGTGACATTTGCAATCTTCCAGTCCTCCAGAACCATGCCAGAATCTATCGACTTTTGAAAGATCATCACTAATGCCTCCGCAATCTCCACAGCTACTTCCTTCAGAACACGAGGGTGCATTCCATCTGGTCCAGGAGATTTATCGACCTTTAGCCTATTCAGCTTCCTGAGTACTTTCTCTGTCGTAATTGTGACTGCGCACACTTCTCTTCCCTGCCACCCTTGAGTGTCCAGTATACTGCTGATGTCTTCCTCAGTGAAGATTGATGCAAAATACTCGTTCAGTTCCTCTGCCATCTCCTTATCTCCCATTACAATTTCTCCAGCATCATTTTCTATCGGCCCTATATCTACTCTCACCTGTCTTTTACTCTTTATATACTTGAAAAAGCGCTTAGTATTCTCCTTGATATTATTTGCTAGCTTCCTTTCATAGTTAATCTTTTCCCTCTTAATGACCTCCTTAGTTTCCTTTTGTAAGCTTTTAAAAACTTCCCAATCCTCTGTCTTCCCACTAATTTTTGCTTCCTTGTATGCCCTCTCCTTTGCTTTAACTTTGGCTTTGACTTCTCTTGTCAGCCACGGTTGCATCCTTTTTCCACTCAAAAATTTTTCTGTTTTGGAATATACTTGTCTTGCACCTTCCTCACTTCTCGCATAAACTCCAGCCACTGCTGCTCTGCCATCCTTCCCGCCAGTGTCCCTTTCCAGCCAACTTTGGCCAGTTCCTCTCTCATGCCACTATAATTTCCCAGACATGCCCAGGCATCATCCCTGAGGAAGATGGCGGAGTTTGTCATCGTAATGTCAGTTATAATTGTGACAAGAATACACATAAATTAAGATGTTTGCTGGCCTGGGCTAGCACCAGTGGCATCAGCAGTTGGTCTGCCACCTGTCCTCAGGGGAGGGAGAGATAAGGAACAATGAAGCAGCATTTGGAGATGTTAATGAAGGAGCCATCAGTCTGGGTATTGTCAAGATCGGCTCCCCCTTTGAACCCTGAACTGTTTGAAGTGATGGATAGGCGATCTGGAGATGTGTAATGAAGGGACGGGAGAGAGAGCTGTCTAGAGCGGCTCCCCCTTTGAACCCTGAACTGTTTGAAGTGATGGACAGGCGAACTGGAGATGTGTAATGAAGGGACTGGAGAGAGAGTTGTCTAGAGCGGCTCCCCCTTTGAACCCTGAACTGTTTGAAGTGATGGACAGGCGATACCCCAGCAGGGGGATAAAAAGGGACAGGTTCGCTAAGGCAGGACACACACGACACTTGAGGTAACGAGACCCTGGAAGCGGTTCGCCTCTCACGAGTCAGTGGGAAGTACCGGACCACAAACGCACAGGGTGGAAAGGTACGATCAGCGGGAACCCGGTGTGTGTCCGCCCTTGCTTGGGTGCCGGGTTCACTGCAGAGGATCGACCGCATCTGGAGGAGGGGTCACAGTCGGTGACCTCAGGTGACATCACAAAGGACTCGCCCGAAAGCTGCTTGTGAGCAATATCGCAGGTCTGTGAGTGGAAGCCATTTTGGAATGATCATTCATTCTTGTTCTCTCTCTCCTTCCCCCCACATTGTCCATCGCCATGGCAACGATTACTGCGAACTGAACTAAATTGAACTGGACTTTGTGTCACTTTGAAATTGGTCATTTACCCCTAGACAACGATAGAGCTTGATTGATGCTGTTATCTTAATTCTGTGCACATGTGTGTTTATCATTGCTGAACTGTTGCATTTATTATCCTTTCGATTACTGTGTTGCTTGTTTCTTTAATAAAACTTTCTTAGATCTAGTAATCCAGACTCCAACTGAGTGATCCATTTCTGCTGGTTTGGCAACCCAGTTACGGGGTACGTAACATAAGCAATACCTGTACCTGGCTGGAAGCCCAAGAAGAGATTATTCCCTCCAAAGATAATTGGCAGGCCAGCTTTTTTTGAACTATGCTCCTAAACTGTTGAATTCAATACCTAAAACTATAAGGGATACGGACTTAGTTGACACTTTAAAATGCCCGGAGAAAATCTATTTATTTAACTTTGCTTTTAACTAACATCTTTTTATCTTTTATATTCATGTTGTACTTTATCCCATTGTAAAGCTCTTTGAACTATGTCATCTGTATGAAAAGCGCTCTTTTGATAAGTTATTATTATTAAGAGGACCTGTGTTGGAACTGAGACCTGTGATCTGGTGGGCTGGGTTCTGTAGCAAGGTAGCTTCAGCATTGAGTCTAAAAGGAAATGCGCCTTTAAGTTAGCCAAATACTTTCACTTCCTTTCGAACTATTATAAAACCAAGAAAGGCAGTGTAGTGTCCAAGATATTTCCATGGCAATAGCTGGTAAATGAAGTAAAAGAAAGTTGGGTCTTATAGATACAGCGTTAGTTACTTTGAACAAGGTGCTAGACTACAGTGGGCAGCTCTGGCATTTTATCTGAGCAGCTTTTTCAGGTAGGTGATGTAGGCCACAGCTGACAGAGTAGAGGCTGTGTGCTGTGTGGTGTGAAGATTTAGTGTCCCCTGGATTACACTGGAGAGCCATTTAAACTATTGCACTTTCTGCTGACTCTGTAAGTAACAGGGACTTTTTCCTGCTGCCAATTGTGCGATACGAATTGGTGAAGAGCCTAGGGCAAGCCAGTCAGCTTACTTGCAGGGTGTTTCATTTCAACCCTGCGACGAAAAGTTACGTTTAATGCAGTTATTGAAAGCCAATCGATATTTCCCTCCTCAACCCTTAAAAAGTTCAATTTGCAGGCTTACTAACAATGATAGTGTATTTGCACTTTGATTTGCGTTGGATTTTGAAATGGATCAGTCCTTCTAGTCCACCCCCCCCATCTCTCCATCTGTCACCTCAGTTACTGCACTGTAAACACTGTAAAAAACCTTTTATAAAGCTGTTTACATTGTAAATAGATGCTGCTATTCATGCACTTTCATTCCATATCTGTAATCCTAACTTTAGTTTTATAAAATGCTTTATTCTTTATAATTGTTGATTGTTTGCATGTGTGTCAACACACCACTGCATATCCCTAAACAACACACCAGAGCAAATCCCTAAATACACGTAAACGTCGATGGTGAACAGTGTTGATCGTTGGTCATATTTCTGGGTGGTATAAGATTCGCAGAACTTCTTAATGACTGCACCGGAGTCTAAATTTACAAGCTGGTAATTTGAGAGGGTGTGCTAAAATTGTTCAATGCTGTGCCAAGTGACAACGTGCTCTGTTTTACTTATAAACCCACAAGGCCTTGCAGTTTCACAGTAACTTGGGAAAGACGGATCAGGAAGTAACTTGGCGGAGTGGCAGATTACAGCGACTGTGGAAAAACATACTGGGGACACGGCATGTTTGTCTGCCCTGCACAATGACAGGAAGTGGGTGGCGGTCGATGGGGAAGAGATCTAAATGCACATTCAGTGGCCACTTTATGCACCTCCTGTACCAGCTTGAACCAGTCTGACCATTCACCTCCGATCTCTTACTAACAAAGCATTTCCACCCACAGAGCTACTGCTCTCTGGATGATTTTTCGTACCATTCTCTGTAAACTCTAGAGGCTGTTGTGCGTGAAAATCCCAGGAGGGCAGCAGTTTCTGAGATACTCAAACCACCCTGTCTGGCACCAGCAACCATTCCATAGTCAGTCACTTAGATCACATTTCTTCCCCATTTTGATGTTTGGTCTGAACAACTACTGAACCTCTTGACCATGTCTGCATGCTTTTATGCGTTGAGTTGCTGCCACGTGATTGGCTGAAATCTGCATTAATGAACAAGTGAACTGGTGTACCTAATAAAGTGGCCGAGTATAGATTGAAAATAAAGTTCAAAGTAACATTTATTATCAGAGTACATACATGTCACCGCATACAACCCCGAGATTCTTTTTCTGTGGAATAACTCAGCAAATCTACAGAACAGGAACTGTAACGTGTAAACATCAGAAACTGTTAACTGTAAACTAACTGTGCAAACGCAGATATAATTAAATAGCAATAAATAATAGCATGTAATAACAATATAACAGAATCCTTAAATGAGTGTAGCTATCCCCTTTTGCTCAAGAGCCTGATGGTTGAGGGGTTATTACAGTTCTTGAACCTGGTGGTGAGAGTCCTGAGGCACCTGTACCTTCTACCTGATGGCAGCAGTGAGAAAAGAGCATGGCCTGGGTGGTGAGGATCTCTGACGATGGATGCTGCTTTCCTATGACGACGTTTCATGTAGATGTGCTCAGTGGTTGGGGGGGTTTCACCCATGGTGTATGGGGCTGAATCCACTACCTTTTATAGGATTTTGAGCTCAAAGGCACTGGTGTTCCCACACCAGGCCATAATGCAGCCAGTCAGCACACTTTCCACCACGCATCTATAGAAGTTTGCCAAGGTTTTCGATGACATGCTGAACATCCGCAGACTCCTGAGGAAGTCGAAATGCTATGGTGCTTTCTTCACAGTAATATTTATATGGTGGGTCCAGGACAGGTCCTCTGAGATAGTGAATTTAAAGTTACTGAATTTTATTTTGACCTGAAGAAGTTTTTTATGTATAGAATGCAGCAGCAGTTATAATAGTGTGTGAAAAGCTTGGAATTATTTACTAATTGAACTTTGGAAACATGTACTCCGTGTCCAGTGAGGAGCAGGTTATTATTTGTGAGTTTTTTTCTTTTCCCCGATGATTAAAGAAAGTGAGTTTTATCATCTTCCTTGACTGTGTCTGTGCTGTGCCAGATTAACGGTGTACACTCTGCAATCACGTTTACTCCCCGTCACAGTGAAGCACGGAAAACAACATTAACAGCACATGACCTTGACCTTGGAGTCTACAAAATGGATCAGAGACTGGAGGCTGTCTGGTAGATGGAATATAATGCGAGAGCTTGTCCTAAACGTTCTGCAGGTGCTGGAGATCCAGAGAAATACACCCACAAAATGCTGTTGGAACGCGGGGGGGTGCGGGGGGGGCGCGTCATGGTCGTGTAGCGGTTAGCGCAACACTTTTACATCTCGGAGTTGGGGTTTGGAGTTCAATTCTGGCACTGTCTGTAAGGAATTCGTACATCCTCCCCATGAACATGTTGACGCTCCAGTGACCTCCCACGTTGCCAAGGCGTACCGTTAGAAGGTTAACTTGTCCTGTGATTAGGCTAGGGTTAAATAGATGGGCAGGTTTTTGGGCGGTGTGGCTTACTGGGCTGGAAGGGCCTGTTCTGTGCCGGGACGGACGGATAGGTAGACAAATAAACTCAGCTGCCCAGGCAGCGTCTATGGAGAGGACTAAACACTGACACCCTTCACCCGAAACGTTGACCGTTTATTATTTGGCCATTTTATTACGTACATCTGATTGAATGCTGAGGTTGCAGATGCCAACTGATGGGTGCGCACTTGATGTCACAGTCCCCACACTATGAACTGGCTTCAGGTAGCCACACCTGAATGACTCCAGCCTTGAAAAATCAATTTGCCACTGGGAGGGAAGAGCAATCCTGATTTACAGGTAGCCTGCTGTCTATTTGCTACTGCGATCATGATCTATCTATGTTTGGAGCTGGGGTAGGTGGAAATCCAGAAAACAAAAAACAGTTTCTGGATTAACTTAAGCAGCCAAAGTTCTGAGATCATGACACCGCTACAAAGGCAGCAAAAGGAGGTTCCTGTGTGTTATATTTTGCTTTGTCTCCAAGCTGTATTGTTGCTACAATAGTTCAATGGTTTAATTTAATATCAGACAATGTATACACTATGCAACCTGAAATTCTTACTCTTCACAGACATCCATGAAGCAAATGATCCCAAAGAATGAATGACAGAAACATCAGAACCCCAAAACCACCTCCCCCTTCTCACACAGACGCACCAGCAAAAGCATTAACTTCACCCCCCCCCCACTGCACCAGAAAGGCACCAACCACCCCCACCACCGTGCTAGCAATAGGAAATCCCCCCAGAGAGACCTTCAGCTAAAGTCCGTCAGAAACTACTGTCCATCCCAACACCTTGGCATCTCAGACAGGCTCTCTCTCTCACTGACGAGGGAGGGAGAGATCAGTCCTACAACGACAAGAGCGGGAGACCGGG